>NW_025335549.1:11894752-12038078 GCF_004798865.1 Varanus komodoensis | reverse complement strand
CGCCTCCAGCCCCCCAGGAACCGTCGCCTGCAGCCCCCCAGGGACCGTCGCCTGCAGCCCCCCAGGGACCGTCGCCTGCAGCCCCCCAGGAAACATTGCCTACAGCCGGCATAAGTTCAGTTCTCCCATATTCTAAGAAAAAGCCACACAAAACACCTGAAGGTAACTTCCGCAGGAAGATGGCTTATTTTGATGAAATCTACTCCCCTGAGCTAACGAGAGAAAGGCGACTCTATGATGCTCCCATAGAAAATTATGGCGAAGGAACCGGAGCAGTCAGATCGCTCCCCACTGCAAGGACGGCAGCAGCTCCGAGCAAGCCAGCGTCCGGACGCAAAACAGCTCCACTGGTGATCCATTTCCCTTTTTGCTTCATATCACAACCTGACAAAAAGTAGACTCTCTCTAGCTACTTTTTGAATATGTTATGTATTCAATACTCAGGGTATTTTTCCTTTGCTTCACATCTGTCATGTCAGGAATTTTATGACGAGACCCAAGAGTCCGTTGGCGTGCTTGTGGTACTCCCCGGGAAAGAGGGACACTGCTGGTTTCCATGCAGTGTGTAGCAGCCTGTGGTTGTGTTTCAGCACAGGATGTGGAAGAATGTTGCTGGTTGCACAGCCGTCGTTCAGCAAGCATTTGCGGATGTCCTCTCGGCTTGGCTCACTTTCCAAGACCAGGCCACACATGAGAGGCAGTCCACACGTGCTAAAAGGGTGGATTCCACTGAGTTTCATCCCAACCCCATTGATAAGGGTAGGACACTTTGAAGTGCATTCATTCGTGTGGTTGCCAAAAGTCAGGGGTGACTTGATGGAGCATAAGCACAACAAATCAGAGCGGGAAGCGCACACAGAGTTCCACAAGAATGCGCGCGCATGCATGCGCACACACGCACGCACAGAAGGGGGCAAGGCTAAGCTTTTCATGTTGGATGTCTCCTCCCATGCATACACACTCATTGCAGCCACACAGGCACTTTTGTAAGATGCCAGCTGCACCTGTGGAAGCCCCAGCACTAAAAAAAGCGGGGGAAAGACCAGGACACAGAAGGAAAGAAAGGGAAAATAAAATGATGATTGTAAATTGAGCTGGAGGAGAGAATTCCTCAAGGCAAAGGCATTTTTCCAATGGTGGTACTATGGAGGCATTTGGAACAGGATTAGGGGAGCCTTTTTAATGAATTTAATAAGGTGGTTAGAACCTCATATTTATACCGGTTCTGAGTTTATTTATATTTTGGTTCTCGATTTTTGTGCATTGAGCTTTAGCTATTGGGCAGCATGGATATAAAATCAATGATTGAATGAAACAAATGAAAAACAGCTGAGGGCCTCTGCTTGCTTTTAAAAAGGAGCTAGAAGTTAAAATGGAGGGCCAAAAAGACATTTACAGACAGCAATTGCATTCATTTTTGTGCTGAAGTGCAATGAGGTTCTGCAGAGTCCAAAGTTCTAGTTTGGGAAGCAAAATCTAGCTAGGTGGGAAACAGCAGCAGAAGCTCCTCCTTTCCCCTCCCTCTCCAAGCTTTCATTGCAAATAAGCCCAGAAGTGGACATGCAAGCAGATGAAGACAAGAGGAAAGCAAGCATCCCTGTATTTTAAAAGGCAGTTGCCTTCACATCACACCCCCTTGTGGTGTGCTAAGGTAGCAGGGTTTACAATCACCCAGTCACCAAAAAGCTGCTGAGCTCATTGGGAAAGGCAGGCTGGGACAATGTGGACGCGTCTTGCAAGCACCCACTCTTACAGGCTCAGCCAGAAGATTTCAATTTCTGTCCGATGCTTGTTGTCACCATAGGACTGCAGGGGAAAGACTGCAAATGCAGGAGGAGAACAGTCTTTTGCAAGCAGCTCCCATTCTGTTGTTTTGCTTTGCTTTGCTTTGCTTTGGCCTTCCAGCTGGCAAGAAATAAGATCTTAATTTACTGCTGCATTGAATTGCAGTGCAACTGTCTTGAAGACAGGGATGGGCAGCCAAGCTGAGTGAGGGGCAGATGACATCCAGGTGTGGGACACCCCTTCCATATTCTGGTCCCAGTGCACCACGTGGGACTCACTCCACTGCAGACTGGCTTCTCCCACTGGGAGGACCAACGAGGGCACGACGAGCTGGCAGGTGGAGAGGTACTCCAGTGCCCAGCTCTGCCAGGGATTCTTTCCCATTTGGAAAGAGGCGAAATGGGTGAGGGATGGATTTATTTTTTAGCCCACCATTCTCCTGTCGTGGAACTCAAGGTGCATTTCCAGGGTGGTCTTCCCTCCATGCTCAGGACACCCCAATCCTGCTCAGCTTCAACAGCATGGATACCTTACATGCCTTCAGACCATACCGTGATCAGGGGTGAGGATTCCTCCAAGCCACAGAGCTTGGAGACCAATCCTGTATCCCAGAGGAATCCAAGAGGACTCCACTGTCCTCTCCCTAGCTTTAAAATGTTTATATGCCTATGTAGACATGGTTGTCATGTTACTGAATACCTCTAGCAGGAGAAACAAATTTTGTTCCAGTTCAACACTACATAAATAGACCCAAGTTAACTCCTTGGCACAGCTGTCTTCTGTTTGACTCTTCCTTTGTAATTCTTTTTACTGACGAATGATGACTTCCCCATCAGTCACTTCAAATATTGAAGCATTCTCCGTATTGTATACGGTGGCATTTTTAATGCCTTGCTTTATGAAATAACTTAATATAGAATTTTGATGTCATTCATCAGCGATTTCAATGTGAAATGGCTGAGTTATAAATTTGATTCTGTTTGTTTGGGCTTAAATGGAGACTATTTTTTGTCCGATATGTTAATCAACAGAACAAAGCAAGGATGATGCTATTGCGATTGGCTGTCATGAATGGTCTCATTTCATTTCATTTGCTCCTTCCCTGCACCTACTTCTTAATGCTTACAAACTCCATTGTATGCATCTTTAATGAAAGAAGGTCCCACTGAGAATTCACTGGGGCATTCTCTCAGGCAAACCTCTGTTTTGTTTTGCTTTAAATCACCCACATCTTGGTGCACTTCGCAACTCTCCATGTGTATTTTCAGCATTAAATAAATACTGATTTTCACATTTTATGAATTGCGTAGTTCAGGCTTTATGCGAGGTGGCGAAATCTAAGTGTTTCTTCATACAGTTCTATTTATTTGTCATTATTATTCATCCAACTCTCATGCATTGCATTTCTCTCTCTCTCTCTCTCTCTCTCTCTCTCTCCAGCCTGGAGCAAAATGGGTTCATAAATTCATTTAGTAAAAAGAAAGCCGGAATAATGTTTCCAGTTCCAGATATCCCTTCTCTCCACTGGGAATTCTTCAAGCATCAGCTGCCTGATTTCAAGAAGCAGTTCTTCCTTTTATTAAAAGCTAACAAATAAAGCATTAACAACAGCCTCTGATTAGCAACTTACAGACATGGCCTGATTATTTTAGAATGGCCACAACTGGGAAAGAACTATGGTTGGGCAGCAGTGCACTTATTCCAGCTTTCAGTGCTTGATTCCTCAACATTCCCAGTTGATAAAACCTGGGAAAGACCCTCCTTTGCCTAAGATCCTTCAGTTCTAGTGAAACTTGGGCTCAAGTTACAGGAAGCCAGATTTGGGCTAGACATCAGGAAGAGCTTCCTGACTGTGCGAGCAGCATGGCAAGGGACGCAATTTCCTTGGGAGGTCGTGGGCTCTCCAACACCAGAGGCATCCAAAGCGGCAGCTGGACAGCCATCTGAGAGGAATGATTTACCTTGGAGTTCTGCATGGAGCAAGGAGATCTACCCTTCCACAACTTCGCTACTCTAAGATTCTATTTTCCCAAGTGTTTAAATGTCGAGAACCTTTTATATAGCATTTTGCAAGGAGATCTACCCTTCAACCCTTCCACAACTTCGCTACTCTAAGATTCTATTTTCCCAAGTGTTTAAATGTCGAGAACCTTTTATATAGCATTTTATGCTGATTTCATTCTGCACCGTTGCTTTAATCTTTTTAATTGTTCTATCATTTATTTTTGTGAAATTTATGTAAGCCACCTTGTTGGAAATATATGTGCAGAGAAAGGGGAAATGCGAGGGGGAAAGAGAGAAAATTCAGTGTGTACATTTTTCGAATTAATAAATAAATGGCTTATGCTTTATTTATGCTGAAGTGCATCAGCAATTTTCAAAATATATTTCATGAAAGGACTGCAACAAAAGGCATGCATGCACATGCACACAAATCCTTTTTGGAGATTTATGAGATACTTCTTTCTGATTGTATATAGGAATTTATGCACAGAGAGAGAGAGAGCGAGAGAGAGAGAGAGTTCTGATACATCTTTCGGTGTGGGGGAACCTTCTCTATAATTTATTGAACTACCTTAAAGAATTAAAATACCCAGTTGCCCAATGCTCAGACTGTATTTGAATGAAGCAGAGTAATAAATGCAATGAATCTGAAATACTAATTTGTCTTCTAGCATTTAACACATTGATTTGCATTAATTAGCCGAGGGGAAGGTTGTTTGGCATTTGCTAGAGACCTTCAGACCTTACTAATCTTTTAAGAGGTGCTGTAGGGTAGGGACTCCATAACTTAATTCTTGCCCGTGATCTTGCTCCCCTGCACCCCGACATTTTTAACAGATATTTTCAGGAAGTTATGGTCCAATCCAGTCCAGGTGTCCACCGCTCTCCCGGGATTACAAGCATGCTGTGAAAGGCAGGAGTGCAGGAGCAAAGATCAAATGCTTTGCAATACATTTAGGTGGCCAATTTCCTCCGTCTAAATGCAGTGCCTTGGACCACAGCGGAAGTGGCTGAGATGCACCAGGATACTCCACTCTCTTCCCCTCACAGTCCCCTCTCAACGTGCCCCCAGATTCTTTTCTCTGAGGTTGTTTTGCAACCTCAGGGGAGCAGCCGATGGAAGTGAGAGCAGAGGTGCTTTGAGCTTGCAGTCCCAGCTGCAACTTAGAGGTGAATTTCTGGTGCACGACCAGAGGACTCTGAATAATCCAATACCCATCTTGATGTTTAGCAGCCAACAGACTGCACTGTTAGTAATTTGGTAACTGCCTGGAGAATCATTAACTCTTCATGAAATTACTCCAGGGTTCATTCCCCATCTTTCAGCATAGGAGGGGTTTTGAGGATAAATGCTGGATGTTCATGTTATTCTCCCTCTTGGATCTACACCTTTAGATGGGGAGGTGGTTTGAAAGTCTCCAAAATGCTAAGAGCAACACCAGAATGTCAGGAGACCAGAATCAACTCACACAGGCTGGTCTCTTCAGGGTCAACCAAGGCAGAATGGTGAAAGCAGAGACATCAGATCCATCTACCATCTTCAAAAGAAACCGTCACATCAGCAGAAGAGAACAGATATTTCTGATGGTGATGGGGTGAAGAAACTTCAGAAGGGCAGCACAGGTAGCTGGCAGACAATGACGGTGGTGTCCAAATGAACTCTGGTTACTACTGAATACAAGCTGGCAATGCAAAAACCATTTCCCAAGCTCCTTACCTTGAGAACCTTATGATGAAACAGTCCCAAGGGAAACAAGAGACAGTGCCAGAAGATGAGACACCCCCCCACCACCACCCAAGGCTGGAAGGCTGCCAGGGAAGAGCAGAGGACAACAAGGAATAGGGCTGTTGCTAATCACGCAACAGGATGAAAGCTGGGAGGGAGGCTAGTGGCCGATGTACACAGAGGTGAAAGGGAAATCCAGTGCTGCACAATGCACACATTTGGAGCATGGAACAGAAGTATTAACCAGAGCAAACAGGAAACTGTAAAGCAAGAAATGAGATGATGAAACAGTGCACCACCTGGTGTGTGTGAACTAAAACGGACTGGAAAGGAACATTTCCAGTCAGACAAACAAGAAGTGTTTTAGCTCAGAACTATTTTATTCAGAAGACATGGAGAGACTTTCACACTGATGCAAAATGTAGCACAGGCAGCAAGACGCTATAATGCAAAATCCAACCAATAATACTAATCAGAATTAGTAGAAAACCTATCAACATAACCGTCATTCAAGTCATTCGGCAACAGATGCTGAAGAAACAGAAAAGTTTTTATGTAGATGTTCATGAAGGAATCGATAAAATGAGAACAAGACATGCTGATAATCCTAGGCGGCTGAAAAACAAAAGCAGAATCAAATGTTGTGGGAAAATTTGGCCTGGGGGCAAGAAACGAAGCAGGAGAATGACTGATAGAGTTTAGTGAAGCCAACAATCTGTTCATCGCAAACGCATACTTCAAGCAACCAGAAAGACAAGTATATGCGTGGACATCACCAAATGGCTGATACAGAAATCAAGTAGACTAGGTAATTGGAAGCAGGGACTGGGGAAGCTGTACTCTCGCTGCCGAAGAAAGGCACAGACTGCTCCAGTGGCCATGAAATGCTTAACATCAAAAATCAGAGTCAAGCTGCAAAGACTGCTAACAGCAACGCAGTGCCAAAATACAACTTCAAAAACATTCCTGAGGAATTTAAAATCCACATGAAGAACTGATTTGCATTACTCAGTTTAATTGACCACGAAGCAGAAGAACTGTGGACTGAAACCAGAGACAGCATTAGGGAAGAATGCCAAAAGACAATTCCTGAGCAAAAAGAAAGGAAAATGGATGACAGAAGAAAAAGATATTCACACTTGTAGAGGACAGGCAAAAATCAAAAGGGAAAGGTGAGTGAAATAGGGTCAGACTCCTGAATGCAACCTTTCCGCAACTATCACATAGAGACAAAAAAAAAAGTGAAGCCCTATTACAGTGACCTTTGCAAAGAAGCAGAAGAGATCTGCAAGAGGGAAAGCAAGAGACTTCTTCCAGAAGATCCAAGAAATCAAGGGGAAGCTCAAACTTCAATTAGGGATGCTGAAAGATAAACAAGGGATGACAATATCTGAGCAGAAGAAAATAAAGGGAAGGTAGAAACAATATGCAGAAGAATTATACAAAAGAGTTGAAGGGATAACAAACACCTTTGAAAAGGAATTCCGTGAGGAAGAGCTGCAACATTAGAAAGTGCAGTGAATGCTCCGGATTGTTTAACAACAACAAGAGGATGACAAAGATGCCTCCCCTGCTCCCTCCACCACTCCCAAAATAGGCAGCTGAAGAGGGAGTGCAATATTTGCAATAATGATGTGGGTCTGCTTATTCAGGCATCAAAAGCTGATTTTTAAGTCAAGCAAATGCTTAGATGTTCTCTGCTCCTGGATTTTTAAGATGTCTGTCCCCAGATGGCTATTTTGTACCTGTGTTCCATTATTAAACCAACCAACCAACCAACCAAACAAACCTCACCAAACAAACCCATCCATGTCCTGGTAACTTTCCCAGCGCTAGAAATACTGGGCAGGGTTTGTATTAAATTGGGTTATGACGCCATCTTCTGACCAAAGAAAGGAATACCAAAAATACAAAATGAGCAAAAATAGAGCACTGTAGTTTTTCAATAGGTCAGTAGTAGTTAGTTTGGTTTAGGAGCTACCCAGTTTTGATCCCTGCAAGTTTCAGTCTCTGATCACACAATTTCCCAAAAGACATAGTGACATTTTTCATAGTAGTCTTAAATGTGATCCTCTGTATATTTAGTCAGAAATACGTAAGAAAATAAAAACCATGACTACGGAAGAATTGCACAATCAAATGCGTGGAAGATTTTGTGTAGCTTGGCTCAGTCATCAATCCGAAGGAATCCGTAGCCAAGAAATTCCAAGATGACTGAGACTTGGGAGGGCAGCAAGGAAGGAAGGAAGGTCAGGTTGTTCACCTGGAACCATCCTTCTTCAAGTGGTCATCTTTGTGTCCCAGGTTACTCGGGAAAGTTTCCTGCCAGTTCCCCACTTCCATTGAGACATCCACAGGTCCCTAGACTGAGGGCAGAGAGCTGTGCCACCCCAGTTTGGCCCGTGTGCCCTTGGCAAGCAAGGGGGGCAACAGTCAGAAGGATGACACCAAGTGGAACCACAGTGGCGGGTTGTGTGAACGCACAGATGACTATGCCAAGGATGACAGTCACAGGTAAGCAGCCTGATCTTCTTCTGTTTGGTCTCTGCATCACACATACGGGCAACTGGAAAGCTTGCCTCAAGGTCAGAGGGCTGGTGTCATCATTGGAGAACCGAGAAAAGGACAGCTCTGCTGAAGAAGCAGTCTGCCCTTGCACGGATGCTGAACGCATGTATTTCAAGTTTTTTCCAACCAGGTGCTCTCCGCATGTTTCTCTCACCCTGCCCATCAAATAAATACACCAGCTGAATAGCAACTGGAGGCTCCAGTCTGGGGAAGGCTACTCCAATCACCTCTAGGTCAGACTACCATAATGCACAGTGAGGATGGCAGTCACTGTAGTAGGTAAAGCTTCAGTGCTGACAGATCTTTAAGAAGTCTTTAAAAGCCATTTTATTCCACAGTGTATTTTGTCCAACTAATGAAACATTTTTTTCAAATTAATGCAACAATTAAGTACATTCCTATTTAAGAACGTTACTTTCATAAACTAACATGGCTTATAGCTGAAATTTGTGCAGTGTTTTTGTGTTTTATGTTGTTATTATTGTGAACTGCCTTGGTAAAGTCTATGTTCAAAAAGTTCAAAAAGATTATAAATACTGTTATAAATAAATGTAAACAATTAAAGCACATTTTGCTTTGGAATGCTTCAGAACTACAAAGGATCAAAGTTTTGCCACTTCAAGAGCCTTACGATACTACTTTTTTATTCTAGTACCCATTACCTTTTAATTTATAGATGCTCCTCGCAGACTTGCAACAAAATATGCATGCACAGATGTGTGCGCATATGTGCACACGCACTTCTGTGTGTCTTTGTCGTATGTCATGACTCAAAGAGAAAAAGCACACACTATTTTAACAGCATGGATGCAAAGAACAACATATGCAATGCAATACGGAATAGACCCTTACGAAAATGTAGTACAATGCAAACTTTAATGTCAATATATACAGAGCCTTAAAGAAAATATTTTTAAAAAGAAAAAAAGAAAACCTGAATGGAATAAATACAGTATAATACAAATCCACAATGTTCTGGGAAATGACTGTTATTATATTGACAACAGGGTTGTGAATGAGATGTATGATTTTAAATCTTGAGGAAGTGTTGTAACCCAAAGAGCATGTAGTTAGAAATTGCACAATTGGGTTTTCCTGCAATGTTTTTGATGTTCACAGCCAGTTACATGCCAGAACAGTTTTGACAATGGAAACTAGCCAATGATCTGTTTCAATCATACAGTATCTCAGCTTGATAGATACAAACCTTATGCATGTACACCTGACCTCTTACCTACTTGGCATGCCACAATTGAAGATTTCCTAGGTTAATTAACCACACTATGCTGTTACATTCAGATAGGGAGATTACAGTTTCAAGGATTAGAACAAACAAATAAGAAACTTATTTTAAAAACTTACAACTTCTAGCTTTCCCAATTTGGATACAACAGAAAATTATGGTCATCTCTGATCACAATACGCTGAGAAGGAACGGGAAAGATCATGACACATAAGAACACAAAGCTGAGACATGTCTTGGCTGTGTATCTTGTCAAGACCTGGGCATTCAGTGCAAGAGTGCCAAAGTGCTTGGAAAGTCAGAAGAATGCAGCATAAGCAAATGACAATTGCAAAATGACCAGCAAAACAAAACAAATCACCCCAAACCATCACATGAACATTTCCATCTGGAAAGATGATACTGCTTTTGCTTGTTTCTTCAGCAACCTAAGCAAACGTATTTTTCCAGCTTAAATCTTTCTGAAAGGCTTTCCAATATCAGCTGGGAAAGGGGCATGACTTATTAATGGAGCTGCCTGTTTAGAATTTAAAATTGCATTTACTTACACCTTCCCAAAGGGAAAATGGCTTTTAAATACAGTTTAATAAGATTTTATTACTAAACTATTCATTTCAGCTACTCAGTATCTCTAATTCCACCTTATTCTAATTAACATAAATAGCTAGCTTTATCCGTACCTCCTAAACAATACTGCAGCGTTAGAACAACTGTTCCTCAATCCATAGAGGTGATATGGGTCCAACAACTACTGGGAACTTTTCCTGTATAAGCTTCAGTGAAATAATGAGAAACTGTGGAAGGACTCAAACATATTCACAACTACCATTCATTTCAGAGGGACTTATGGAGGACATACTTTTCTATAACATCACAAAACCATAGCCAGACCTTAGTCACTTTTCTTAGTGCCTAAAACAGAAAGGGAACATACATCCAAGCCCAGGATGAGTAGATCTGTACAGGTAATGACCATTGTTTTCCACTAACAGGACTATTGTAATTACAGGTAACATTGCTTTGCCTAAAATAGTACCTCCTGGATGGTTAACTAAAACTAAGTAATCCCTGTTTTTAAGAGCAAGTTTCAAAGAAAGAATTTAAAAGATGTACAGGCACGGTGCCCATTTCTGAGAAGGGCGGATTCAAAAAATGTGGAGACATGAAAACTAGACTGTTTCAGTACCGTTTGGCTCATTCAAGCCATTTCAGAACCATTCAGGAGTGATTTCCCTTCCTATGATCCATTCTGAGGATGTGAGTGTGCCTCCTCTCTTTGCCAATCTAATCCACCTGTCCATCCACTCACAAAAGCCACACGTTGGGTGCCCTAAGGCAGGGGTGGCCAGAAAGAAATGCCTGAATGTTGTGGACATTAGCCCCAATCATTCCTGAGCCATGACCATGTCGGTAGGTGCGTGGATTGCAAAATACCTGGAGCTCTAACACCCTTCCCTGACCCACAGCTATTCTTGAAGACTTTTTTTGTCACTACTACGCTTATATGAAAACAAACTTTGCACATAGGTAATGGATACTCTGAAGTGTACAATTATTTAATATTCAGGGATGGCTGGACACACACACACACACGTGTAAAGCACCCGTACAAGAAATGGTTTGGTCCCAAAGAAATATTCTGATTAAATAGGCAACATATGCAGGCTTACATAGGGCCCTACATTTTCTGCAAGGTATTTAATTAAATGTTATAGCTGCCCAGTTGCATACTTAAGATAAGGGATTTCCCCTACCTGAACAAGACCTAAAACTTTTTTAATAAATCAAAGAGGCAATTTGCTAGTGGGAGTTGCAGCCACACTATCCAGTTTCAGAGCGAGCTTTTAGAGAAACGCTCACTTGAGGACAGCTTGCTAGAGAAGTTGCCATGAATACACCTTCACTCTTGAAATGCAGTTTTCTAAGACAGATGACAAGAAATGTGGCCCAGTGGCTTGAGAGAGGGACAGAACAGTAAGGCAAGCATTTTCAACAGCATCCCTAATTCCTGACAGGTATCTGAGCAAAACAAACCTCAAAAGTATCCCAAATGGTACGCTACTAAGGAACTGTGCAGAGTCATCACAATCATTCAAGTCATTTTTTCCCCCAAGTGACTCAATTAAAGCTGAGCATGCACAAAAACACACCCCAAAGGAGGACATTTCTTGCATCTGAGCAACATGCAGATTTGCTTTACAGGTCCACTTATGCAACCGGAGTCCAAGCCTGGCATCCTGTTCTCAGCAATGTTTTGAGTGCTCCATCCTCCCCCTTTAACAATGGGTGTGCCCGTTAAGCATTAGTCATGATTCCATGTGAAGAGACTCAAGAAATCATCTTTCTAGAGAAGCAACACTTAAGAAAAACAAGTATACAAGTGGAAACAACAAGACCAAAACCTAGAAATGGGCTTGGAGGAAAACGACGAATCCCCTTAGCTTCCCCAACTAAGCTCACAGGCATACAATGATCACCTGACTGGAATAGTTAACCCATACAATTCTTTAACCAATTTCCTCCAATGAGAGCAAGTTTGGACTAGTCATTGGCCCTGGGAGTGCACAAGGCCACTTCTGAACTTGTGACGAGGAGCTGATGTTTGAAGTGACCTCAGCATAAAGTGGCTGTACATACAGCTGTTGCAATTTCCACGAGGATGGGAATGCTATGCTTAATCATGATGACACCCACACATCCAACTCTTCACATGGCATCGCTCTCTGATACTTCAAGGAAATTGTGTATGTCAATGCCTCGTGTGAACTGGTTCTTATTTGTAGCAAAATGCACACTGAAGGATAAAATGGTGACCCAAGAGTACTTTAACCGTGAAAAGTATGGAATGATCAAAATTATGGGCTCAGATTTATTAATGTATGACAATCAAAGAAGATCATCTGCATGTTAAAGGTCTGAATAAGGCACTTCACACTTTAGGCATAAGAATGAAAGAAGGTTCACAGTTTTATTCAAATCAGATCACCATCTATGCAGCATTAAACCCTGTTCTGTAAAGGAGGTCCAGATGTGTACCAATCTAGATACGTACAAAGAAGCACGTACGCCATTATTTAGGACAGTGAGAATACAGGCCAACAAGGCCCGTCTAGATGGATGGCCCGATTGCCAATCCTAGTTGTTTCCAGCTTCCATTAACATGATTCTCTATGGCTCGAAAGAGGGGTTGTCATGCCATGACAATTTGTTGCAACAATCACAGAAGAATGAAGTGTGGCAGAAGCATGTGCTGAATGAAGACTATCCTACCTGGTGCAGTGCTCTGCTAAATTTACTGTTGAGGTGGCAAAGTGTCAAAATGGCATTATCTAGCTTTCCTGCGCATAGAAGGGCACTCTGGGCTTTCCACATTAGGGTTTTAACCTACCACTTTATTGATGCTTCCACTTCCAGATTCTTTCCGGGATTTATTGCCTCCTGTACACATTCCACACCCAGTTTTCCTTTCTCCACTTGCCTTTCTGTATGTTCCATTCCTCATTTATTAGAAATGGCTGAATTATGTGAATACTTTCAGGGGCTTCTGCTGCCATTGCCAGTGTTTCCTCATTAGAAAAACAAGCACGATTTTGGAGCATGGGAGAGGTCCTGCAAGATGATATAACGTGAAACACCCACAAACTACTGTGAGGGAGGACTCAGGAGCACACTAGAAATGCCTTGTGTAACTTTTCCTGTTCCACTATATTCTTCTACCCCAAAGCAGAATGATCAGAGCAATATGAAGAGCACCGAAGTCCAAAGATGCACCCATTTATAATCACAGACTCAACTGGCACTTACTGCAATTCACTACCTTTGCTTTGGAAAAGCAAGCTGCTATTTAACAATGTGACTTTCACATTGCTTTCAGATAGCTCATAACACTAGCAGGATTCTGCCCACCTGTTCTCTGGAGCCAACACCAGAGTCTTGCACTGAAATAATCAATGCAATCCGCCATTGCCATCTGAGCGGCTACAGCATATCACGCTGTCGTTTTCATGGCATCATGTACAAATTGATGATGATGTACAAATCATCAATCAATCAATATGGGCCAATATTCAAAGGGGAATTCGATATTCAACATTGCATATTCAAATATTCTACTGCTAGCATAAATTATATTCTAGTATACCAGGAATATAGGAGTTGCAGTACAGGAGTTTAGACCTGCACATCATAATTTATGTTAGTGGGTTGCATAGGATGCTATGCAATCCTAGTGGCAAACACAAACTGCTCTGCCTCAACCAAAGAAATAGATCCGCTTCCTGTCCAGATATGCTGGAAGCTGTTTCAGTTTCCCTCATAGCCTCACACTGCCTCAGCAAATTAGTTATTATCAGGACATTCTGAAAGTTTAATGTTCATTTATATTGGTTCTGAGAACACACACCAATTTGCAATTTATCCATTTCTACTGAGCTAACGTCAGCATCTGCTCTAAGTTTTGCTATGCTACATTGTAGACTGACCTCCTTAAGAAATACAACAGCATTTGTAATCTGCAATGGCACATGGTACTAGAACTGGTAGCAAGACTGTTCTCTCCCTCATTCTACTGAGGCAAGTTTAAATCCAGCTTGAATCAGGAAAGTTCTAACACACATTTCAAAGCTTATATGGATTGAAAATCAAGTCATGGGTATAAACATTTCCCCTGGACAGATTTATGCAGTCTCCAAAAGACGATGCCATTTTCTTTCCCTGTGGAGTGTGAATAAAGACCACTGTGAAATAAGTTGTATGGTAAAAATATCAGTATCTTCCAATTTGGGGTGAAGTTGAGAGGGTCAAAGTGATAGCCAAATTATGAAGGAAATGACAAGTTACTTACCTGTAACTGTCCGCCTTCGGATGGTTCTGTGCATTCACCCCTATGGGCTCTGAGCTTACGACTGGGACTAGGGAGATATAAGAGCATTTAGGCAGGAGCCCCTCCCCCACTCCAGCATCCATCCTACAAGGGAGGAGGGTATTGCCCTTTCCCTCAGCATGAATGAGACTGCCCAGGTGGCCTCAGGACCAGGAGAGGATCAATAGGACAAACCTTGCGTTTGGCAAAGATGGTTCAGTACAGAGAGAAAAAAAGCAACTGCGTGGCGATTCTGAGGCCTCAGGTCATCCTGTGAATGTGCTCTGTGAAGTGACCCATATCCATGGATGGTGAGGTGGAGTCCCCGGCATCCACAGCTGCACCCGGAGAGAACAGCTCTATGGAGAGTGTCGTGTGGGTGTCAGATCTGGGATCCTCAATGTCCATCAGCGAGGAAGGGTTGGAGAGCACAAGGGCAGAAGAGCTGGGTCTCTGCAGTGCTGGAAGGCAGCTCTGGGAGTCCACTAAACTGTTCCAGTCACACGGGCGGATGCTGGGGCCTTGGAGGTGGAGTTGGTGGCCGGTGGTTCGGCAAAGAGCTCCCATTCTCTGCAGACATCCTGATGGTAGACGGAGGTTGTAGAATCATAAAAAGAACTGGGCATGTGTAGCCTCAAGAAGTCCAAGGGGAGATAGGACTCTTCAAGTACTAGAAAGGTTGCCCCATAGAGGAAGGACAGGTTCTCTTCTCAGTCATCCCAGACTCTAAGACATGGAATAATGGGCTCATGTTACAAGGATCTAGATTCTGGCTAGGTATCAGGAAAAATTTCCTGACTGTGAGGACAGTGTGACAGTGGAACCAATGAACTAGGGAGGTTTGGGGCTGTCCCACCCTGGAGGCATTCAAGAGACAGTTGGATTGCCACCTGAGAGGGATGCTTTCACTTGGAGCCCAGCACTCAGCAGGGACCAGATGGTCTTTTGGCCCCTTCCAATTCTACTATTCTACGATTCCATTCCAAGGCCACTCTAACAGCCTTGCTTCGGAGCTCAGCACACTTCCTAGCCTGTTTCACGAGGGCTTGACCATGAAGCTTTGGTCTGACTACATGCCCCTCAACCAGGCACAACAGTCAGAGGAAGTCCCCATCCACTGGCAGCAAATTTCCAGCCACGCTGCACAGAGTTGAGAAGGGAGCCTTCAATGCCATCATGGAGAAGACAGGGAAGGAAAGAAAAACATCGAAACATAGAAACAGAGCAAGTCAGAAGGGGCCTCCCTGCCATCCAGTCTGACCCCCGGCTCCAGCCGGCTCCGCTCATGACATGCCTACCCATGTGCATGTCCAGCCTATCCTTGAACACCCTCACCTGAAGGAAAAGGCCAAGGTAATGTTTGGAATAGCACAGGATCCTAAAGAGGACTTTTTTTAGTTGTTTTATGGTGGGGGGAAAGAAAGGGGGTGGTTTATGAAATGAAAATACATGAAGAAGAAACAGGTACATATAGAAAGATGCTAAAGCATTTTAAAAAGAAAAAGGGTTGTAAAGAAGAGAAGATACTCAAGTATTAAAGAGGAGAGAAAGAACTTCCTGAGGCACCAAAGGCAGTCAAAGAAGTGAGGGGAAAGCACAGGAACCCGTTCCTGCAAAGGATGCCAATGTGAGGGAAGAGTTCCAGCCAAAATGCTCTTAGGTACTAAATCTTCCCAGAAATGAGCTGCACACAAGCCCACAGCCCACATGTGTGATGCAGAGAGACCACGAAGGAGAAAAAGCAGTAGCAGAGCATAGTGGATTACCAAGGTAAATTCAATTGCCTGTTTTAATACCACTCAGCCTGTAGGTTCTCACTCTGGAAGGCTTGTATTTTTAATTGCGGCGTGGACACATCAGCCCTTTAACAGTAACTAAAAAGGGGACAGCCCAAACGACAGAAATGGAACACAGCCAATCCCTTTTCATAGGAGCCTCGTACTGTCGGAGAGGTTTGCCTGGACCAACTCACAGCTCTAGGATATTATATCTCTAAACATCTTATTCTATACCTAAACACAACAGACACCTACTCACCCCTGATGGAGATCCCTTACAGGGAAAACTATATGAGGTTATTATCCTAATCACCACCATCGTCACCCAGCAGCCTTACACACTCAGTCTGTAATTCTACTGACAGTTTTCACACTACGCGGCTGAATTCTCTTTGTATACCATCTACAACTGCCTGGGACCAGGCGTTTTAGTATCCATGCATTTTGCACTAGTGTGTCCCTTTGTGTTGTCTTGACTTGCTGTAACAATGAGTTGGGGTGAATGGAGTTCATTGGTGAAGTGGCAAATTAACAAAAGTAGAGCACTTAAGTTTAATTATTTTCCTTTACAATAGGGCCAGATAGCAAAAATACTAAACACTATTTTTTCAGTTTTAAATTTACAACTTCAGTGTTTATGGTTCCCTAAATAATTTCTTTATAAACTGGGCAAAAACTATACAGTATTTAAAAGTATTAACATAATGCAATAGATTTCTGAAAAGGACTGTGTACAAAAATGCCTCATGATCACTGTGATGTACCCTGATGCTTCGCTTCAATGAACCTCTGCACATTTCCTGCAAAACATATCATGAATCCTCTTGAACATCTGGACTTTTTCTTTCTTCAGCAGAATTCAAGTAGTGTAGGAGGAACTTGTATATGCCTTTTAAATCACAGGCCAGGCAAATACAGAGCCACTTATTGGGTGTTTCCCATGCTCCACTTCGGCTGAGCGCTCCAGTGGAACTATAAGTCCGTTGACGTTAGCTTTTTCATGCTCCGCCGTTGAGCTAAGCTTGAAGCGGCAACAGGCTCCAATACAGGCTGAAATGTCTTGTTATTCAGTGCAGAGTATGTGGCAGCCATAGCCCCCTGGAAAATAAAGATGTAAACGGCATCACCATCACCATCACCCCTAATCTTCCACAGGCACAGGAGGAGGGGACGGTACCAGTTTTACCTTTACTAGATGCGGAGCATCTTGCCTGTTGAGCTGATAATGTGGCAGCTGGTCCCTACAGGCGATCCATGAATGCTTAAGCACTTGTTCAGCAGTATATCGTTGATGAGGATCTACATGCAGCATATGAGACAGCAAATCCTGGATTAAAGTAGAATGAATACCAACATTAGAGCTCCATCCCAGGAAGGGAGGAGAGTGCAAAGGCCTGGAAGGCACTGTTACCTGCAACGGTCATGTTTTGAGTGGTCATCTGTGCATTCACACCTGTGGGCGCCACGCCTGTACGGAGCCTGTTCAGGAGGATTCCACCACTCAGATTTTACGCCATGGGAAAATGGAGTAAAAGGGCCATGCCCAGGCATAAGGGAGGGGTTCCCCGATCCTCAGTGCAAAGGATATGAGATGCCATCATGGCTCTGTGTCAGGGGAAGGCGCCCTTGGCCCTACGTGGACTCCAGTATGGACAATCAGCAGGCAATGCCAAAGAAGGGGAGGAGGATGGGTTTTGTGTGAATGCACAGATAGCTCCACAAAGAACAACAGTTACAGAGAAGCGGCCTTGCTTGCTTCTTCGTGGTCTCCGTGCATCACACATATGTGCAACTGGCAAGCTAACCTCATGGGAGCAGTGGTGTCAATAGCAAAGGACTGATAAAAGGCTGCTCTGCTGGAGGCACAGCCTGCCCTGGCTTGGATGTTAAGGCAGTCGTGCTTCAGGGAAGTTGACAGGTTTACTACTATTGGTGTAGAGTGCCATGAAGGCTGCAGTTGCTTGAGCAGATTAAGCCCCTCTCAGTCCTGAGGGCTGGTGGCTAGCTAGCCTGTAGCTTAAGGATTACACCCATGATGGTGGTCGAAGAACTGAGGATCTGGCAGGAGCCCTTCCCTCACCTGGGCATGGCCAGGGAGGGTTTCCGGCCAAGTGCATGCACAGAGCCCATCCATGTGAGACACGGAGGCCACGAAGAAGAAACAGCCTCTTCGGGCCTCATCAATCACACAACAGTTAAAGTGCTTCTTTTTCTCAGTCTCTTAACGCGGCAGGCATTCCAAAAAGTAGCAGCGAGCATTCCAGAGCAACTGGTCCTAGCCAGCTGGTCTGTTCTGCTTACGGAAGGAGCAGAGCCTCCTGCACTGGCAGAAGACAAACAGTGGTCTGTGAGGGAATGTGTGAACTGGGCTGCCTCCCTTCAGTGTTGTGAATAGATAAGTCCATATGAAGGGCTGCACTGTAGCCCAGCTGGGATTTTGTCTTTTGTCTACAGGGCACTACATACAGATTCTGGGAAAGCCACAGGGTCTATTCAGAATTTTTTTTTGTTCAAACAAGCCCTATATTGCTTTCCCCAGTGACCTAGCATGACTAATAGAATTGGAACATTACCTCTGCACCAAGCTGTATCCCTAAAAGTCTCAGCTGAGTTTCCTAAACCTACTGGAATTCATCCCGAAAGAGTAAGTTGTCAACTGCAGACTGTTAGAGATTAATTGATGGAGTGTGGTTTTGCATGTATTTTATCCTGTGTCTTTATTACAGCAGTGTATTACCTTTCA
This sequence comes from Varanus komodoensis, assembly GCF_004798865.1. NCBI lineage: Eukaryota > Metazoa > Chordata > Lepidosauria > Squamata > Varanidae > Varanus > Varanus komodoensis. The sequence continues at coordinate 12,019,370 of NW_025335549.1, read as the reverse complement.
CCCCCAAAGGTCACATTTGATGGTGGTTTCGGGGTTGCATACACACATGCCTTCCCAGGAATCCTCATGCAGATCTGCCTTTCCTTGCCCCCAGCAGTAGCTGCAAAGCAGCAATCAGGAAGAGGGGGAGGAGAGTGGAGAGCGGAAGCAGCAGCACCCAGAGTGTGGAAGCCACGAGGCACTCTAGGTAGTTGCCAGAATGGCGACTACCCTTCCAAGACACTCGGAAGAAAACACAGGCAGCAGAGGGAAGGAACTCTCCAGCAGCAATGGCCATTAACTACCACGATTAATTTCTGGTAGGAGCAATCATGGCGGTGATGGGGACGAGACCTTGGGGGGATCAGGTGGCCTGCAGGTTGAGCACCTCTGCTGTATGATGGGTTTCCATACCATTTAAAGTGCTATTGCTTCACTATCACTGCTGTCTACACATGGACTTCCAATTCCAGAGGTGGCATTGTATTAAAATTCCATGGTATCAAGTGCCGCAGGAAAACAATCAGATAATCCTGTGTGACCACAATGTATACACTATCTAGCTATATAAAATGAAATCTAAAGAGACAGACAGATCTGCAATAGGAGTTTTGCCAGAGCAGTTTCAGCCTGAGTTATTAAAATAATGAGCTGAATGCTTTTTACTAGTTCTGGTAAAAATCCTTTGGAAACTGATGTTGCAGTCATGTGTTCAGCAAGGCTTTCAAGGTAAAAGCAATTTTGTCAGGTTTACACAAAAGATGTTATTGTTTACTTGAATGTAATACAGATATCTTATTTTAAATTATCGACACCAAACATTATCCTCTTATGCTCACACGGGTGTTTGTATCTCAAAGTATAAGATTAAACTCATTTACACCTTTGCTGCATCTGAAACAGTGTCCCAGTTGCCTCCACTTAAAGAAAATTTTCCACTGCCAATCCGTAACAAGATTTCCTCGGGAGTATCGTTGGGACCATTGGCAAATGGTGTATACCTGGGTTTCAGAACAAAAGAAAATGACTACAATAAATGCTGGAGTTCTGCCACATTTATGTTATGTTCCTTCTTGGCATTCCTTTTCCTATATGTCAACCTCTTGATTGTTTAAAGAAAGCTTACAAGATTGCCTGTTATAAGGTCAATGTTCAAATTTCATACATGATTATGAAAATTGTGCTTTTGCTAGAAAACAACCAGCTTGTAAAGTTGTTTACATGCAACATTATGATTGCATGAGGATAAACAAAACAGAAATCTTACCCAGCCAACATTGTATAAAGGAGGACACCCAGGCTCCAGATATCACAAGCAGCATCATAGCCCTGTCTCATAAGAACCTACAAGCAGTAAGAAAACAGGTTATATTTCACTATCTGAAAGAATTATTAATGAAAAGCTCCAAATAAAAATGGCTTTAGAGGAAATCTAAACCCCCATATTACACGTAAATTTAAATACAGTAGCTGTCTTTCTGGAAAGATCCATTGTTAAAGGTAGCAATCCTCAATGGTGAACTGAAATCTGACTTTACTTCAGTGCATTTGCTTCAACACATTAAGACAATACTTTATTCTTAGTTGATTTCATCATGCCTCATTTACAGTCTTTAGTTTTAAGAACAGAAATAGTAAATAAGTAAACAGCTAAACACTCTAATATCTCTCTAAGATGTCTTGTAGCCAGTGCTTTTTTTGTTTAAAAAAAAAAAAGTGCTGGAACTCACGTCTTGGGGTCACATTTTTACACAATGGTCGCCGCTGGCAGTAAGCACTCAGCACGCGACCACACGACCGATCCCAAGCCAAGCAGCGTCCCAAGCCGAGCAGCGCCCTCACAATCAGCACTGACACACAAGCAGCCCGCAGGCACTATGCTAATGATTTTTGCTGCCGACCTGCTACGCCCAACAGGGCGATTCACAATCACTTGGAAAAATCAGTCAAAAAATGGTGCCGGAACGCTGTTCCAGTGCATTCTATGACAAAAAAAGTCCTGCTTATAGCTACTTTGAGATGACAGACTAGAATGTGCAAAAATTATTTTTTGTAATTTAATATAATTATTTTCAATTTATTGTTGTAAGCCACCCCGAGGCTTTGGCGAATAGGGCGGCATAAAAATGTTTTAATAAATAAATAAATATACATACCTCTGGTGCTACAAAGTTGGCAGTGTAGCAAGGGGTTAAGAGAAGCCCATTCTCCCCCCGAAGTTGTTTTGCAAATCCAAAATCACAGATCCTTATGGAGTCAGCATTATTAGAGTCATCCATATATAAAATATTGCTGGGTTTAAGATCTCTGTGTACTACCTGAAAAACACAGGGAACAACAATACGAGCATTTAGACTTAAGGCAACACCTGCTATAATTCACGGGCATTTAATTTGTAAAAACAGTGAGTACTTCAGACATATATGCATTATAACATGCATATGGGCATGGTATGGACAATTTAAGCTTTGAATTAATTTATAAAGTACAAAATAAGTATAATGAGCCATTAATTAAGCTTATTCAACTACAGTAAAAGGCTACTGCCCCTCAATTAGCCACCAAAGTGGTAGCAGCAGGGGGGAAAAAACCCACATAATTTTGCTTTTTAAACAGCAGAATGCAATTCTGCTCCCTGCCTGCCTTGTTTTAAAGGAAAATTGTATTTTTAATGCAAATTAAAGTTTAATGCCACCAAATCTGGTTTGGCAGCAGGAAGGAATTCAGCCCTGGGTTTCACAGCCGATTCCAACTCCTACTATACAGAGCAGTAGCTGAAGATATTCCAAGTTATTAGAACATGCACAACTTACCCCTTGACAATGAAGGTAGTCGACTGTTTTCGTGATGGTATACAATACAGCACTCGCTTCCCTTTCTGAGAAATATTTCTGTCTGAGAATACGATCCAGTAGCTCACCTCCCTTCATCAATTCCGTGACAAGGTAAATATATTTACCATCATCGTATACCTGCAGAAGTTTAATACAATTGAGTAAGGAGTATTCTATGCAATTTGTACAAGGTATATAAATCACAAGGTGTATCAATCTCTGTACACTGAACAGAGGCAGAAACTTTAACAGGATCCTGGTTATCTCAACACGCATTCAGCATTCCTGTATTCATTTTAACTAAATTTAACAATTGTCACTTACCTAAGGTAGGTGAAATCAAGGGATTGGCATTCACATGAGAGCAAAAATGCTAGAACTCTAAGACCTAAACCAGCCCTTCAAGTCAAGATGCTTATCTAGACTTTACATTTGCAAAGTTTTCCTGACATCATTTCAGCCACGGCAATGAGCTGAGAAACAGGGAGTGCAACTCAGCGTTTGCTTCCTGCTCCCCGTACAAGCCAAATAGTTCTTCTACTGGATCTAAATGCACATGTATCTTGCCTATGTGATTTTATTTCACTGAATGTACAAGTCCTTACAATTCTGCAAAGCCATGGCATCAATAACATACCATCAACTAATAATTTCATTTATTTATTCATAATATTTTTGGTCACCTTTCAGGGCTGAAGCTCCCCCAAACTGGAATATAACAATAAAGCTCAAAATAAAAACCCACGTTGGAATAGAAACAATGAAAACTGCAACAGGAGCAAACATTCCCCAAAACAATAAACATCAGGATTAAAGAAATGTGTAACACCACTGCAGCTACAACCCAGATGAGAACATGCTATTCCAAAGATGAAATTAAATTCCTTCCTTTTTAGCACTATTGCACAGATTTCTGAATGCATATGTGTTGGGCTAAGCAAAAATGTGCAGCTTTTGCCATGACAAGGACATATGGATAGATGAAGACAAAGCACAGCAAAGCTTTATGGCAGGCACTTTTTAATGATGCACATCAAAATTCCAAATATGTTCCTGATGGCTGTTAAAGAGATCATTTTTATGTATTCTAATGGAAAGAGGAGCATCAAATATTGTTTCACTGCATCCATTTTGCAGACCAGACAGTATTTCAGAAGCCAGCTAGAATACATACATCTTTTAAAGTAATAATGTTAGGGTGCTGTCCATAGCGCATCAAAATCTCAATTTCTTCAGAGGGATCTCTCTTACTTTTGTCAATTATCTAGAAAGATCAAACGGCATGAAAAAATTACACAATATTAAATTCAACATTTTAGTGAGATGCAATAATGAAATATGCCTCATCACTGAAGGCCAACCACAAACAAGGTCTTACAGCACTTCCAGAAAATGTTTAATGCTCAGGCTTTGGTGCATTTCAAGAGAAGGGTCTTCAGTACCTGTGGAGCAACCAGTGAATCTCTCTTGTCACAGCCCCTGTGGTACAGGGTTGGTGCACACGTGATACACAGCCAAAATTGTGCTTTCAGATGACCTCAAAAATGATAGCTCATGAACAAGACAGCAGTCTCTACTGGAAAAAACTACGTAGGATAAAAGAAACCAGGAACAGTTTCCTGAAATTAATTGCAAAGATGGTATGCTACCTGAGCCAGTGTGGTGTAGTGGTTAAGAGCATGGGACTGGGACTCAGAGGATCTGGATTCAAGTCCCCGCTCAGCCATGGAGCCAACTGGGTGACTCTGGGCCAGTCACAGACTCTCAGCCCAACCTACCTCACAGGGTTGTTGTTGTGGGGATAAGATGGAGGAGGAGATGTAAACTGCCTTGAGCCCTTAGGAAAAAGGCAGGATATAAATCGAAATCGAAAAAATATGTTTCCTGACCAGATGAAAATCTTTTACAGAATGACAAAGCAAGGCATTCCAGAGCCTAGATTTCAATTACTTAATTAAATGACTGCAGTGGGAAAATGCTACATACATACTCATATCTGCCCTTGACTGTTAGAAGAATATAATAGCTGGAAGTCATGAAACATATACTCAAAACTTTATTTATAGCTAAAGATAATAACATGACTGTCTGGAGAAAAAAAGCAAGGGGGCCACACAATGGTAGGCTTCTGATCAACATTCGGCTAATGTAAATCCTGTGTCAGAAGTCAATATATGAAAACATATTGTGGTCAACCTTAGTTATTTTCATTTACGCACAATTTTTTCCAATGTGTCTTTGGCTTATATCACACAAAACCTGAGTGAAATAACATCTTACAGGATTCCTTGCATATCCTAACTCCAACAGAATGTGATTTCCTGGGTCACAGCGTACTTCCTCTGGTGCATAAAGGTCAACACTAAATATGCAAGCATATATTCATTTACTGCAATGTTTACAGCTGAACAATCTTATGAGTACGAAGTTTTAGAATATTAAAATATTAAAATACCAGGCTTATGTTTTAAAATTTGTTAGCTCTTGAAATTTCAAAATAAACTAGGTAAGAAGAATAAAAACAGTAAATCAATCAAGTATTTTAAAGAAAGAGATCCAGGATCTATAAAGCTTTCACTGAAAGTGGTAAATTCCATATAGATTGCTGTAAATATGAACAATGCCTCTTGCAGGGAAGAGTTTCATGCATACCTTCACAGCAAATTCCATGTTTGAAGGCAAGTGGATGCAGCGCTTACATACAGAGTAGGAGCCAACACCAATGTCCTCCTTGAGTTCATAGGCATCTGTGAATAGCGCACTGTTCCCATGGAGTTGCTAAAAGCAAATGAAAAATGTCTTTAAGTTCCTTATCATTCATATCAAAAGTTGGCATACAGTCCAGTAAAAGATTCAACAGTTCCCAGTCGTATTATGCCAGATACACTTTATAAGTGTGAAGCAGATGTTTTACCACTGGAGGAAATTTGAGAACAAATAAATGGAGCAATAAGAATAAACCAGTCATAAGCTGAGGAGAAGACCACGACTTTATTCATTCTGCTATACTGTGGGTAGTTTTGACAGCTCAAAAAAGGATCACAGCGGACTGCTGACGCAAACATAAGCCAGCCGATGCTGTTTGTAGCAAAGCTCATATAGTCACTTAATCAAAGTCGGCTGGTGTGAAGAAGGGGGCATTCATGGCCAACATGAGGTACTGCATTTGTTTGGACATCCCATAGTTTAGCCCAACTTGCATTTGCAAGAATGAGCCACAGATTTCTCTTCTTCTTGCTGTATGGCTGGGAAGAGTTATTTAAAAGGTTTTGCTCAACTGTACATTGTCCAAACTGTTGTTAACATGAACTAGGGTTAGTTCCAAACAAGCCGGTATCCAAGCATACCTATTCAGACATGCTGGTTTGAAATCAACCGTAGTTGTGATTAGCCACAGTTTGTCAATCTGGATGACAGAGCAAAATATAGTTAGGTAAAAGTAGAAACCAACACCAACCGAACCATTCCAAAGCTTCCCATAGCCCGAGGCTCACTGCATACTAAACCATAACTTGCCAACAAGGCGATGGTATGATCCGGATGCACCACGAAAGCCCAGTTGCCCCGCCCCTCCCCAATCTATAAATCACTGCCTTCAGCTGGGCAATTGTGTGAAACAGGCTTTCAAAATCTGAGACCAAAAGCTTTCTATCACTGTGTCTATTCCTACAGCTGCCACAGCATCCGAATTTGCAAAACAGAAAAGCTGAGGCTTAGGATAAGTAAATAAGCAACAATTTCTAAACAAACGATTATTACAAATCTTAATATAAACTCGTTACAATGTATTGTTTCAGTAGTTGTGCGTATGCAGAATCTATGGAGGATAAAAAAGTGTTACCTGCACAATTGGCAAAATATTGTTGAGAGGGGAGATTTTGTGGTCTTCTATGGCAGTAGTTGCAACAAAGCTAAAGCCTTTGAACAGCTGGTGTGCATTAGCACTAGGTGGAACGCCTGGAGAATCTAAATGATAAATTCACATCACATTAAAATTGTCAATAATACATTCATAATGTAATACGTTTTATTCTCGACAGATGTCTAAAATAACCCCTTTCAGAAAGGGGTTAATAGCAAATATAATACCCAATTAATTTATATTTTCAAAACTTTGAAGGAATTTATGCAAAAACGAAACAAAAATACTGATGAGAAAGGTAGAAGGAAGAGAATAAGTTGCACATATTATTTATTTATTTATTAAGACATTTTTATGCCGCCCCATTCGCCGAAGCCTCGGGGCGGCTTACAACATTAAGTTAAAATACAAATACATTAAGTTAAAGATTAGTTATTTTCAAGATTAGTTTTTCAGACACTAAACTCAAAAAATTCACTTCAGAAGGGGTGGATAAATAACACTGGGTAGAAGGAAGATGTTTTTAAAAAACTAAAAACTAAGCAAGGATACCATCACTATAAGTTAATAAGGCGAATGCATCAAATAGGTGGCATGGTGATTAGTGTTGGACTGAGGACCCAGGGTAATCCAGGTTCCAGTCTCTGCCTGATTATGACGCTCACTGGGTCACTCTGGGCCAGTCACGGACTTTCAGCCTAACCTTTCTCACAGGGTTATTGTCGTCAGCATAAAATGGGGTACGGGAGGGTTATCTAAGCTCACTGGGATTGCTCACTAGAAGAAAAAAGTCAGGATATAAATTTAATCCAATAATGATTAAAATGAAGTCATGGTAGAAGTCATTCAATTTCTGTGCCTTTTTTAACAGAACATGATATAGGGTCGGGGAGAATGCCTTTTAGCAAGTATTACCTTTGGGTGTTTTTGCTGTGAATTCTGGATCAAAACAAAATGTATCCTCTGGTCTTCCAGAAGCAGGTTTAAATGGGGGCTGGATCTCTCTCCGGTACAGTTTCTGGAATCGGAATCACAAATAGTTAGTTTCACAGGTAACATGGGCTGGATCCCACTCTGTCCATCTGCTGACAGGTGGTGGTGGCGGTGCTGAAGGTGAGCTGCACATTCGCTCTTCCTACCCCCACTTCCCAGGCTGCTTCCCACACTATTCCAGAAGGTCCCAGAGCCTCTGGAGCGAATTAGAAAGAGGTAGAGGTAGCTGGGCGGGAAAGAGGAATACTCAAGGATTGCCTTTCTTGACCCTTCTGCTCACAGCAGCTTTACTCAATCCAAGATCCTTCTTTGATCAGATACAACTCCATATAGCAGAAATAGCAACTCTTCTACATTGAAGAATCAAAATGTAGATGCTTCTACATTGGTATGCCTCATTTTTCCTACCCCCAAGAATGTTCTCTATTTTGTTCTCTTTTTCCTACCCCCAAGAATGTTCTCTTTTTCCTACCCCCAAGAATGTTCTCTATTCATAAAAGGCAAAGTTAAACTAAAAAGGGAAAGGGAAACAAAAGAAAAATACGATCATTTTTCTTCCAGTCCAACTCTTGAACACATCTCTTTTATTTGTTTAAAAAACATGAGAAGAGTATGTGTTACTGCTCCAACCATTTGAAATATTTCCCCTGCTTTAAAAAAGCTGCTGTTTGAGGTTTGTTTCGTGTACTCACGTTCCAGTCAATAGTTGAAAAGAAGGGATGCCTCTTTATTTCTTCAACCCCATCAGGACCAGCTCCTGTGATTATAGAATATAGAAGGTACTTAATTCTCATAAATCAAACAGGGTGAAGAAACATCTCATTAATCCACAGTTTCTTAGGGTGACTTGTATGTGGTTAACACACCAAACTTAAGCCATTTGTGCAGGATTTGGACAACATGACAAGCCATTCTCAACCTAACAGTGCTTGACAAACCACTGTATATTGTGTTGTGTGCTGTGAACCAGGTCAACATCTCATATCCTAATGATACAACTGGATCGGTGGTTTCTTAGCTCACAAGTATGTAATAAAGCTATGCAAAGAGACACATTTTGGGCTACAGCCCATGAGATATGCCAAGACAGAAAATTAAAACAGAACTGCTACCATTGAGCAAGAACACCATATGCAACTCTCACAGAAATGCCATGTGGACCTTCATTTGTTAATGAAGAGGTGTTTGTGTGTGTGTGTGTGTGTATGCACACTATCTGACAAGCAGACTGTGAATGGTTCATAGCATGAGCTGCTTAAGGCCTAGGCAACTTTCCCAAAAGAGACACGGTAGAAGATAGCTCCTGATCAAAAGCCATGCTGACCGGATTAATGAGAACTGTACTCCGTAACATCTGGGGAGATACGGATCGGGGAGGCTGGTCTAAGGAATACTAACTTACCTAACCTATTTGAAGGATTCCTTTTAAACAACATTCTCAGAAGACTTTGCGCTTCGGGACTGAGGAACTGTGGCATTCCAAGTTTCGCTCTAGAAAAAGAAGAGAATTCATAATCAAAGTATACTCACTAAACAAGAAATCCAAGGATCATAGAAAAAGTAGAGTTTGTGAGCTGCTCATTGCACTGTTCAGTAGCATGGGAAATTAAGGATACAATCTTACACTGGCTTAGAAAAAAGTCACAACAGTCAGCATGGTTGGGAGTTGGAGGACTTTTTTATCCTGCCGAAAGTTGCACAGGATTCCACCATAAGAGATTTAATCCAAGTACTCTAGAAGTATACATTTAGTAAGAAGAGGACAGAGCTTTAACTATTAATGACTGACTTTATATTTCATTATATATTCAGCATTCCTTTTTATTTTAATTTATTCTGGTTGAACATAGAAACAAGTCCTCTCACACAATATTAGGAAATTTCCTCAATGTTGGCCCAATGAGGTAGTTTGTAGACAAGCACCACCTTAACACCTAATCTGCCAACACAATTCTAATTTCTCTATCAGTTTGATTTCCTATTTAGAAAAGCTGGTCGGTACTCCAAGAGCCTGAAAAACATTATTTTTTAAAAACAGAATAATACAAAAGTTCTCATTGTAATTTGTAAAACTATACACAGGCTTTTAAAATATTGTAGAAATCATTTTTTTCTATTTTGTCCTAATTTATAAGGAAATGAAATGCAATGTGACTCAACTTGCATTTTCTTATCTGAAAACATTTAAAAATAGATTCTCTAGATAAGAAAATAGAAAAAAATACTTACTTGAGTATCATATTCATTGTTTCATTGCGATCTTTACCTTGAAATGGTAGTGTACCAGTAAGCATTTCAAACTAGGAGAGAAACAAACCAACAGCAAACATTTAGAAAATTTTGAATTGTGAGAGTCAAGTTGGGAAATTAAAAATAAAGCAACCTTTTCTTCAATATAACATCTGTAAGCTACCCTATACTCCATTTATAGCAGAAAAGCGGTATTAATTAAACAACAATAAAGCTAAACAAAAGAGTTTAATATAAACAGTTTTGGTAAGTTTAGTTCTAGCGAAAAATATAAGAATGATAGTATGGTTAACACAGATAGATGTTTCTGAAAGTAATACTTCATACAAAAATCCCAAGGGCTAAACATTCATCTGACCATTAATTTTAATAGCCCATTGCAACCACAAAATCATAGATGTGGTATAATATGTCTATTGCACCCAATCATCTTGCTATACCAAAACTTATTCTGACTGTCACTAGCAAACCGTGGCTTGAAATATTACTTTATTTTCAGCTACTTAACTTTGGTTGATACACTTAAATTGGTTTTAACTCAGGAAAACTGGCAGGATCCATTGCTGCCCATGAGCCATTGGGATCTATTGCTTGCCCAATAATGCAGGGGAAGCCATTTTCTAAACCTGGACCGCAACAGGTCAGGAGAGCTCCCCAGAAGGAGTTCCAATGATCTGCCCTGTTCTGGAAAAACAGTTTTTTATTTCATTTCCAGGGTTGTTCTAGGAACCAACCCGCAGAACCTCAGTGAATTCTGCTGGAGTAAGTCAGCAGAAACGCAGGAACTGCCGTGGACACAGCCATATTACAAACATCACTCAAAGACAAACTACCGATAAAATTCAAAATGTGTCCTTCAACTGTAGCCTGAGCAACATAATACTGCACTAAATTAGTCTGCAGTCTAAAAACTTATAGGTAGCATTCATATTTCAATGGCAACATCAAGCTGCACTTCTGCTTCTAATGTAGAACAAGGCAGTGAAATAAACAGTACCATAAGAACACCAAACGACCACCAATCGGCACTCTGGTTATGGCCTCGTCTGTTTACAACTTCGGGGGCCATGTACTCTACAGTACCACAGAAAGAATAGGCTTTCTTCTCTTGATCAACAGATTCTTTGCTGAGGCCAAAGTCTAAAATAGTATTATAAAAATATACCAAGTAAAGAAACTTTGTGCAACAGAACAGTGAACATATCAGCATGTGAATCATTTTGGAGTCTATAGATGGAGTGGGGACCCTGTAACCCACCAAATGATGCTGGACTCCATATTCCTTCAGACAAGGCCAGAATCACCAGCATTTCGATGTTTATATTTTTATATTGTAATCATACAGTTTTAATTTTTTTGCAAACTGCCCAGAGATCTCTAGCTGTTGAGGGGTGTTGTATTAAAGCAATACATGGAGGGAGTCCCACAACGTCTGGAGGGCCGCAAGGTCCCCCTCCTCTGCTACAGCACACAGGGCGATAAGAATGGGACCCATTGCAGCCGATCAATGTATTCTCAAATTAAAGAGGAAAACTGAAGCTCTCTGGTGCAAGCCCTACTGATATTTATGCAAACCGCACAACAGAAAAGTATATTGCTTACTGCCATTTCCTATAGTACATGGACTTCAAACCCTTCAGTTTAATATTATATGACTGGCTGAATGACAGGTGATAGGTAAGCTATGACTATAATTTGTGGTTGCAATATTTTAGAACTCGTGTGAATACTTACAAACTCTTCCTTGTCCTGTCATAGTTCACACAACATAAACACCTGTTTTTAAGAAAAGCTTACAAAAGCATGTTGCCAGTTTGAATGTACTACGTGCATACAATAACTGCATCTCTTTTAATCTATATTATTTAATGAAGCACACACTGTGTGCACACAATGGATATAAAGCAAGAAGGGTTTAGTAAATTACATGAATAGCCCTCCTACCAAGGTATTAACTAAGTTTGCACAACAGGGGAGGGGTGAATAAACCATGACGGCTTGTTCACTATCTCCATGCATGAAGATCATGTGTCACTTGATCTACTTACCCAGATGCAATCTTGGGGGGTACCTAAACACTGTGAAAATGGATGGCTGCGGTGGTTAACAGAACACCCATGCGGCTGGTTTGTTAGTCAGACACTGTTGCCAGGTTTGGACATCATGGCAAGCATCTGGTGAGGGTATTTACATCAGGGGCATGTGGGGGTAGGTAACAAACCATCGTGGTTTATTAATCACATTTATCTTGTGTGAAGAGGGCCACCCTATACAGGGAAACCCTCATTAAATTCTTTTGGTTCATACATCATATGGAAAAGTCTTGATTTTATCTATCCTAGCAATTTACACCTATGATCCAAAAAAGCCACACAGAAACATTTTGATAAAGACAGACTGCTGTTTTGTTTAAAAAACTACTACTATTGAAGTTTTGATAGAAAAATAGGTAAGGGACATGGACTCCTGCCTAGTTGTCAATAAATATTTTGGGAATCATGGCTTTGATCACTGCATGGCTTCCACCAGTGTCCAGAAGCAGAGTACATAGAGTAAAAAAAGGGTACAAAGAGAAAGCTAGCTATTTTTAACTAAGGAACATTCCAGCATTTATCCATATCCTATTCTGTGGGCAGTGAATTTCAATATAAGTCATCTTTCCATTCTTAATTGTGGTGCAGCTTGTATGTCCGGTGTGTCTTGGCTTATTGAGAGCAAGACATGTGGTTCACACAGTTCAGTCACTCCTAATCGCTCAGTCAATGGTTTTTCTATCCTGATGCCCAAGCCAGACACTTCCGCTTGTCTCTCCCTAAACAACTTTGAGTCATAAGCCATGGCTTGCTCTATGCTCAAGGGCCTTGTTTGGGGAAGGAGAAAGTCCAAGTTCTCTGCTTGCATGTCATGATAAATAAATCACAGACAGAGGGTTTGTGGTTTGTGTAGCTGTTGCTGCTTGCAGCAAAACCAACTGGGCAGCGTGTACAAGAACACAGCTTTTAAACCATATGCCAGGGCTCTTTGGAATCTGGGCTTATAGTGGCATCTGAACATGCCAATGTGAAGGTATGATTTGAAATCTTAGTGCTAAAGGAGTGTTGCAGAAAGAACTGATGATGTAAAATAAGGTCAAAGCCAAGATGCAAGCATTGAAACAATTGTGGGCTACAAATTGCTACAATACTGTGTTATTGTTTTTAAGGTGTTTCTAATTCTGATCAAGAATCCACTTCTCAAAGACTTGGCATGTTTAGGTTATGGTGTTCAGTTTGCAGCCAGGTTAGAAATCTTTTCCTGCCTCGTGTTAAAGAATACAGCTACAAAGGTGTGAAATTGTACAGAAATTACTGCAACAGCTACACCAGGACTGTAGGAACTGCAATAAAGTTTCAAGAAATTTACTTTGATTACATTCCAGAAGGTTCCCCCCAAATTTTGACCTACATATATTCTCAGGACTGCAGAAACCACACTATCCATTTTTCATTGATGAATCTTAGAACTGCTTGTGTTAATCTTGAAACATTTAGAGAAGAAATAGACAATGATAGTCCCAGATGCAACTCTCGCTAAACTATATAAAAGCACAAAAACATTTCTAATTTAGCTCAGTCACTTATTCATTCACCAACTATTTGTAGATATGAGATAAAACCTGAACATTACTTTCGTCTTATACCAATACCCTATAAAGCCTGAATAAATATGTTAATCCAATGTGTATGATTGTGGTGGGGGAGCGTTAAGGGCACAATCCTATTGCATTCATGGTAGATGCTCATAAGCCTTTGAATCTTATTTTAATGTGCATTTTCATTTTTTCCTTTCTAGCCATATTAAAAATTATTTACTTAAAGTTTTTATAAACCATTCTATTAGCAAAATGCTGTCAGAAAGGTGCACAGCAAATTGCAGCATGCAAAACAGAGCAATGCACTAGCTGGTACCTCGAATGTGCAAAATTCAGATAATTGGTTGTGCAACACAACCAATACAGGATAGCCTTATACGGAATGTACCAGGTATCACATAGAATCATAGAACAGAAGAGTTGGAAGGCACCAAGGAAGTTATTGGCTCCAACCCCCAATTCAGTGCAGGACTCCAAGTTAAACAGTCCCTCTCAGATGGCTGTCCAACGGTCTCTTTGAGGGCCTCCACTGTGGGAGAGCCCAAGACCTCCCAAGGGAATTGCTCCCATTGTTATCCTGCTCTAACACAGTAACTTTTTCCTCATGTCCAACTGGAGTCTGGCTTCCAGTAAAATCAGCCCATTATTCCATGTCCTACACTCTGGAATGATCAAGGAGACCCTGCGTTCCCCTTTCAAGTACCTGAAGAGTGCTAGCATATCCCCCCACCTTGTTTCCTCTTCTTCAGACCAAATGTACCCAGTTCATTCAATCTCTCCTCTTAGGGCCCTGTTTCCAGTCCCCTGATCATCTCTGTTGCCCTCCTCTGAACTTTTCCCAGTCCGTCTGCATCTTTCTTGAAATGCAGTGCCAGAACTAAACACACAGTACTCAAGATGGGGCTTGACGAATGCTGAATAGGGGGAAACCAGTACCTCCCATGATTGGGAAGACATTCTTTTCTTAATGCAGCCCAAAATAGCATTTGCCCTTTTTGCAGCCACATCACATTACTGAGTTATATTCAGTTGTGCTCTACAACAATTCCACAATCCTTCTCACTTGTTGTATTGCTGAACCAGGTATCCCCCATTTTGTAATTGTGCACTAGGTTCCTTCTTCCTCAGTGCGGAACTTTGCATTTGTCCCTGCAGATTTTATTCTGTTGCTTTCAGCCCAGCACTCCAACCTATCAAGATCGCTTTGAATTTTGTTTCTATCCCAGCCAATTTTGTCATCTGCAAATTTGATCAGCATACCCTACTCATCATTCAAGTCATTAATAAAAATGTTGAAAAGCACTGGTCCCAGGCCTGAGCACTGCAGTATAGCACTTGTTACCTGCTCCCAGTCTGAGAAGATGCCATAACCATGGAATCAAGAACACTAAGACAAGAAGCAGAATCCAAAAAGACCACCTGAAATTTCCACAACATTCTGCTAAGTTTTCTCTCTCTTTTCCAAGCTGCAGCTTCCAAAATGCCTTGGTTAGTGCTAAACTGTGCACTTAAAATTATGAATACCTGCTGCTTTGGATGATCCCTTGCTGTGTATTAGCACAAAGCAGCAAAACGTTAGAGAGAAGAACGTTTAAATTCTGAGTTCGCATAACTTCAACTCATATAACCCATCCGACCGCATGGCCTTCATTCCTTGCAATGGTGCTTGTGTGGGACTGCAATATGAGCCTCATCAAAAAGCCAGGGAAGGGACTTCTACATCACACTCAGTCTTGCACGTAGATGGTTTGTTTTCTCCACAGAATAAGCAATTTTAAATCATGAGGATCAGAAGACTCTCATGTAAAAGCAAGCGTTTGACTATACTAAATGAGTCAAATGTAATGGATGCATCATCTGATGCAGGCAAACACAAAGCACAGAGAACCACAGCTATCCTCAAAAGGTATTTAGGGACTCCTCCCTGATGTCGTTTCTGTATTCTTTTGTGCTGAAGTATGCACTAAAGGGTTTATCTTCTTATAAAATCTCTTTCCCCTTGCCTGCCATTACAGGCAAGATACAAGCATTTCAGCTTTAATCTCCTTGACTACATTTCTTCAGATAAAGAAATGGGTTGTCATCAATAGTCTGATCTAGCCGGAAGCTAATTGGGGAAAGGGCCATTTCTAAAAACACAAACAACTCAGACTTTAAAACAAAAAGGCTGAATCCTTATTTCGGAGTGGGTCTCATGCTTTATGTGGGGCATATAGTTTTTAGTACTTTGAATAATTAATATAAAACAGGAGCTAATACATTCTGAAGCACTCCCATGGCCACTAGATTCCACCCAGACGATTATGGGATAATAGATCGGAGTCCTGCTCCAGTCTTGGATTGTGTTCCAAGGCTGGAGCCAGGCCTCTGAACTTGAGGCATCTGAGGTGGTACAGCTCCTTCTGAGCCAGTGCTGGGAGGGGAAGGCATTCCAGCAGTGGGGAAGGGAGGGGTGAGGTTCCACTGGGACACAAGGAATTCTAGAACTGCCTTCTCCCTCATCCTCACAAGCAGGGATAAAAGACACAAATAGCCAAAATCAGCCAGCTACGTCTTGTGCAGGACAAAAGCAGAGAGGCGATCCTTGCTTCCACATTCCTCTCACCCTTGACTGGATACCCATAATCCCTTCAAGTTTGAAGGATGACAGGCAACCAGGCTTAGTGGTGTCCGAAGAGGGCAACTTCAACACATCGCTTTTTGAGGACTGCTTCGAAACAATTTGAGCAATATGACTGTCTGGATGCTGGAAACCTAGAATACGTAATATCAAGTTACACTGCCTACAATTTCCAGGTGCATACTAATGTACTGCTGTTAACCTTTAAAACCCTAAGTGGCTTGAGACAACTTAGGACCCCCTTCAGCCAGACATACATTATGTCACCCAGACATACAATGTATGGACAGACATCCTGCCTGTCCATACATTAGGATCAGCTTTGGAGGTCCTGTTCATGTGCTTCCTGGTAAACTCAGTTTGGTCAGCAAACAAAAAGACAGGGGCCTTCGAAGCCTCGGCTGCACAAGCTCTTTCCATGCAGGATTTCAAACAGGACCTCATCACATATATTGTCCAGCTGAGTTTCCTTAATGTGGATTAGCTATATGACTCCTCCGCTTGCCTTATTGTTCTATATTGAAATCCTATAGCTACAGTCAATGCTGAGATGGTGCCTTAGTAATCTGGATTCATTTGATTTCTCTTATTTTAACCTATCCATCTTCTCTATTACGTGCACTGAGTTACAAAGGCTTGGTCCCAAAAAACAGCTTTATACTTTCCAAAAATAAAAAAAAACATACCAACATATGACAACTAGAAGGGATGTCTGCCAAACTGGGCCATCTGCTTACAGTTCTATTGCAGGCATTAATTCTGGCTAACCAGTCATTTTTGCATTTACCTGGACTCAAAGAACTAAACTGGAGCATGAACATCTGTTCCCATCATAATTTTGGAATGAGACACTGCAGAGAGGTAGATTTACATAACAATGACGTTGAAGGGATATTAATCGTATTTTATATTGTTGAGTTCTGAACCACCCAAGGATATAATACAAAAACCAAATTCTCCAAATCTGTTCAATTATATTTTGCATCCAAGGTGGCACTGTACTTGGAAGGTCCTATTCCTGTTTTAGCGATCCCCTCTTCCTGCTGAAGCCTGCACTGCAGGCCATACTGTTCCAGAAGGTCCCATAACCCTCAGCAGCAGGATAGGTCTGGAAGGCATGACGGCCAGCAGTGGAGAAATTCCATTCCATACATAGAAATGGTTTGCATCTGAGCCAGTGTGGTTTTTGTTTACTCCTTTGCTGCAGAATAGGGTTTGTTCATTGCACCCTGATCTAATAAAAACTTTGCCTAAATATTTGCCTAAAGAGTATGATGTATCGCAGAAAGTTAGCTAGCTGGGAAGGACACTGGAGGAAGACACAAGCGTCTGAAAGCCACTTCTGCCTAGATTCCAATACTTGTTGATTTGAAATTTAAGAACCATTAAAAGCCCAGACATGATAACATATATTAAAACACCAAGAACAACTTGACTCAATACAAAATATCTGCTATTATAACCGTGTACTCTATGAAAAGATTAGAAATAGCTATGCTAGTAAGTTCCACCTACCTGTTAACTTGATATGTCCTGCTTCATCAAGCAAAATGCTGAAAATTAAAATTCACATTCACCAATACACATAACAGGAATATTTATAAGACATTTTAATAAAGCAATTGAACAAACAAAAATGATGCCAATATTATGCATACATTATGTTAACAAATGTACAATAATCAAATTTTAAAATATGTATTGGAAAAATGAAATAGAGCTAAACTTTCATGTACTTTTATATTTATATTATGAGAAACACAAATACATCTATAAACATGAGTACTATAATAGTGGATAAAATACATTTTACTTTACTTTTCTGGCTTCAGGTCTCTGTATACAATTCCCAAGCTGTGCAGATGATCCAAAGCAAGGGCCAGTTCTGCGAGGTAGAATTTCACATCTTCCTCTGTAAACATAACCTAATAAGAACTATATAGATTTACATTCTGATATTGTTAAATTTCTGCACATGTTTACATTTTTAAGTTTTTAAAAAAATCTGTGATCAATTCGCAGTTGTGTGTATTCCCCATAATCCAGGATGATGGAAATTTAGGCTATGTATATGAAATGGGAAAAGACAGATCCTAGAAAGGGTCAAAGATAAATATGAATAGATGGACAGAAGAGAAGAGGAAAAATGTTAAATGCCCTGACAGATGAAGAGATAAGATGGAAAGTCATCCACAAGTGGCACCGCTTGCCCGAATTTATGGATCACAAAGGGTTTATTTATTTATTTATTTATTTAGAAGGCTTCTATGCCACCCCATTCGCCAAAGCCTCGGGGCCACTCACAATAATGAATAAATAAGGACAGAGTAAAACAATATAATATGAGTCGATCTGGCCCGAAAAATAAAATAAATAATATTAACAATTTAAATAGCGTTTGAATAAAAAGGTCTTCGCCTGGCACCAAAAAACAAATAACGATGGAACCAGGCGGACCTCTCTGGGGAGCGCATTCCATAAAATTCAAGTTAAAAGAAGTGTGGGACTTCAGTGAAAAAAGCTGGTCTAGAAATAATAAAAGCAACTTCTGGTATAGTGAATGTTTAGTTTAGAAGATGAATCGAGGAGGAAGTGGAAATGCCACTTCTAGTACATGCAGAGATCTGTAAGGCTGGTATCTCACTCTTTACAGACTGATCAAGCAGATTCATCTGCTTCTGGGCAGGATATGGGGCATGGGGGTGGGGGAAAGGACTGGTGAAGCTTCTCATCGCATGAAAACAGACTGCTTTGGAAGGGTTTAGGATGGGAGGGGGAGCAGATGCAAGACACAGTCCTTGAACCAGTAAAAAGACAACAGTTATAGAGTCTTTGCAGTTTCCATCATCTTGCCCTCAAGATGCAAGAGCCACCCTGCTGATGGAATCAGAAATGGTAATGAAAGGAGGGGACAGAAGAGGAGTTTTGAGTTTGGATTCAGCTCTTTGCATGGGCAGGTGCTTCTTCTTCAGCTTTGGTAGAAGACTTTAGAGTTCATAGTGTTCTGTTATCTGTTAAGAACCAACTTCTATGCTGGCTGGGGCTGATGGAAATTGTAGGCCAGAAAACCTGGAGAGTCAGAATTTGCCCACCTGGATCAAATTCTATCTAGCCCCCACCTGTATTTTCTAAT
This sequence comes from Varanus komodoensis, assembly GCF_004798865.1. Lineage (NCBI taxonomy): Eukaryota > Metazoa > Chordata > Lepidosauria > Squamata > Varanidae > Varanus > Varanus komodoensis. The sequence goes on along the minus strand of NW_025335549.1, from coordinate 12,000,068 downwards.
TATTGTTAAAATCAAAAGAAAAAGAAGTACGTGTTGATATGTCAGGCTTCAGTAATTTCAGACACTCTATAGCTAATGATCCTCCTTACATTTCTCTTTATGAACAAAAACTCTTATTTGCCTGAACAGCTTTTTAAAAGCATCCTGAACATTTCCAGATTGAAGAATGGCTACAGGGTAAACAAAGACAAATAAAAGCCAAATAAATCCAGTGAACAGTTTTTAAAAGAGAAAGAAATCCATCTTACCAGCATGTGGAAAAGTGTATAATTTACTTATTAATCAACTGGACCTAACTACATTTTACAGATAAGTCCTACATTTGATTCTGACAGCTTCCCAAGACAGACAACAGCTAGAATACTATTCATTTACAGCATTTATATCTCAGCATTTCTCCAAGGAGCTCAAAGCAGCATATATGAATTTTTGCCTCCCACTCTCCAATTTAGATTCATAATAGCTCTGTGAAATAGGTTGTGCTGAGAGTGAGAGAGAGAAAGCACAAGCGAGCAACTGACTGATCAAAATCCCCCTGTGAAATTCATGACTTCATGGAAATAGTGTCAGGTTTAGGTTGGGAAGATCCAAGTTCAAATTCCTATTCCAAATATTATGCTAACAGAGGGGGCAGAATCACCATCTCTCAGCATGCCCCTGCCTATCACATCAGCTTTACCAGCCTGGTCTTCTCCAGACATTTTGGGGTTCAGTTCCCCTCTGCCCCAGTCTACATAGCCAATGGTCAGGGATGCTGGGAATTGTAGCCCAAAACATCTGGAGGCCACCAAGTTTGAGAAAAGCTGCTGTATGTGGATGTGAAAATACAGCTGGTGGAAAGTCCCTTGGAGAAAGTGCGTAATACCATAGCAATGAATTATCACTTTTGTTACAAATGCTCCTTTAACCAGTATTTTCAATAACTGTAAATACATACCTCTTTGGATAATCGTGTGAATACATCTCCTCCCCTGAGAAAATCCAATATTAAATATAGCTTCCCTTCAGTCTGAAAGGCTGATTTGAAAAATCAAAAAGTTTTCTATGAAATGGATAAAATACACAGAATGTATAACATTTTAAGTAATACATTTGATTAACATTTAAATTTTATGAATGCTCAAAATACTAATTACATCAAAGTAATCATATTTTCAGTGTTCCAGCTTCTTTCTCTCAATGATGTACACAGACTACACTTGAATTGGGATACATTCCCCTCCTCCCTGATATTGACCCATGTTGGCATCAGGATGACTGTCAGGATAAATAAGCTTCATAGCCTGCACTATTTCCCAAGCAGATCAAGTGTAGATTCTCAGACTGTGTACCAGGCATGCTAATATGCCACGAGAAACCCATCAGGAGAAAGCTCCCAAGACTGTATTTCTTCAAACGGGGAACAGGTAAACAATCCAATTCATTATCACAGAATACGGTACCAAGCACCAATTTGTCGTTGTTGTGTACCATCAAGTTGTCTCTGATTATGGCAACCCTATCAATGGAAACCCTCCACAATCTCCTACTCATGACATCCCTGCTTAGCTGTTTTAAATTCCACGTGGCGTCCTTGATGGAGTCAAGCCATCTCGTATCAGCTGCTCTTGTTCTTCTGCCTTTGTCTTTTCCCAGCTTGACTGTCTTTCTCCAGGCAAGCTTGCCTTCTCATGATGTGTCGAAAGTGTGGCAGCCTTGGTTTTGTCACTGTGTCCAAGTCTCAGTATTCTTTGAATTTCTTGGCCGCAAACTCTCTCTGAACTAGTGACTGTGCCAATGTATTATACAAAATCTTCCACACTTTCAATTTTTTCATGGTTGACAGTAAAGCTGTGCAAACTCTTCTACAGTCATGATGTTTGTTTTCTTAAGAGTCAGCTTCAGTCCTGCTTTTGCGCTTCCTTCTTTTGCCTTCATTAGTACTTAATTGCTGCTTTCTGTCAGCAAGATGGTATCATCTGCATATCTTAAGGTACTGATGTGCCTTCCTGCTCTGATCCTAATCCAGCTTTCCTTATGATATGTTCTGTGGGCAGCTTGAGCAGATAGGGCAATAAAATGCACCCTTGTCTGATCCCCTTTGCTGATAGTAAGAAACATCAGGCAAGGGTACATTATCAGCTTAGAGAGATTTAAAAGGGGATTTGTCTAATACATCATGAATTTGTTGATCAAAGGTCAGACATCATGATGGGTCTATACTGTCTCCAGAATTTTGCATACTTCTTAATATGAGCTACTGGAGAATAACCCATAAGAAAGGCTTATTGCCCTCATGTCCTGCTTGTAGACATACCACTGTGGAAAACAGGTTGCTAGACCAGTGTAATCCAACAGGACTTCTCTTGTGTTCTCCATGAGCCCAAAGTAGCTACTAAGTCAGCTGCCCACTGCTTGTCTATACTAGAAGTTACCCTGCCTGTGCCTGCCTACTATCAGCCTGGAAGCACCTCCTTTTAAACAATTCTTGAGGAAACACCAGGTGGATCCTATTAATTATTAGTTCTTATACCTGCACTCTGTAAGGTAAATCTTTTATGCAAGTTGTCTGCCTCCTATGAGGAGAAAATATTTTAAATGAATTGAGTTCCGTTAACTTTAACTAAAATGCCATGTTTCACCTGGTTGCTGGATTATATTCATATGTAAGTGATATTAATTTGAAGTGTTTTTCTCTGCAGTTTTGTTGTTAAATGCAATTCAAATTCTAGAAATGGGACAATGTCTTTGATAAACCATCACCAACCAGAACAAAAGTACTCACCATAGTGCAGTTTGACAATAAATGGATGATTTACTTCTACTAAAATATCTCTCTCCATCTTCGTACGAACTCTATCACGAACTGCAAAAAGAATTAATATATTTTATATACATGTATTTTCCACCAAGGAATCCCAAGTTAGCTTATACAATCCTCCTGTTCCTCTCCTTTTTATCCTCACAACAACCCTGCGAAGCAGACTAGCCAGTGACTGACTGAAATCACACTCTGAGCTTCATGGTCAAGTGAGGCCTAGAACCCGGATCTCCTGAGTATCAGTCCAGAACTCTAACTTCTACTGCAACTTGGCCCTCAAATAACACAAAGCATTTGCCTTTCAAACATTTTCCTTCCACAGCTATTTATCTTTAAGAATCCCAGTTTAGTTAAAACCTTATGCACCAAGAATTACAGGAGACATTTATATATATTTAGCAACTTTAATCAACCCTAACTCCCACATTTGTGTCTCTTGACTATTTACTGTTAGATACTCACTAAAGCTTGCCATAAGTGCCATCCATGAAAGACTTTCTCTACACACACATCTAACCATCTACAAGAACTTTCCACAGAGATCACACCGCAAGTGCCAGAAGGATTGTGTATGTTATCCTGCATGTGCATAAATTATTTTAATGTATATATTTTAAAATGTTATGATGATTTAACTTATTTGTTGTAAGCCGCCCCGAAGCTTCGGCGAATGGGGCGGCATAAAAATGTTTTAATAAATAAAAATAAATAAATAAAATATAAAGGCTTGTTCTTGGTATCGCCGTACATGCGATGAGTTGCCATGTCATCTCAACTCGCAAGACCAACCCCATCGTGAGTCCAGGGAAGTGACAAGCAAGCTGCTTGTACAAAGCAGCAGAACCCTCTTGCTGGGCTTGCCGGCCCACCAGTGCCAAGGTGGCGGCGTGGCCTGTCCATCACCGGCCCAGTGATCCGCCCTGCAAGCAGGAGTCCATTTTTCCACTGCCTCCACTATGACACAGGAAGGCTGCTGGAGGCTGACACTTCATGAATCTCATAAAGTGGAGAGTACCCACAAAAGTTTAGGTGAGAATAAATATGCCTGGCTTCTAGGAGCCACAAGAAACAAAACTTTGTTTAGGTACAATAAACTACATTTGGAGAAGCCATGTGCACAAGCTCATAATTTGAATCAAGAGCCATTTTGCACATAGGTTTTGTTAAACCTATTTTAAGAAAACTCCTTAAAAATCGTATCATTTAAAAGTAAAAGCTTAAAGTGTAATCTTGGACCACATTTTCTGTGTTTTGGATAAATCATAGATTAAATGCCACTGAAAGTGTGTAGAATCTTTTTCATTTTACTACTGCTTACACATTCGTGATTAAGCAAAGGGGCTTTTACATCACAAGAAGCATCTTTGTTTTGTTTGCGATGGGGGTGGCATAGAAATGTTTTAAATAAATAAATAAAATCGGTCAGGCAGGAATGATCCTCAGTACTTTTTATTCCAGAATATAGAAAACTGGTTAAAAACATGACAGAATCATGGAAGGAAGGAAGGATTAAACAGAAATCTGTCATCATGAGAGTCTATACTTTGAAACAATCAATTAGCCAAACTCTTCTGAACTATATCCTCAAATGATTGTAGCCAAACATGTTAATACTAAACATATTTACTTAGGATTAAGTACCTTGCTTTCAGTGGAACAGTCCTTGAGTTAGGATGACTACTGAACCAGAGTGTCCTTATTTTTCACAACTCAACAAATATCCCCATCAAATGAAAGTAATTCTTTTACTATGTTAAAAAGCACACCTTTCAAAGATGCTTTCTTCAGAACTTTCATAGCATACAGCTGTCCAGCATCGGGCCCAATGATTTTTCTCACAAGGAAAACCTAAGCAAACAAGAAAGTGTAGTATTTCAAAGGCATTATAGGATAAAAACTAACCCAGAACTTCTAATCTAAGTTTGTGCACGGAATGGTACAATAATACTTCTTGTAGAAAGGCAGGTTGCTTACCTGCAACTGTCATGCTTTGAGTCATCACAGAATCATAAAATATTATAGCTGAAAGGGGCAAGAGGGTCATTGCGGTCAAAGCCCCTGCTCAGAGGAGGACTCCAAGTTAAACCATCTCTGTGCAGTTGTATCTTGAATGCTCTAGTGTGGAACTGCCCACAACCTTCCTAGATAATTTGTTCCATTATCATACTGCTCCCACATTTAGGAAATTTTCCCTGAGACCTAGCTGCAATCTGGCTTTCTGTAACTTGAGCCCATTATTTTCAAAAGCAAAAATACAGTAACAATTTTTAAAGTGGCATTCTTGAGATGCGATTAAATGTTTCAACAGCGGCACAATAAATGAAGGCTTAAAGGGAACTTAAAGGTAACTTTCACAGCTTTTCAATTATGATGGGTATTTGTTTACGCTTATCAAATGCAACACTTTTTAACATCTTTCACCTTCCACCAAAAGTAAAATGTCCCAGTTTTCAACTAAAAACAAAACAAAACCCTCTTTCAAAAGAGTAAAGTTTCATGTGAGAGCAGGATGGGGCATACACTGAAGTTTATGTTCCCCAGCCAACAGAACTTCATTCTCCCACCCAGCACAGAAATACAAATCAAACATATGATCAACTGAATGAGTGGACTATTAGGATAATAAAGCACAACATTTAGAAGAAAAAGTGATGTTTTTTGGCTTACCTTTCCAAACGATCCCTGACCAAGGACTTTAAGCAATTCAAATTGTGCAGGGTCTGCTTTTTCACATCCTTCTTTCACATGATGGGTAATAGGTATCTCTTTTACATTTCCTTCATCCTATTCAAACAAAAACCAATAGTAACAACCACTGAAATTGTATCTTCAGTGTCTATTTGCATACATTTTTAAAGGGCAGTATTTGTAAAGGACGATTACTTAACAAGTGTACCACTAGCTGTTTTCTAATTAAAAGAAACAAATTATGTATTAATGTTTTTGAATTGTATGCATTCAAGCAGAAATACACCCCAACTGGCTACCACCCAAGACTCCCTGCAGCTTATGACCTCCTGCATTGCATCCTTATTATTTTAAGCCTGAATTCAGGACTGTCTTATTATTGTTCCTTACAAGCCACACAACACCTTTTATCGGCTGAAGAGCAGGGTAAAATACAAGCTTTAAGTATTAGCAAACGTGCTTACATGAACAAAAGCACGGCCCGTGGCTTCCAAGCCTTAAATGCACCTCTCCAGTGCATTCTAACCCACCATCCCACTAAACCCCCACCAGTTTCCTGGAGATTGTACTACTGTAGCCATTGCCACTTTCTGCCAATGACAGCTAAGCTGTACTCTATTCCCTCATTCAGAATCTCCGATACAAATCACTCTTTCCCCACTAGAGCTAGAAGAGCGAGCAAACTGTATCAGACCAGTGTGATGCAAGTGCCCATGTGCATGCATGTGTGAGTGAACACATGGCCCATTCTGGCCAGCTTCACATGCATCCCAAGGGCAAGAAGGCTGTGCACCTGTTTTCGTATGATATTCAAATATAGCCACTGAGTCAGAGCACTGGTCTATCTAGCTCATTTTTTTTTCTAAATTGACTACCAGTTGTTCTCAGACTTCAGGGAAAAGACTTTAATACTACCTAAAAAGCTAAAAGTTAAATGTATAGAAGCTATGTAAGCTACATCTTGCTTATTATGAGAATCCATTAGAATTAAGATAGAGCTAACAAATTGACGGCAAAAGAAGAAGGGGATGGCAGAGGACAAGGTGGCTGGATGGAGTCACTGGGGCAGTCAGTGAGAGCTTAGGTGGACTCCGAGGATGGTGGAGGACAGGAGAGCCTGGAGAAATGCTGTCCATGGGGTCACAATAGGTCAGACGCAACTTTGCAACTAACAACAACAACAAAGAGCTAACACTGATTATCTAAACACGGAGGATCTGAGAAGATTCATGAGGAGGTAAAAGTTTCAGTTCAGTTCCTTTCAGTATCAGATTTCTTGATAGTTTTGTAGGATACCCAAAGATGGTCAAGTCCATGCAGCGGTTAGCACACTGCTTAAGGGTTTGCAATGGGCATGTAGACCTCATGCTGAATTTCCTGCCTGGTGCAAAGGTTCCAGCCATCTAGATAGCCTTGTACATAGTGTAGGAGTGAAGTCAGAAATCAAGGTCCATGTTGGTACCAATGATGTGAGGAAGTTTAGTTCACCAATGATGTGAGGAAGTCCTGAAATCCAGGACCCCTCAGGCAGTTTTCTCTGAAATGCTACTGGTTCCACATAAAGATGGCAGAGCAGCTTTTAAACTGAATGCTGGAAGAAAGCTTACAGGAGCTGGGAAGCATCCAGTTTGAGTCCAATGAAGGGAAGGAAGTTCCAGGTTGCCCAAATGCAGGAGGGGGGTAAATAGGCAACAAGGTTATGGTGAGACATAACTGGTTGGAGAGAACTAAGTGTCAGACCAAAAGTTACGCACATTTGGAGAGGGACACTATGCTTAGGTATTTCTATGCAAATGCTAAAGTCTTAGGGCAAAAAAATGGGACAGCTGGAGTAGCTAGTGATGAAGGAGAAGCTAGATATAGTGGGCATTAGGGAAGCCTGGTGGAGCAGAGATAACCAAATGGATGTGGTCACCTCTGGATGTACGTTGTACAGGAAGGACAGGGAAAGGTATACTGAAAGGCTGCCCTCTATATTAAAGAGGGCAGAATGTCCAGCAGATGTGACAGCCCAAAGTGTGAAGACTGGTCCATGGAAGCACTTTGGGTGAGAATTCCTTGCTCCAGAGCTAACTTAGTCACAGGAGAATGCTATCATCCTCCAAGCCAGAATGCTCAGGGTTACCTTGAGATGAGAAATGAACTCAGGGAGACCTCCAACAAAGGCAGTATTGTAATAGCGGGTGACTCCAACTGGATGGACTCCAACACTTTGACTGGATAAATGTATGTTCCAGTTCTGACAGAGAAGATGAAAATCTCAATGTACTTCCATAACTATGTCCTAGAGCAGCTGCATGGCAAAATCACTCAAGCAACTGAGCACCCAAAGTGGTCCAAGCAACAACAGTTTCTTAACTAAATCCACTCTGGACATAACCAAACATGCAACAGGTTGCTAATAGGTTTAAGGAAAAAATTGCTTGAACTGAAAATACAAGAAAGCTGATTTTTGTCATGTCCTTGGTTATCATTTTCATTTTGTTGTGTATAAGGGCTGATGAATCCCTTTATCTTGTCTGCACTACAAAAAGCCATATTTTTCTTAGTTTTTGCAAAATACATTGATTTAAAGCAGAGAAGGTGAAAATCCTCAATTTTTAAAAGGGATTTCCCCCCTCTATCTGGGGAGGCAAAAAGGACCAATTGAGCTGGTTCTCATATGCTAATTGAGATCAATTGCTTCCTATTGCTCCCTGGCAGGGAGTAGGCCTGGTAACCACAGTGACTAATCCCCAGAAGAATTTTCTCTTTTGTTGATTTTGAGAACAAGAAGGCAGGACACATGGCAAAACTGGCTGCGGGTCCAAGTTTTATCTGTGGGGATAATCTGCATGTGCCTGAGGAATTCTGGGAAGTGAGAGGAGCTCACCATGAGCAGCAGAGAAGTCAGAGCTCAACTGACCATCTCAAAACAGCAGTAAATCAATAGTTCTACATTCTCCTCCTCCCTGTTGTAGAAAGGATTCTCCAGTAGCAGTGACCTATAAGGTACCTGCTATCCTTGCTTTCCTCCCTGACAATGGGTTACATACCTGTGTTACATGTAAGCTGGTTGCACTATTAGATGAAAAGGTGTGAGTGTTTCAGCAGCAACTCTCCACCCTCCAAGGAATATGGAAAAGGAAGGGCACAGGATGAAGAAAAACAATTGACCAAGAAAAAGAGGCAAGCAGTCATTGCAGAAGGCTCCTTGCTGCATGGGATTGAAGCCTAAGTATGTCATGATCACCCATAAACTTGCCAAGTATGCCGTCTTCCTGAAGCTCAGATTAGAAATGTGACTGAAAGATTGCCAAAACTCACAGACAACTATCTTTCTTCTAATCCACATAGAAACAAATGATTCCTCCAAAAGTAGCTACAAAGAAGTCACATTCAATTTTGAAGCTCCAGGACAGAAACTCAAAGACTTTCGGACTCAAAGAGTTTTCTCATCCATCCTTCCCAGTTCTTGGAAGAGGATTTTTAAAAAGGGGAAAAATTCTTCAAATGAACAACTGGCTATGAAGGTGGTGCTGATGCGAGAGATTTGGATTCTTGGACCACAGACTATGCTACCTGTAAGACGGACTGCTGGCAAAAGACTGGTTGCACTGCATAAGAGCTGGAAATAATGCCTTTGACTCCAGATTGAAGAATTTCAGCTGCAGGGGTTTAGATGGAATCCTACTGGGGAAGGAGACAAGGACTTGGAGACAACAGGAGCTTGGAGGCTTACTCACCATAACAGAGAGGTGAGCTGCAGTAGTGCCCCCAAGCAGTTTCTCCATTACATGGGAAAGAAGCCAGACCGTAACTAACGTGGGCCTCAGCATTTATACACTAACACCCAGAATATGGGAAACATTGCGATGAACTCTCAGTACATGAAGGCAAACACTGATAGGTATTGCTGAAGCTTAGTGGAACAACTCCTATGACTGGAATTCAACAAATAAAGGGTACAATTTGTTCTAAAAGAGCAGAAGAAATAGGAGAGGAGAAGGAGTTGTTTTATGTTAAAAAAATACTCATCCCTGCACAGAAATACAGGAAAATGAGCCTGGTAGACCAAAAAAACTAAAAAGGACGTGTATAGGAAGTAAGGCCAGACAATAAAAGAGACGTTTAGGTGACAGAGATGTGCAGGAATAACACTGGAAAGGATAACGCTTTTTTCAGGTATGTCCACAGTAAAAAGACAAATGGTAGTTCAGGGTCTCAGTGAGGAGTGCAAATTGCTAACAAATGACAAAGAAAAGGCTGAAGTGTTCAATTCACCTCCCTGGCAAAAATGAAATACCAAGTGAAGGACCAGGACCGAAGTTTCAGATTAACAAACAAACGAGTTTCTCTGAATGAGCTCAGATCTCCAGGGCCTGTTGAGCTGCATCACAGAGCGATAAAGGAACTGGCAGAAGAGCTCCCTGAGACACTGCACATTATCTTTGAGAAATCGTGGGGGAAGATGACCGGAGGAGGGCTAATGTTGTCCCTTCCATTCAACAAGGAGGATCCTGGGGACCACTGACCAGTTAGTCTGACATGAATCCCTGTGAAAATTCTGGAACAGAGTATAAAGAAGTTAGTAAGGCAATGGAGTAATTACTGAAAGCCGGCAGGGATGTATCAAGAACAAGTCTTGCAAGACTAATCCGATCTCATTTGTGATTGGGTGACCTCCCTGGAAGACTGTGGGAATACTGAGGACATAATATAATCTTGATTTCAGCAAAGCTGTTGACAAAGTGCCCCATGACACGCTAATCAGGAAACTAGCCAAACAAGAACTGGATGGAACGATTATCAGGTGGATCCACAGTTGGCTGCAAAATTGGACTCGGAGAATGTTTCTCAATGCCACCTTCTCAAATTGATGAGAGGTAAAAGGACTCAGTTCTGGGACCAGTGCTCTTCAAAGATTTAATGACTTGGATAAAGAGGTGCAATGAACGCTTGCAGATGACAGAAAATTGGGTGGATATCTAATACCCTGAAGAAACAAACAAAATTCAAGGTGATCTCCCACACTGGAGGCATTCAAGAAGGAATGACAGCCTTCTGCCAGGAAAGCTTTAAACTGAGCAGGGGCTTTGACTAGAAGGCCTTGTTGGCACCTTCTAACTTTACTATTCCATGATTCTGTGCTGGCTAGTTTTGAAGCCATAGATTCTGCATTCTTTTCAGCAGCCATAGGAACAGTTCTGGGCTTAACCAGGAGCCATTATGTAGAATCTAATATGAACAGGTACAACCTCTTCCCATATGGTGTGGATTTCTGGAAAATTCAAAAGCTTGCACATTCTTTATGGCCTCTGGTTTGGTTTAACATAGGTATTTGTCCTAAGATAGGTTTTAGACTTTCTCTTATGGCCAGCAGAGGTACTGTTGATTTTTGTGGAAATAAAAATTGCAATTCTGAAAGTTAGAAAGGTCACCAAAATACAGGAAACTTCTATGATCTCTTGTGAAAAAAATATTAAAGTAAAAAAAAGGTAAGACTTCTTTTAAAAGAAAAGAGAGCTATAAACAATAGTTTGTTATATTTTCTAAAATATATTGATCATAAGAGATCTCCTCATGAGAGGTGATCACATGGATAATAATAGTAGCCAGGCTAAATTATAGGTCTTATCAGACTAAAGGAGACAAAGAAAGAACACCCCATATTAATTTCCAATATATATATAGATAGATAGATAGATAGATAGATATAGATATATATAGATATATAGATACCTATCACTTATAAACAGATGTATAACTTTCTTTTAAAAGGTTACAATTTATTTCAATTTATATTAACCAAGAAAACATTTTTTTAAAAAACCATTGTTTATCTAGACCATCATGTAAGTAATTCCATCATGTTGTTCATTTCAGAACTAGGGAAGCTACACTATCTACGCACAATATAAGGAGAATAAACCTGTCCAGATCTATCACAAAAATATTTTGCTTCCTACCTTTCAACAACAGATACTAATCCACAAAGAAAGTTATCACTGCAACATCCATGAAACATTTCTGATTCATTAAGGGTTAAGTTGACTCCAGCTCTTTGTGATGTTGAGATCTACACAAGCTACAATTTTGCTACATTTGCAAAACTGTAATGTATCTATCTAGGATGTGTAAAAGAAAACCAGATTCAGTTTTAAAATACTCAGCTTCCTCCAACCCTGCACTGAAAAAATAAACATCACCAGGTCAAAATTCCTAGTGCATAAAAAGAGTCCCTCATTCTTCTTTTCACATAAGATTAGAAGGAATTTAAATACTATTCTTATGCATATTAAAATGCATCATTTTAAAGCAAAAAGCTGTTAAAATTCTAGCATTCATGTTGCTTAGAGACAGGGAAAAAAAAAAACAGACACAATATCAATCAGCCCTAATGAAATCCTTAATAGGCACAGATGCTGCACTTAGAAGTTCAACAATGTTGTTTTCACACTGCAATACATTTGAAGATTTTCTGAAAAAAAGATTTTAATAATTCATTTGTTGCAGTGTTCACCGCCCGACTTAAGTCGCTCTCCTCTGACATCACAACTAGTTTCTGCAGAACCTGACATAGGAGAAATTAAATAGGAATTAGGCAGGAGGGTGGGGAGTATTTCTCAGTGGAAATGACAGAATACTGTTCTCTAATGCAAATTTGAACACTTGCTGGCTGAGTCTCTCTAGACTCCACATTAACTCAATTATATTCCTCAGTATATTCACTAATTTGAAAAGCTACATCCAATGAATCCTAAATATTGAGTAGCAGCCCCATAACATAACAGAAGGGAACTGAACAGATCTCGGCAACTCAACAGCTGCTTAGCGTAGGCAGGAGCGACAGAGGCACTGCACTGTATCGGGATCAGAGAAAACAGGTGTCAGGCAACTGAAGCATGTTCCCAGTCCATTTTTTCCCTGCATATCCAGCCCTCCTCTTTAGCGGTTCTCTAGTCCTCCCCTTAATTTGTTTTGCTTCCTTGCTCTTGCTATCTTCAACTGCTTACAAGTTGCATCTGCTAATCCAAAATTCCTCTGCTTTCCTCATTCCAGTCCTTTAATTTTATGTCACAAATGGGAACATTCACAACTTTGAGGACCGGACTGGTATAGTCCTGATTTAAAGAACTGCTCTTACAGCTAACGTCAGTAGTAAGTGTTACAACAGGCGTGGGCAGCAGGTAGTTCAGGATCTACCAGTAGTTCTGCAGGTGATTTGGCAAGACTTCTCTTGGCAGGAGGTTTTGACTCCCAACTGTTTAACAATCACAGCTAAAGAATCCTCTCCACCCCCTAAATTAGCTAAAAAGGAAAATGTGGGGCAAAACAGGAATAAATTTCTGTGTGAAAGGACTCATGGGTCCAGTTTTGGTACTGATCACAAATGTGATCAAAGGCTCCCTGTTTCCTGCTCCTGGCAGAGAAAACCGAGTAACCAACGGTGGGGATTGGGCTCGCTCCTCCTGTAAAGCAGCCTTCAGACGTTGTTGACTCAGATTCTGAAGCAGAATTTACAGATGAAAGGTCAAGGCCTAAGGACCCAGCGCTAAGTCAGGGAGTCTGAAAACTAGACAATTTCGTGTGGTGAGAAGTGGGGCAGGGGTGAGATTTTCTTATTATACAAGCATCAATTTAAGAGGGAGAACAAATTAAGAAACATCAGAGAGATCAGCCCATAAGCAGCATGAGCCACCTGAAAGTGGACTCCGTCCTTTTTGGTTTGGATGAAAGGAAAGGTACCTGGTCTGGAATCAATTTCACCTCTCACATTTCCTTAATGGACAATATTCTATCTTAGCCGAGCTGACCATCAATTTATACAACTGATTGAGCACCTTCCCTGCCAAATCCAAATCTAATGAGTATGAGTACAGGCTGGTGTCCTCAGGATACTGATGGCTTCATATAGATGTTGTAGAAAATCCTATTTTCATGTATACTTTGGATGGTTTCATTATAGGGTTTACAAGGTAAGAAAAATCCAGAAGTGTTTTACTTCTGCTGCCTTCTGCACAGTATGAACCGAAGTTCAGAATCACTGTCATTGTCTGCGAAAGATCCTCTGCCAGTGTTGCCTTGGGGACAAGGTAACGGACGGGACTAGACAAGTGCGAGAAACCAGCCTCCTGGCAGCGTTGCTCTTGGCTTCTTTGACACTCTCAAACCACCTCAAACACCACATTAAGGTGCTATCCAAAAGGGACTATGAATGTCTACATCAGGAAATTCTCTCTGTCCTTCCAGTATATCAACATCTGAGAATTGTTTCCCCCTTTTCAAACTGGTTTTCAACTAGCCATCAGCTGCACTGCCTATCACAAGTCAACATGGACTCAAACTGAGAGCAGCTCCCTCTTTACCCCAACCTCCCAGGTCACAAATAGCTAACAAGGAACATTCGAGTAGTCAAGAGAGTTTAAAAATAAAACTAATTATGTCAACTAGTATTTCCGTAAGTGGTGAGAACTTATTTCCATGGGTGATTTCAACTATAATGAAAGTATTAAAATTCGAGGTTTAGCTACATCTTCCAAATTCATTCTAAGAGATCCTGCCAAGATACTGCTTCATCCTACCCCAAGCAAGCATCAATACTGACTGCAATGCATATACAGTTGAATTCATAACAATATTACTTGGTTTGCATGTATCAACATTGCAAAATGGAAAGTGTTGACTATTTCAAGCAAGCTTCCACATCACCTTTTGGGATGCCCAGACTAAGCTGCACAACGTGTAAGCTGGCACAAAATGAGGTTTTTCTTCCTTCGCTTTTTGAATTCTCACTTTGTCTTGCAAAATTTGTTAGCTCCGTTGCTAATGAAGTACATAATTCTCTCAAAGAGTCTTATCTACAACTACGTTTTGATGGAAATTCCGATCATGAAAAATTGTAAATATACTTACATTATAAGAATATGGTTCTTCCTCTTCCATAGGTTCATCTACCATTTTAATGCCATTCAGCTGCAAAGAGAAAGCAGTAATAAGGTTAACAATAAAATGCAACATACTTTCAATATAAGTTTATTGGCTTATCCAGTGACCCCAGTAAGAGATTTTGTTTTTGCAAACGGAAACTTGTAAGGCTAATGCTGATTTCCTGAAATGGTTCTCAAAATGATTAGTTGCTTGTATGCAATATCCAATTCGCAAGTAATGCGATCTGTGTCATGGAAGTGAGATGCAGCTGCATTTACAATAGTGAGATGAAGCATTTTCAAAATAGTTGGTGTACTAGCAGATTTGACATAACACAAGATGAGAACCATTTCCTCCAGATTACTTTAAATAGAAATGTAATAATAATAATAATAATAATAATAATAATAATAATAATAATAATAAAAATACAACTCCCTGTATTTCATCAATACTTCCCAATTGGCTAGAGAACCTAAGTTAAGTCTCTAATAACAGGAAGTTAGTTCACATGAAGGCATATATGGTATTTTGTGTAAATTTTCAGGCAACAAGAAAAAGCCTTTCCAGATTTAGATGGAACAGCTAACAGGCAGAACCACAGCTGACTACAGAATTGAGTTCAATGGCACCTTCTCAAACTGGGAAGAGGTAACTAGTGGAATAACGAGGGTTCAAGTCCTGGGCCCAGTGCTCTTCAACATTTTTATTAATGGTTTGGATGAAGAGGTGCAGGGAATGCTAATCAGATTTCCAGATGACACAGAACTGGGTGGGAAAGCTAGTACCCTGGAAGATAGAAATAAAATTCAAAGTGTTCTTGAAAGGTTGGAGCGCTGGGCTGAAAACAGCGAAATTCAATAGGGACAAATGCCAAGTTCTGAACCTAGAAAAAAGAAACCAGATTCATTGTTACAAGATGGGGAATATTTGGCTCAACAATAGTGCGAGAACGATGTTGAAATTGTTGTAGATCAGTTGAATATGAGTCAACAATGTGATGTAGGTGTAAAACGGGCAAATGCTATTTTGGGCTGCATTAACAGAAGTATCACTTCCAAATCCCAATGAAGTACCAGTTCTCATTTACTCAGCACTGGTTCGGCCTCATCTAGAGTACTGCATCCAGTTCTGAGCACCACAGTTTAAAAAAATGCAGGCAAGCTGGAAAGGGTTCAGAGGAGGGCAACAAAGACGATCAGGGGACTGGAAACAAAACCATATCATGAGAAAGTGAAAGAACTGGGCATGTTTAACCTTGAGAAGACTGAGGAGAGATATGATAGCACTCTCCAAGTACCTGAAATGTTGTCATTAAGAAGTGATCCTGACCGTCCTCTTTATCATCCCAGAGTGCAGGACATGGAAGAACGGGCTCAAGTTACAAGAAGCCACATTCTGGCTGAACATCAATTCCTGGCAGTTAGAACAGTATGACATTGGAACCAGTTACCTAGGGAGGTTGTGGGCTCTGCAACAAAAAAGGCATCCAAGATGGAACTGGGCAGCCATCTCTGAGGGATGGTTTAATAGGAGCCTTGCTCTGAGCAGGGGGTTAAACCCAACGGCCCTTTTGGCCCCTTCCAACTCTATTCTATGATTTCACCAAAGCATACTGAGA
Source organism: Varanus komodoensis (assembly GCF_004798865.1). Classification (NCBI taxonomy): domain Eukaryota; kingdom Metazoa; phylum Chordata; class Lepidosauria; order Squamata; family Varanidae; genus Varanus; species Varanus komodoensis. Next base: position 11,984,049 of record NW_025335549.1, on the reverse strand, counting down.
AAGGCCTACATGCTTCAGTGAATGATTTCTTTTATATCGCAATGTATTAAGGTTAAATGTTATTTCTCAACTTCCAAGTGTCAGCAACTGTTTAGGTTCTCAGACACAGAAATGTGTTCCACAAGGAACTTGCTATATCACAGCCAACTACTACTTATCTCGTGGTTGTGAGCTGCCCAGAGGTGTTGTGGCACAAGTGGGCAGCATACAAATGTTTTAAATAAATAACTATACTATATGGTCCCTTCTTCCTGTTAAAAATTATTGCCATCAATTTAAATTTCTACAACTGTAGTGGGAAAAATATTGATATCTGAAAAAACATATGCTAGAGTATGAATTAGGCTCACACATATTTTAAGAACCAAAAGTATACAACTATATTTTACATGTCTTCTCAACATACTTGTCACTGATCATAGGTTGTCCTTAAACCCTCCTTATGTATATATTCTAACTTTCTATATTCTAGCCAATTTTTGGAATTGTCTAGTCAGGTGACAAAACAAAATTGAATTAATAAACTAAACACTTGAAATGAATAGTAGAATTAATCAGTTTTGCTAAAAAAAAATCTAGCATTATCATTTCAGAACTTCCTAGATGATACCATTTCTTTCCTTGCCTAGCAATGGACTTTCCTTTGGCATTTTACATCAATTTTCAGAATATAATTTCATAATCTGTTGGGTAAATAACCATCTATTTAACACTATTGTATTAAATGTGTTAAACCTGTCATTGCGTGATTTAAACTACACAGGCTGGTGAAAACAGCCAACATTGCCAAGTCCACCTGCAATTACAATTCACCCAAAGAATCAATACCACATAGAATTTCTGGAATAGTTTCCATTCCCACCCTGGTTTCACCAAACCTGTTTTCAAAAACTTGACGACAGCATGGGGGCTGCCCTTTTCTGACAAACTAGTACCACAAAATTCCCTCCGCTCTGCAAATTTATTAGATGGATGTTTTGCTTTCTTCCAATTGTTCGGTGATCCTTAAAGGTGGGGGAAAGAAAATATGGAACTTGAGCAACAGCCCTTAAGAGCACCTTGCCCCTTCTGTGATTGCATCAAAAGCAGAAGACTTCTAAGGGCAACTGTATAATTTGCCTCCCATTAAGCAGATCTATTACTCAAGTTTCCATTTTTCCACTACTAAATTTATTCCATCCAATTTCCACACCAGACTGCATTTTCTTTGTCATTTTGAATGACAATTCAGACATATTTTCATACGCATGATTCAAAATAATGCATTCTGTAAACATTTTGTGCATTTTTTCAAATGCACGTTTTTACAAATCAGAGAGTTTGTACATTTCTAACTGTGCAGTTTAGTTGCCGTAGCATTTCAAATATCTGCTTTTCTGTACTTTTCAAAAGCTACTTTTCCCTTTATAGCAAGCTATGCTGCAAACTGAATTGAAAGTTCTCATCTATCCCTAGTCATTCTTTGGGCAGAGAAGCTACTACCTACCCTAACAATTCATGCAACCAATGGCATAGCTGTTTTCCTAGTATTAAAAATCTCCACCCGATTCATCTTTGCAAATCCAGCCACATCAACAAATTAACCAATTCAACTTCTACAGACGTTCGTTTGAACGTATTCAGTACATGCAAAGTCCTTTTTTCCCCTTCCAGAAGAGATGGCAAACTACTTTGGAAAACCTCCCCACTGTATAATACTTTATAACAAATCTGGAAAATACTGTAGCTATGATTGGATCCCAAATAAACTAAGACTTGGACAGGACTGCTTTATAGTATGCTCATTACTAAATCATTTGCACTATCCTGGTAGTTGGATTGCATGAATCAACCAGGTCAGACCAAATACCACTTTGTCACATCACCTCAAGCGTCAGAGTTCTCAGTGGCATTATTTTACTGATTTATCTGCAAGTCTTCCTCTTCAGTGAACAAGTAAACTATTAGTGTGGAGTGTTTGGCATGTCATGAATGGAGCCAGCTGGAGCCATGGGTCAGACTAGATGGCCCAGGAGGCCCCTTCTGACTTGCTGTTTCTATGTTTGCACCTTGTGGTGGGCCAGCAGGACAGGGGATTCTGCTGGTAGCATCACCAACCCTACAACCCCATCAGTCTCCCTACCTGAATTGATGGAGGGGATCGTAGATGTAATGCTGGAGCCCTCCCAGGCAGTTGGTTCTGGGGGACTTCAACATTCATGCTGCAGGCATCTCCTCTGGAGGGGCTCCGAATTTCATGGCCACAATGAAAACCATGGAACTGTCCCCACAAGTCATTGGCCCAGCACGTGTGACAGGGCATACTCTAGCCTTGGTCTTCTTGCTCAGATACGATGCCCTGAGCATGGAGGGTTTGGTGGTCAGACCGCTGCCTGCCGAGATTTAGACCATCAGCAGCTTTTTCCCTTCACAAGGGATGGAAGACCTATGAAGATGCTCTGCCCCAAGATGCCCAGAGTGCTGGTTCATTTGCAATTGCTGTGGCTTTATTGTCTCATGTGATTTTTGTTGTTTGAGTGTTTAACTTTTGTTAACCACCCGGAGTATCTCAGCCATTTTAACGGCATAAAAATGAAATTAAATAGTTTTCCAGAGGGCTTTGGGGGATTTTCTGGGTGACAATTCTGAGGGAAGTGCAGAGGGTGGCTACAGTTCCAAATTGTTGTTATATACTTAACCAGCTGACAACTTAGAAATAAAAACAAGTGTAAAAAAGCTAGTAATGCTTTCAGCCATATCTTGAATGTGGGGATCTGGGCACTAAGCAAAGGATGCCGTCTTCAATTTAACATAAGCGCGCGCGCACACACACACACACACAACCAGGACTGCTCTAGCAATGCAACAGAAAGAGCAAGGTTCAACTCATATTCATGACAATATTTGCTGTCTGCAAATCCAACAGCATTTTCCTAAGTAAATAGTCCTTTTATTTTGACGGAATAATTTCAGTCTGTATTATTCTGGCATTTGGTTTCTTCATGAATTCAAAGAGTGAAGCATTTTCAGATGTGTAAACTACTTTCAGAAAGATGATAAATTTAAAAGTTTGAAAGTTTGAGCCTAATTATCTACAAAACTAAGAAATATTAACAAAATCAAAAAAAATCTACACAAATTTTAAGCAATATTATAATTCTGTTTAAAAGGAATGACATGTATTTAGCATATCCAGATTATAATTGGAGAATATTATAATTGGATAAGTATACTAATACTATATCCAACATGAAACTGGCTTAAAAAAACTCAATTACTTTTGATACTGTCCAAGAAGGAATGCAGAAAAAAAATACAGTAAAACTTTTTGTGCAAAGGTAACAAGTATTTTGCAACTGTTGTTAATCCTGACAATTTCCAGAACTAACAGAGTTCAGATTATTTTCATTCATTCAGATTTCATTATTTTTCCTATATCATCTGCTAAACATAAAAACTAGTAATTGGATCAACAAACTCTTGATTTCAAATACATCCTCAGCCCTTTTGATAGTAAAGAGTACCTGGACAACATTAAATACATGACATCAAAGTATCATTCAATTTACATTTAAATTCCAGGTATTTTAGAAGATTGACATTATATACACAAACTTAAGTGTGAAATGGCAAGATGCAAACATAGCAGCCCCATATAATTCAGTATCATTAGATACCTTTATCATTTTGCTTCAGTGTGAAATAAAAGTGTTTTCCTTGAAATTTGCAGTTGATGGCTTTCTAGCATCAAATGCTTGAGCAGCCAGATTAAAGCTAGAATGGGGAAAACAAAATACCAAGAGAAGAGGCTCCATATGAACATTTTAACACACTGAAAACACAAGTTCTTCAGGAGAGGGGACAAACCTCAGTTACTAAGGAAGGCTCAGGACAAAAATGCAGAGCAGTTGCAAGTTTGACTGCCTTCCATGAGCAAAGTCTCACCACTAGCTACACCTCTGCTGTTTCACAACAGGCTACACAGAACACAGAGGAAAGTAAGAGGCAGAAAGCAGCATGTTGCTTCACGGAGTTTTCTCCACTTCCAACAGAGAGGATGGCAAACAGCCCTGCTGCACAGTCCAATTCTCAGCCCATTTATCACAGTTGCGTAGCTTTCCCCACTTCTCAATGAATTTAGTAGGGCTTACTCCTGGGATAAATATGCATGGGAATGCAGCCTTGTAAGATAGTAAATACAACCAGGACTGTGAATTGCATATTTGCTTAAGTGGCTCTGTAATATTTGAAGAAAAACAAACATGTCACGTTGTACCCAGGAACTTTAGAATAATGGTCAAAGTAAGTTTGTTACCAATGCAGCTATGATACATTTTCACAGTTGTTGCCAATGCAACAATTTCACAGTTTCTAGAGTAAACACCCTTCTTCAGCACACTAGAGTTAACTAGATGGTTTTAGATGAATGAGTAATAATGTAAAATTCTGTTTTCCTAAATTGCTAAATCATATAGACCACTAAAATATTCCAAGTGATTATGGCTATAATGGAGAATTGCGTAGTAATTACAGTGCTTAGAAACACCACTCTCAGGCCCACAGACAAAGTACAAAATGCTAAGAGTACAATCCAGCACGCAGGTCGTTTAAACCTCACTGACTTCAGTCTGCCCATGCTTACTCTGGAGTTAAATCTCACTGAATGCTGTACAACTTGCTTCCAGGAAATGGAAGGATTAGACTGTATTTAAGATTTCCTTCCTATGAGAACACTAAACTGTTAATTTATCCCCTCATCCATTCACCAAAAAAAATAAAAAATAAAAATCTCTAACTGTACGGAAGTTCTTGTAAGAGAAATTAACCATTAAAAACTAGTATTAAAAAACCTGAACTGCAACCAGAGGCAAGTCTGACCCGTTTTCTCAACTACTCTTTAGATCAGATCCTTTATTAGCATAGTATAGTAATTGGCATTTAAGGCATCTGTCATTGCCAGAAGCCCAGGGTCTTGTGCAAGATGTGACTTCATTTATATTATCTCATAAAGACTTCTGTATCATCATATTACATTTCTACACTACCCATAGCACATACCTCAGGGCAGTTCACAACAACTAAGTCATCCATCCAGATCTCAACCAGACCCAGCCCTGCTTAGCTTCCAAGATTAGGCAAGATCAGAGACTTCTATAGGGAAGCTGTACAGTAAATCATGTATATTATATATTTATAGTACTCTATGGAAGAACACGGTTATTTGCTCATTGTGAGTTTTCTGAATTCATGGGCTCCATTTCCAGCAATAGCCATTTTAGGGTTAGAGCTCTGTGCACCTTTCCACAGGGACTTGCACAGTAGCTTGGACTCACTCTCTGCCTTAGGCCTTCCCATTTACAAGTCTCTAAAGGTTAAGCACAGACAGACTTAAATTGTAAGTCTTTGCCTCTACTTACCACACTGAGATCCAAGCAACCTGGAGATGCTTGCTCACGGTTTTACACCTTCCTTCCTCACTTCTTGGCTTTACAGCAGCAAAATATCCAACACCCTTTGTCTGGAGCACCTGCCCTTTGCAGCAAGGTTTGTCTGTTTCTATGGGAGAAGATCCCCAAGCCTTTCTATACTTGATGTGTCTCCATTGTTTCCACCCAAAAAGGTTAAGTCTAGGATAGATACACCTGCAGTCCTTCTGTCTCTCCTGCTGCTTCTCAAAAGCACCAGAGCAGATGGTTGCGGAGGGAATCCTCTTCCTTACTGTCACAGCAGGCAGTCTTTTCCTTCTAGCCCTTCTTACCCACTTCCCTTCCTCCTGCTATATCCCAGAACTTAACAGCTCCTCCTGATGAGACCCAGCTGCTGCTACTGAGGTTTCGCTCTCCCCCAGCTGGACTAGCCTACCCTTATTAACTGGAGGCCCTTTCTGGCAGGCTTCCTTTCCACTTTTATCCTCAGATCTAGCTGCTTGGGTGTTTACAGTCAGAGCATGAAGATGACTTGACCCAGTAAGTCCTGCAGGCCAGTTACAAGCTGCCAAAAGAACTAGCCAATATTTAAAGAAATTCTTTCTGAGGCTGTTGCTAATATCTACCATTAAAGTACTAAGTTCCTTTACAAAATGTCCTGACTTTTTGGAACTATCACTAATTAAGACATCTGGTGGGAAATGCAAGAGAGACAAGTGTCACTATTCAGGTAGCTACAATTAGATCGCCTAAAACAGAACAAAAGCCATTCTGATAAAACTCTAACAGGTTATATGGAAGATGCTGGCACCTACTGACATTGTCTAATGCTCAGGCAATGGAAGGAAGACAGAAACTGGGCATTCCAACTCGGGCATGTCACAAAACAGAGTTGATGAGGTTCCATTCACCTGAATAACACCATGCAGACTATAAGCTTATTCAAGTTGTTTTCCATAATAAATGAGCCCTTGGGAGAGCAAAAGGTTTGTCAGCTTTTCCTTGGCCTAGAAACAGTAACCATAGGTTCTTGGATCCTCCAAGGACAAGTGAAGCCCAAAGAGCATGTGGCTTATAGAAAAATGAAAGACGGGAGGAGCTAAAAGGTGAACTGATTGAAGGTAGAAGTAGCCTCTGAAATCATGAGTGATATATGAGGCTTTGAAGCCTTCAGTCAGAGCTACATTACATAATGCAGCAACCTTGTTGAAGCTAAGCAGATCTGGTCTCTGGCAGGATGGGAGACCACCCATGTAACCACATATACACTGCTTGTGCTCGATCGAGGGAAAGCAGGATATATATAGTAAAGAGAGCCAGTGTGGTGCAGTGGTGAAGAGCTGGGACTGGGCCACCCGGGTTCGAGTCCCCGCTCAGCCATGGAGCCAACTGGGTGACTTTGGGCCAGTCCCAGACTCTCAGCCCAATGCACTCACAGGGTGGTTGTTGTGGGGATAAGATGGAGGAGGAGAATGATATAAGCCTCTTTGAGTTCTTTAAAAAGAAAAAAGGTGGGATATAAATCTAATAAATAAATACGGTAAAATGTCATTACTGCCATTACCATACAAAGGTAATACAAGCTAATTAGGGCCACCCAGAAAGCAGCTTCAAATTTTTTCAAACAAGAAAAGTCTAGATTCTAGAAAAAGTCATTGGTAATCATGTATCTTCGTATTAAGCTTTAGGGAGCATCCCTTACATCCGCTCCAAAATCAAATGATTGACATATTGACTGTAACTCTTACTATCCAGTAGCTCTCTCTCACATACATGTATATGGTTGAAATGTAGCAGTCATTAGGGCTCGTTAAAGTAGGCATTTCAAGGGACAAAGCCCGGCACTCTTGAGGGCTGAAGTTCAAGGGAGGTGGAACAGAAGAAGTGGATAATTCTTCTGGAAGTTCAGAGCCTTTCTAAATTTAGAAATGAACAGAAGCAGTTTACCCCTACACTTCACTGTTAGTGCAGGCAAGAGTTTAATGCTGCGGGAAGAGAAGCGCTTGATTGCTGAAATAACTATACTGCCTTTCTATAATGCTCTTCCAAATGTGTTTTTTGGACCAATGGTCCAAAACATATAAACGATAACAAAGATTGGAATAAACAGCTGCGGGTTGAGAAAATAGGTATGAGCTACTCGTTAAGATCCCTGTCGGAGCAGCAGGCTACGCTAACACCCAGTTCCACAGCACCCTGAATATGTCCACTGCTGCTTTCTCAATTATCCACTCAGGTACTTCTTGTTCTGTCATTTGAATTTGGGTGCCATGGCTGCTTGAGAGGAAAATGACCCACAGCCTGCCTGGTAATACTAAGCAGCTGCAGAGGTTGCTATGACTTTTTGATGAGAGATGGATGGGGGGGGGGGGGACGACGACACTAACACTAAATGACACTAACACGATTCTAACGCTCAGGAAATACAGCAGTACAAAACCTAGTTGCAGAGCAAGATGGAAAAGAATGGATACATCCGTCTTTTAGACCTAGAATTACCAAACAAGGAATACACAGAAAGAAATGGTGGTTAATACTATACAGACCCAGATCAGGGTGTATATAAGGAAGTATGCATAGACTGGAGATATCTCAACAGTTCACAAGGGGGCTTATTCAGTACAGTGATCCAATCTGGGAAGGAAAGACAAGAGATAAACGAATCGAGAGATCAACTCCTACGATTCTGTGAAATGTGGATAGTGGGGAAACCCATCTAGCCAAAGTGCCCTGGAGGAAATGTCACACCTAGGGAGAAAATCGGGGGAGAAAAGGGCAACACAGACAGGGAAAGAAAGGAACTACTTCCAGCCCCGGCTGGTCGATGTATCGTTTTCCAGCTGCGAGCAGCCTGCGCTGAAAGGCATCTTAGCCACGGACCCGCGGCAAAATCCGCCGTCCGGGCAGGGCGAGCGCGGCGCAGGGCCAGAGCGGCGGCTGGGGGGCTCGCCTGCGAAGAGCAGCGGGGACTCCGGGCGGGCAGGGGGCGAAGCGGGCCGGGCGCGCCGCGCTCGCGGGAGGCCAGGTGGAGAGTTGGGGGAGTTGGAAGTTCGGCGGCGGGGACGGCGCGATCCGCAAGCAGGGGACGCGGGGGGGGGGGGGGGGGGGTCGCGGACTCCGCGCGCCGCGCACTCCGGCTCGCCCCCGAGCCGCGAGGGGAGCGCGGAGGAAGGCGCCCGGACAGGTGCCCGCGCCGGGCGCCCCCGCCGCCCCGGCCCAGCCGCCCCCCGCCCGCCCCAGCGCCCCCCCGGCCCGCCCGAGGACGGCGCTCACCTCTCCGCCGGCGCCGGCGGCTCTGCCCCCGCCGGAGCCCTCCATGAGGCCGGCCGCGGCGGGGAGCAGCAGCGGGGGGGCGGGAGGGCAGAAGGGCTCCGCTTCGGGCTCCGGCTGAGGCTCCTCCGCGCCCTCCGGCGGCGCGAAGGGCACCATGTCGCCACCGGCGCTACTGTCGTCGCCGGCCTGGTGGCGGGGGCCGCGCGGCGCCCCCCGCGCCTCCGCCCGCGCCTCGCCTCTCCCCCGTCCGCGCCCGCGTCCTCGATCTCGCCCAGGCGGCGCCGCGGCGGGCAGGGACGGGGCCGCCGCTCATGCTCTTCCCCCCTCCGAGGGGCCGCGGAGAAGGGGACCCTCCGCCCGGTCAGCACCGGCGGCGGCGGCTCCCCGCGAGGCAGCGCTGCGCTCGGCTCATGGCTCCCGCCGGCCTCCCCCGGCGCCGCTGGCTCGGCCCATCGAGGCGGCGGCGGCGGCGGCGGCGGCGGCGCTGCTGCCCGGCGAGCGGGGGCGGCTCCGCGCTGCGCCGGCCTCCCCGCCCTCCCCTAACATGGCGGGAGGGGAGGGGGCGAGGCGGGAGGGGGCGGGCCCCGGAGAGCCGCGAATGCGGGCGGGCGGGGAGAGTGACGTCAGGCCCGGCCGGAGATTCCCCCCGCGGGGAGGGGGCTGCCGGCGCCGCGCGAGGGCGGCGGGGGCCGCCGGGGGCCGGGAGGCGTGACATCAGCCGTTGCGCAAGCGGGGCGATGACGTCGCGGGCCGTGACGCCGGGGCATGCCTCGTCCCCGCGCCGCCCCGCGGCCCCCGAGCCGGTCCCCGCTCCCTGCTCCCCAGCCCCCGCCGAGAGTGCTGGGCGCAAGCGGCGAGGGGGCGGCTGGCCGGATCAGGCGGGCGAGGGCCGGTGCGCCTGCCGCCCGGTGCCAACCGGAGAGGCTGGCTGCGCCGCTTTCAGACGTGGCGAGCCGGGGGCAGGAGAGGTGGGATGGGGAGAGGCGTGTTAGCGGAGCCGGGGGCTCCTGGAAGCCCATCGCGCCAGTATGTGAAATCCTTTTCGCAGATTCGAAAAGGGGTTCCCGCAGTTCTAATCCAGCCAAGAACTGCCCCAGGTGCCAAAGGTTTGAAAAATAGTGCTGCCTCGCACAATGAGCAAGCCTTTATCTTCGGGGAAAGGGCTTCTACCTGTCAGGATTTAAAACATGCGCGAAGCAGCAGAGTAGGGACACGACCGACCCTCTTCGTTTTAAATTCTTGCGTGATTCAAAATACATCCTTGCTATTGGAAATACCTGCTCGGAACCCCACGCACGAGTCAAGACCGCAGCAGCTCAAAGGCTGAATGGCAACGAGTGGGAAAAGTTCCAGTGCTTCTTCCTTAGGGTCAGATGGGCCCCCAGGAGCAAGCTACAAGTCCCGGTGGGGTATCCAGAACGCGTGGGGGCAGTTTGGGATCCTGGCGCGTTCGGCAGCACTCTCTCGTCTTGCACTGGCTCCTGACAGCCAGCGCAAGGCTTTTGTGATTTGCCACCACCTCGCTGTTTTCCCTGCGATGCTTTCCTCCCCCAGTTCCACCCCTTTGGAACAATCATCACAATGCTGCTTTCATTCCCCAGTCCCAGGGCCACTTATCTCCTGCCTTTGCCGGACCCTGCACTGGATGCACAGTTGGCAGGCATTGGCTTGGGAAGCACTCAGTGACAACACTACGGACGCGATGGGTGGTGCTGGATCAGAAGTGAAGACCCACCTGCTTCACGGCACCCTGCTTCCCTCCCCATTGCTCCATTTCACATTCCTCCCCAAATGGCTTTTCGTTGTTTTAACAGAGGGCTATTGAGGTTTCATTGCACCTATTTGCGTGGGATGTTTACTTACGTCCTAAAATCATCTTATAGTTCATATCTATTGCAATTGCTCCTGTCCTCAGTAAACTAATAGACCATTTCTTCTCACATTTCTTTCTGACATTCCTTGATTTGTTGACCAGCCCTCAGCCTCCCTCCCTGCCTGCCTAATTTTCTTTCCTTAATCCTTTCCACATACTATCTTTTTTCCGGCCCTTTTGCCATCACAATAATCCAGTGACACATGCACCGCACAGGCAAAATATGCCTAATACCTTAACCTTTATGCATATCTAAAGATCTTCTAACGATCCAAACAAGTGCAGCAGACAGTGAAAGAGAAAAAGAGGAGCTGTGGGGTTTTTTGTTTTTTGTTTACAAAGGGCAGGTATTAGGAAACAGGGAACACATCAGCTTTGTGGTAATTGTAACAATGACACGTCTCCAAATTTCATGGAAATGTTGCACTTTTAGATTGGTATTTCCAAAACAAAAAAATGAAGTTGTTTTGATGCCCTGGCTTAGGTCTGGCTTTGCTGAAATCTTTTAGAGCACTACAGAAGCAACAAGACGGATGCTGCTTAGGCCTGTCTCTTCCCTGCCCCCTTTTCTTTTTGTAACATTGGCAAGAAGAGAAAACCGTCTGGTGCACCACATGGTTCAGGAATGGGGCTGGGGTGTGTGTGTGTGTGTGTGTGTGTGTGTGTGTGTGTGTGTGTGTGTGTGTTCAGAGTCAGTGATCACATGATAAATCTGAGTACAAGCTACAGGTTGTTGTAGGGTTGTTTATCTGAACAAGCTGGGAAGAGCTACATTTTATTCAACTAACCATAACACATTGTAACACTACTGTGTGATTCCAAAGAAATGAATGCCACAAAGTGTTGAAAAATATGCACACAAAACCATATCGTGAATCATCTTCCCTTTTTTTAAGGAAAAATTGTGGTGTTCTTGTCAAAAGCCAAGAAACTTGGACAGATTCTTTCAGAAGAAGGGCTGTATCCAAGCCAGCAGTTGGGTTGACCCAACTAAGCTGTTCTGAGACTTTTGTACAGGATGGGATAAAAATGCCCCAAATCAATAAAATGAGCTAGCACTGAATAGTGACTTTCCAGTGACTTAGGCAGAGAAATTTTCCACCCTAGCTGCCTGAGCTCCTCTATGCATACGTACGATGTATGTAATGGGACACACAGTTATTCTGGGTGTGTGTGGGGGGGAGGGGAGTTGAAAAATTCGTAAAGAAGGAAAAATTGTAAAAAATATATATACTTGACAGGGTGAATAAAGTGTTGCTTTGTAAATGTTTCAGTAGCTCATATATCACCTTGAACATTGTCAGGACTAGTCCACCTAGAAGAGTTTTATTATATGTGTTTTCCAAATAAGCATCTAAAACAGCTTTGCATTTTTCCAAGAAAAGACTGTCTTCAATTGTCTGTACTTTTTTTACCACTAACACATTGACCAACCAAACTTGCCTGTTGTGCTACCCCAAGCATTAAAACATTAGCAATTATCCTTTGTTGTAACTTTTTCTAAATACCCGGACTCCGAGATATCTCTCAGTCTTCTTGTACAGAAAAATTAAGGAAAACAGCTCGAAGTGAACTACAGAATACATTCACTCCGTGTCTGTTTTGTGTCTAGTCACAATACCAACGCTTAAATGGCTGGTATAAAGCCAAAAAAGGACTAAGCAATACAAGTTTCATCTGAGAAAACAATGAGTTATACTGGAGTCAGGTTCACCTCAAGATATCCCTCACTGAATTGGAGATAATACCCTACCTCAAAGGTGAAGCAGGAGAGTCCTAGAAAGGCCATTTGGCATTGGGACTTTTCTCTGATTATTCCAGGTTGGGCCCTGCTTTGACAGGGACTGGAGTGCATGAACTGTAGCCAGTAGTTTTTAAGTTTGCTTTTGGGTGTGTAGTTTGTAGAAAGCTATCCTCTGCCACAGAACTGTTACTATTTACCCTATCACGATGTTATAAAACAATTGTAAATGCACACGTACTTTATAAAGTATTATTATTCTGTTAACTGTTGCTTCTGTCAGCCAAGATGAAAAATCACCTTATTTTAGAAAGACCGATTGCTGTTTCTTGATTTATTGCCATGGTAACTCCAAGGGTACCTAACAAACCCTACGACAAGCCATGGGCTGTCAGGGTAGATTATAAAACAAGGCAATGGGCTTATAAACCACGCCAAGTAAACCATGATGTGTTCACACTTCACAACAAAGCACCATGACATCAATGCCTGAGGTTGGGGTTCTCCAGTTGTTTGAAGCCAGACTATGAATAACCATAAACAAACCTTAAGAATCCTTGATAATGGCTAGTCTGGGATGATTAAATTGTCAGTCGAGACTGATTGTGATGGTACTTCTAAGCAAGAGGCCTGATCTTATATTTTGTAGTACAGGCTGAGACATCAGTTAGGCAGAGTAGCAGAAGAAACTGGAAAGATTAGGACATGGGGCTAATTAGGGACTTTGGAGGAGATGGGCAGAGGAGGACGAGTGAGCTGAATAGAAAGTGGCACTGGAAGAAATGGGGCAATGTCTGATTGGCAGTGCAATAATGGAACTTTACAGCCAGTGATCCCATCTTGTGACCTATCTGGCCAGAGACCACAATGTATCAGCTAAAAAAAAAATCAAGAAAGGAAATACTATTGTAAAGTAACTAGCAAAAGCTTTAGCTGCATAACTCTAGTAAATGCACAGGTTTTTCCAGCTGGTATGATTACAGAGCTGACATATATTTGCATAGTTTACCTCAATTGCTTTCTCTTCTTTCATAATGAAAGCTACTTTCAAACCTTCTGTTCAGCTCCCTCAGAGGCCCAGCTTGATTCATCAATTCTTTATTTGGACTTCATATCTATACTACATCAGCTTTATTCTCGATGATGTCACCCACTAATGGACATTTAATCTTTCCTTCATATTCCAGCTTCTAATGTTGATTTACTGTCATAATGCTCACTACTCAGAATTCTCATTAGCACTCTATTTCAGGAACACGTTCTTTTCCGAGAAAGTATTTAGAAAGATTTTATGTCTGTAGTTAAAAGCGATACTAATCTGAATTGGGCTTAAACATATGCAGAAAGTTAAATATATTCATAAAAGTTTTCCTATTTCCAGCACCATTAAAATTAATGTAAGAAAGGTTTCAAGATTCTCTTCCATACAAAATGTCATCTATGGGGAATAAGCAGAGTTATTAATTGGGGTGAGCAAAGGGTATATTAGAATCTGGCTGTGGATCTCCGGTGCAACACATCTACAAGGATTTCTGACTTGCATATTTTAAAAGAAGAACAATAACCAGAAGTCGTTCCCTTAACAGTGGAGTTCTAGTCACATTCTAGTATGCACGACTGACAAGTTTGTATGATTGCGGTGTCACAGCCTGCTGACCTGAGAAGCTCAGGTGCGGACCCAGCGGAGATTTTTAAGGAGTCTGAGGACAGCCCTCATACTGAAAATACATATCCAGGCTGAAGACGTTCCTTAATTCTCCAGGTATATCCTCGCATCACCATTTTGATCCATAGGGCTACACAAAGCTCCTCCAGAATATGCTAGGCAGTGACAAAGAGAGGGGACGGTGGGGGGAAATTTAGGATACGTGCATGCCACTTTCAACAAAAAGTTCTCAGAGCAGTTTACGACACATCGTACGAGGTTGCTGACAGGTAGTTTTCAACAGCCATGTGCTGCTTCAAGTAGCGGAGAAGTGCTAGCCAAGCATATACGGCTCTTTCACCCTAGACCACAGGAAGATGCTCTCTGTGAGGTTTAGTTAGGTTCTGGCTTTCTTGGCCTTGGAAATGAGGTACAATTTAGGAGTGATAGCAATGCCCCAGATTAAAAGGTTGTTCATTCTTCACACAGACCAGCTGGGTAGCTGTCCCAAGTCTTGTCCAAGGGCACTTGCTGGATTTGGACTCCTTTGCCAACGTCAAGAACCATTCTAGCTGTCCTGACATTGCTGATGGGGCAAAGAGAACCCCCTTTCTCAATCCATATACCGCCCACCCCCCACCCCCACCCCCACCACCCATCTGGGTTGTGCTCTGCTTGCTATAAATGATAGTCAAGTCAACAGACGATAGTTCACATCCTACATAGATCTTGTAACTTTCAGGGCTACCGTTTCCCTCATTAAGAGCTTCCAAACAACGGGAAGCTCTTCTTGCTCAATGGTGTTCCTTACAAAGAATTGCAATGGTTTCCCTAGAAGACAGCATGGCCACCTCTACGAAACTTCCTCTACAGGGGAACATTTTTTGGGACATGCTGGGTGTATCCTTTGCATATTTCAATTCCGTCTGGAGTTGTAAGTGAAGCCCAACAAACCTAGATAGTGGCCTGTAAGAATAGTCTACACCCTAAACCTTTCTGAATCTGCACCATGCAGAAGTTCTGTGGCATCTGCTAGTAAGTTACTTGGCAAGACGTGTCAATAGAGAGAGAGAGTTTCCTGAGGGCAAATCACCTGAGAAATACTGCAGTAAACCCTTCTGTATTGTGCATACTGAGAATATCAGAATATCCTGCGTGACTGGTTTCATGATGCGCTTTATCTGTAATATTCCATATCAGCCACTTTTGGAGACACAATACTGGACTATACAATTATTTGATATAATCTAGTCCTAACTTCCACCTAATTCTGCAGCTGCAGGAACAAGTAACTGCTGTCAAAATTCTAGTTAAACCTTGTTTGACTTAAACTTTTTTTTCCCTTGCAGGATTTCTATTCCAAGAACAATAGCCTAGCAATTTCTATCAGTTCTTACATCTTAGTCATACCTTGATAACAGGCTAATATTGGCTCCTTTCCATTACTTTCTGCCTCCTGAATAATACTTTTATTAAAAGCTTACAATCTGTTCACAGAAAGGATGGGTATATAACAACACACTCTCCACGCAATGTCCTTGACAAGATAGCATAGCAAATATGACTCTGTCTGCATATTCTCTCACACACTTACACACCTACACTGTAAAACCACTGTCCCCAACTTGGTGACCTTCAGAGGCATTTGGACCAGAACTCCCAGAATTCCCACCCAGCAGAGCCATTCACTGGCAGTTCTGGGTGCTGAGGTCCAAACACGTCTGGAACACACAAGGTTCGGGGAGGCTGCTGTAGAACTTCGAGGAGAGCCACCTTCACAGTGCATATGTGACTGAACAAAAAGGGAATATCTAGAACAAAATTATTCATACGAGAGTCTAAGAGAGTATTATTTTTTTTAAAATGGCAAGAGACCATCTGCTACTGAGACTTGAAGGATGCTCCACAAGGGATCACGCTCCAAACAAGCCCTTGAAGACAAGCGCAATTTTCAGCCCTGCTCCTTGTGAACTAGCCCAGCCATCCCACATGTTCAGAGCATGCTCCCTCGTGGCCACATCGCTCATGTGCCTTGTTCCCCAGCATGTGTTTCATTTAGAGGACTGGGGCGTAACCCACGAGGGAAGCATTGAGTTTGAAGGCCTCAGTTCAGTCCCTATCATTTTTGGATAAGCAGGTTCAACGGCCAGGAAATGTCCTCTTCTTACATCCTTGGAGAGCCATTGTCAATCCAAAAAGACAATGCTAGGCTAGATGGATCCATACTAGGCTATGACAGGGGATGAAGGTGCAAAACTAAAACTGCAGTTCTGCTGCATCTGGTTCATCCCAAACTTTGAGAATTTTTCCCAATCTGCAGTTCAATATGTCCTAAACTTTAAAAGCTTTTTGTGTTAAATGTTTTCATGAAAATTCATACCTGTTTGCATTCATGCATTCTGTACTCACTTTTGCCTAACTGAAAACCTTTCTTTTTCATGGTGAGTAGATTGGTTGGTTTTTAATGGTTTATTATTGTTTTATGCTACTACTGCCATGATAATCTGATGCTAGGTAATTTTATTTAGTATGAATGTTTAATAATAAAATAATTTCAATAACCCATTTTAATGTGCATATTGTACTATTTTATTAATTTTCTTGTGATGGTTTTTATGCACATGGTAGGCATACCAATGAGTGGAGTCGGCTAGAGCTGGGGGTCAGACTAGATGACCCAGGAGAACCCTTCTGACTCACTCTCTTTCTGTGTTTCTGTTTATAGAATTGTTTAAATCACTCTTACTGTGTGTGTTGTAAGCTGCCCAGAGAGCCTCATGGCTACAGAAGCATGATACAAGTATAGTAAATACATATACACTATTTTTTAAAAAATAGCTATTATAATATGCTTTTCTCATGTTTTTCACCTAAAGGCATATTTTTGCATGCTGCATGTACTTACGATCTGGGGTATATGCAGAATTACCATAGCTATAGAATATCTTGCTTTAACATCAAGCCATGGCCCAGGTGACCCAGCCTTACTTTCCAAAGTTACCCTGTTCTGTAGGAAAGCAGATTTTTATCTAGAAGGTACCATCTGGAGTCTGGAAGAGCACACAGTCCATTGAAAAGTGCTTGTTCCTTGGAAATTTAAGAGCAATCCTGCTGAATGTACTTTGTGCATTTCAATAACAAATGATTACTTATTTATAAAGCACCTCCTACAGTTCTATGTGCTGCACAAATTGAAAGCAAGGGCAGGTCCTTGGCAATGGATCGCCATCTCGCAAAACAAGGGACAGAAAGGGGGAAGAGTAATGCTTAGAGTCATCCAAGGCTCAGCCTTAGAGACTAGTCTAAAAACCACACTTGGTCCCTGGAGCAAGTGAGCCATTAATGGCTATAAATTGGTCATCAATGATCCCTAAGCGTCTGTAGAACATCTTTCCTTTATCACCCAGTAACTACAGCCAACTTAGGCACAGCTGGAATTCCCAGATCAAGTGTTTGTAGCTTCAAAATAGGCTTCATTTCAAACACCTTTCTTTTGAGAAATTAACAATAGGAACTAGCTGTTCTTAGTATTTCTTACTTGTCCATCCACAAAAGCAACAAATTTCACTTTCTTCTTGTTCTAAAGCACACATCCAAAACAGCAATGACTTCTGTGATTTTTTAAAATATGGCTTTGATACAGAAAAGGATGGAACAGAATGTGAATCGGTTTAGATCATTATCTTCTGCCTGCTACTGCCTGTATTATTTTGTTAATGACAACGACAACAACAAAAACTCAAATCCAGTGAAGCTAAGGGTTAACAGGCAGTCCCTGTTTGAAATATCTTATCCCCTAAATACATCAGTCGCAAATACTTCATAATCAATGGAGATGTGATAGACACAAAACATATTTTAAGGCTGATCGGTCAAAGGCTTCCTCCCTAATTAATAGATAGCTCTGATAAACCATCCTGAAATTGCATTTTGTGTTTCACTAAGTTTTACCACCAGAATAAAACAAAAAAGGAGGAATACCTGACAGCCTCTCCCATACTGTGTGACTTGAATTTGCATGACTCCGAAAGATTAACTGTGGATATTTATCACTACGGTTCCTATTCTATGTATTCCTTAAGAAGTATGACTTACTTGCATAACAACAGGAGTTTGATTGACTGGCGTTTAGCATTCAGTCTTCAGCCAAAGCTCTCTGGCAGCTGAGGACGAATACAATTTCACTGTCAGAAAAGAGGGAGTTCTGAAGACAGCGTGCTCTGCCACCAGGCACCTTGCTTCCAAAAGTGGAGGACTCTGAGGAGAAACACAATTTTGTAAACCAGGCAATGCCCTGCTTTCCAGAAAACATCTACTCCTACTATCGCAGCTTAGGAAGCATCCTAGATTCATGGAGGAGCACATGCAGAGCATTTGGAAGCCACAGGTTCACCTCCTCGCTTCCCCAGGAGAAATGTTAGATAGCAGGTGATGAGAAAGACCCTCTCCTTCCCGGAGACCTGCTGCGTCTCTTAGTAAGCTGTTCAAACATGACCATCTAAGATCTGATTACTTGGTTTCCATCCCTAATTATAGCCTTAGGGTGGCCTTTGCAGCCTTGGTTTCCAAACCACGTATACAGCTTTACTGTCCGGTCACTATTCTCATATTCCAATAGAGCAACATGTCTGTATCTGTGGATCACCTGAAGTAGAAGACCTCTTGCATTATATTCTTCACTGTTTTTTATACTGTGAACCTGGGGGGGGGGGATTGACTAGTATACTGCCCACCTTTAATGCCTACTCTGATTCAGAGAAATTAGCGTTTTTGTTATCAGATGCTGATGCACACGTATCTTATCGAGTTTCTCTTTTTGCCCTGGTAGCTAAAAAGGTAAGAGCTAGGGAAGCTTTGAAGGGGGTACCATCCTGAATTACACCTGGTTTGTCTTTTACTATTATGCTTTGATACATTGGATTTATGGTTTTGTTAATTCAATGTTTTAACTTGTTAACTTGTAAAGGCCTATGGCTAAATGCAGTAAACTGACTTAGTAAGCAATACTGAGCTAGATGGGCAAATAAGTTACCTTCCTCTACACTAGGTGAACTGTCAGTCATTACCAGCACAGATTTTGGCTTGATGTCTCTGTAACTCTCCTGAGCAAGAAATGGTAGCAGGGAACAGAGAAAGAAATGCCACCCGGTCTGAGAGAGCAGCACAATGCACACACACAAAGAAATAAAGACTGACCTAGCAGCAGAGAAACTGGAGTTCAATGGACTGTTAGATTTGAATAGGTTGCTGGAATGATCAGAACTGTCGCTGTAACATATAATTTGCATTGCACATGGAACGGTAAAATAGTAATTTGTATAGTTGGGTGTGTGGGTTCGTTTTTTAAAAGCTGCCTGAAGCTGCTGGCTTGCACAGCATCCTGTAGCAACGAATTCTCTCTGCGAAAGTATGCATTATAGGAAGAAGCACTTCCTGTTTTCTTCCACTGCAACCAAATCAGTTTCACTTGATGACTCTATTCTGAAAGAGAAAGTTTTGCCAGTGTTTACTCATTTCCCTGCATGTTATAATTTTATAAACATCGGTATGTGCCACACTTCATTTCTTTCTCCCATACCCAAATTAAGATCTTCAGCTTCATCAGCCTTTCTCCACTAGATAACCTGCATTCATCTGAGTTGCCTTTTCTTGGAATGGAGCATGACATTAACCTAAAGCAGCATAGTAAAGAATGGAATCGCAGGCTGAATTTTCTATCCATGCCTGCACAGAAGGTATACTTTAGAGCCAGGAATACTTTGCTGACCTGCATGCAGATGAATCTTCAAAAGATTGCTATTAACCTAGAATTTCCACCTGGTATTGTCTGTTATACTTAAAAGTTTTGTATCATGATAAGATATCATTAAATGACTAAATAAAGGTTTTCTGTAAGATGGTTCTTTGTTGATTCATATTGGGTGATTGTATGGAATTGTTGACCTCCAGTTTCTATCATCTAACAGGGCATTTTTTTACTATGGAGATCTAAACCTTACTGCTAAATCCAACAATCCCTCCTATATTTTTAAACTATCAAATGCTGAAGATTAGCCAAGATTTATTTTAAAAGCATCTTGCTTTGTCAATGAGCTGATAACAATTGACTTTCCTAGTGTGAGGCAGCCAGGCACTGAAGATCGACAACCAAACTGCTCCTTGGGTCCTTTATAGAGCTGAAATGAATTAACCGTTCAATCTAATCTATGTTTCAATTCAATGAATTAACAATTCAATCTCATCTAAACTCAGAAGCAAGTCCCAGTGATTTCAGTGAGGCCTACTTCCAGGTAAGTGGGTTTATGTGGTTAAAAAAAATAGAAATGCATTTTTCAGTTCATATTTAAATCAGAATGAAGCAACACAATTTGAATCTATCCCTTTCTGTTTGTTCTTGTTTTATATGCTTATGCCTTGTTAAAAACCTGATGTGCTCAGGATGTTGAATTCTGCATGATATATGATGGCATCTGATTAAATTATGACTTTTTTATATCTGATTAAAATCTGCAACATGATGACCTGCGTGGATGAACCCTTGACATAATATTTCCATTTCCATAAAGATGGATCTAGTCCGAAGCATTTGAAATTAGGTCCAGCCTGAAATGGTCTCAGCTTCCAACACACAGCCAAACACTGATTTGGTTCTGAGTCAGACTGAAAAGCTGCTTACTAAATTACCAAAACTTTAGTGGCATTCTGCGCAATCCGTGTCACGGTCTCTTGTTGCCATGCATTTTATGCACAAATTCTCTCCGTGTGAGTGCGCACTCGTGTGCTGGAGAAAGAGAGACAACTACTTGAAATATCAGGAGAAGGTCCCAGTTTTTGAACCATTTGGCTTTTTGGCAGCTCGGAAAGCAGCGGCAGCCTTTTAGCTCCAAGAAGCCTAGATTAATGGCACAGTGAGTCAACATATTGCTTCCGTGTGGGAGAAGTGAGCAGTCGGATGATGTCAGCATGAACTGCGTCACGCAACCTTGGAGGAGGAGAAGCAACAATTCCAAGGCTCTCATCAAGCACAGAAGCCCAGGGCACTGCAAGGGGAGCTGAAATTAATGTCCAGCGAGGCAACCAAACAGCTAATTATTCCAGCATCAGTGGAGCTTGTGCTGAATTAAAAGAGATTCAAAGGAGGGGTAATATATGCGATGCTTGCAGAAGCACTTGCTTCTCCCCTTTGACGTTTCCACATTTTGTCATGTCGCGGCTTGTAATTGAAATGACTCAATTGGCAGCTTTACAAGATACACAGCAGTAGGAAGGCACACCGTGCGCTGCAACACATTTTGGGCACTTCCAGAAGCATGCGCATTTTGTATGGGATCAGGAGCATGTGGGTGTCATTCAACTACTTCAGCACTGGCCAAAGACATCCGTACAGAAGCCAAACGATCCTCCTTGGGGAGAGCATCCCAAAATCAGTGTGCTGCTGCTGCTGAAAAGGCTAAGTCTTGGAGAGAGCCCTGTGCACCTTAAAGGAGGTAAAACTGTGGAAGATCTTGGCTAAGCACATGAGGCAACAAGACATTCCAGGAGAGGAACTGATGCAGCTGCCATTTTCTGCCTCCAATCCCTGGTCCATCTTGTCCAGTATTGTGGACAATGGTTGTGGCAGCAACCTTTGGGGCTTTCATGAAGGGTCCTTTCCTCATCTTTCCTGGAGAAGCCAGGAATTGAAGAACCTGGGACTTGGTGCACGCATGCTCCTGAGTCATGGAGCGTCCAGCTGAATTTCTTGTAGTGATCCAGGAAACAGGCTGAGTTCTTGCTCAGAGTTTGTCCGCTTGTATTCACTCAACACAGGAATGGTTTTGGAACTACCATTGTATTATTGTGGGCTTACAAAAATTAAAACCAGTTCTTCCTATTCCCAAAATAAAATGAAAGAAACCATCAGAAAAAATCCAAAAAAAATAAAAAATAAAAATAGATATATATTTTTTAAAAAACCCTATAATTAAGGGAAGACAACAGAACAAATCCGGTAACAAATATTTTCATGACCAACTGGAATAACTGGTGTAATCCTAGCAAAGAATCATGTTTTTAATTGGGTAAAGGGAAGTCCAAATAAAGACTATATCTGGTGTTACTGATCTGACCATGAACCAAAATAACTGTAGACTGAAACCAGAGACAGAAGTAGGGAAGAAAGCACAAGGGTAATTCTTGTAGCAAAAAAGGGCAGGGGGGGTGGGGGGGGTGGGGGAAGGAGTCTAGCAAAGGATAAGAAGCAAAAAGAGACCGGAAATAGGATCAACATCCTGAATGCAACTTTTTTCTCTCATAGAAACAACAAAACAAACAACAAAAACCCCTTTTACAGTTGCCAGTGCAAAGAAACAGAACAACAAAAGAGGGAAACTCCCTTCCAGAAGATTCACAAAATCAATGTGAAATTCAGACTTAGATAAGAAATGCTGAAAGGCCAACAGGGGAACATACTATCTAACCAGGATAAAATAAGGAGAAAGTGGGAAGAATATGTGGACGGAGATCAAACATGACAGACTGCTTTGAAGAGGACTCCTGTGAGAAGGACTATGCAATAAAAGAAAGCAAAGTGAAAGCTGTTCTGGAAGAAGAGCCCTAATTAGAAACATTTATTCCAGTCTGCAGAGAATGAATTGGTCTAACATGTAACAAGAATATGGCTACAAATATGGAAAACAAACAATGGTCTGCAGACCGGAAACATTTGAGATACATCCCAGTTCAAGAGTTAAGTGCTAGGAATGGAAGCAAGTTTAAGAACATCACACTCGTTTCCCTTGCAAGCAAAGTGATGCAAGCAAAGTGTTGCACCAAAGAATATTTCCCTACATGGAGAGAGAAATGTCGCACGTTCAAGCTGGATTCTGGAAAGGAAGAGGCCCTGAGGTCATATCACAAATATATGTTGGCTAATGGAGCACAGCAAAGCATTTCGGAAAAACACTCCGTGTAGATCAGAAGCAGTGATGGCTGGTCCTGAAAGAAATGGCTGTGCCCCAGAACGTCATTGTTCCAATGTGTATCAGGGGCAGGAAGCTACTGTTAGGACTCAATATGGAGAAATTCAATGGTTCTCTACATGCAAAGGCAGCTGACAAGAGTGCATTTTATCCCCATATCTGTTCAATCTGTACAGGAGAACATATCTACAGAAAAATGGACTGGGGTCAGAGGAAGATGGAGCTACATTTTAGGGAAGATAATATCCATAGACGATACCATTTCACTGGCAGAAAGCAGCAATGAATTGAAACAACTCCTGATGAAAATGAAAGACGACAGTGCAAAAGCAAGACTGCAGATGAATATTAAGAAAACTAAATTCATGACCACAGAATAAGTAGACAACTTTAATGTCAAGAATGAAGAAATTGAAATAATGAAAGAGTTTGCTTGGCATAATCATTAATTCAGAGGCAGACTGCAGCCAGGAAATTAGACTAAAACTTGGAAGGACAGGGAGGAAAGGCCTAGAAAATATTATCTAGTGTAAGGATGTTTCATGGGGGACCATGGCCCTGGACATCCACAGTGTTGTATTCCTGATCACTCTGTGAGTGAAAGCTGGACAGTAAGGAAGAAAGTTGACATGCGTGAAACACGGTGTCGGAGGAGAGCTTTGTCAATAGCCTGGGCTGAGCAAAAGATGAAGTAGATCCTAGCTCAAATCAAGCCAGAACTCTCACTGGGAACAATACTAATGAATCAGAGGCTCTAGGGAAAATGAAAGGCAGAAGAAAATGACCACCAAATATGGGGTACATCAGTTACATAGAGGAAGCCCCAAATGTGAGTTTACAAGAGCTGAGCAGGGCTATCAAGGAAAAGCTGCTTTGGGCATGTTGGTGCCATTGCCTTCACATGGTGTTTCTGGGTTCCCATGAAGCTGGTGGGCCACCGTATGGACAGACTGCTGCACTAGATGGAACCACTGATCTGATCTTGCTTGGCTCTTCCAATGTTCTGAAGTCAAATGAGCAACAGGATCTAGAAAGAAACTTGAACATTCTGGCAGTTCCATAACTCAGGACAGTCAGGCCAAACATTCTCTCAGATATTTCTAAATTCCCAGGATATGTCCTGAACTGTGTTCATTTCTCCTTGTCTCAATTGTGCACCAGCAGGATTAGTTCAAAAGCTATTTTGGGTTAACCTTTTGTAGACCAGTCTCCCTTGGAGGAAAAGTTCATTCCAAGGGATTAAATAAAAAGGAGAGTAAGGTCCATTTACAAACTGCATCTTGTAAAAAGAGGGAGATGGCAGGCTATATCAGGCAGTTGGCAGAATTAGAACAACGGGGAGAGGGATATGTGCACAGGAAGGAAGACTAAATTCAATAAGAAATATTTGGCAGAATTATTCCAACATGTTTATAGTACAGATGGGAATGTGCATATGATTCACTCACTGAGTAAAACTCTTGCTCCTTTTCAGAACAAAAAAGATCCATTGTCACTATCACATGGTGGAATGGGCTTGAAAGGCAGTTTTGAACAGGGTCATTATCTGTTTATTCTGCCTTGAAATATAAATAATTTTCCTATTGAAGAATAATTTTCCAATCCAAGCTGTTCTACTCACTACCATCTCACCCTTCACCTTCCAATGTTAAACTGGAGAGTAGGGCACGAGGGTAACACCGGGGCAAGCCAGACTTTTACTTCAGTCACTGATTTGTCTGATTTGGCAAGCCAGTGTACACCACCCAGAGCTCTGTGGAAGAAGGGTGAAGATGGATCCAGGAGCCATTGACAGAGGCACAACCTTTTCATTAGAATATTGAAAAATCACATTGCTTTAAATCCTACTATTTGTAACAGTATTGATAACAAAAGCCATTGTATCTAAAACAACAGCCATGGACATTGCCAAGGGGTAGTCAAAGCCAAGAACAAAGAGTTAGAACAAGGGCTTGTTAGTGGTAGTAGCTGATTATTCAGTGTTGAGAGAGAGATGTTCTTCATTTAGGAAAGGCATGATGGGTTACCTGGCTTGCCAGAAGTAAGAGTACTCGGAGCCTATGTCAGATTGCCTGTGAATCAGCAGTGTGGTGTGGCTTGCAAACAAGGCAAATGTAATTTTGATTGTGTCCATATATCTTCTAAATCATGGCATATGAGCATGGGGGAGCTAGAGAATAGCACTTTTGAGGTACCTAAGGCATTGCCAAACAGAGGACAAGGTATTTTCTACTCTGCAGGACTGTTATGGCACAAAATAATGTAAATAAAGATACAGGAAGAAAGAGTCCTACCAATCAGAATTTTTGCAAGTGTAACATCCATTCAGGCAGGATGATGATGTTGATGAGGAGGAGACGAGAGAGGGGGGGTTTGCAAGAAAAGATTGAAAAGTGGCCAGGATAAAGAAAAAATTATGCATGCCACACAAACAAATATAGTTAATATTTCAGAAGTCTAATCCCCTTCCTCTGAATTGCATCTGAAAGTAATACAAGTGACTACATAGGTACTTACTTGTTGAGAGAGAATTGAACTCAGGATGTGGCTGGCTACACCTCATGTCTCCTGTGAGAAAGAATTGAACTACTGCAGGTGGAAAGAAAGGAAATTCTATTCCCAGAGTGTCTCCTTGCAATCCATCTTCTGCCATTGGTGCCATGTTTCATAATGAAAACAGTAGAAATGGTGGAGAAAGGAGAGGCATGATTGTCCCATCACCTGCTCCTGAACAGTTTCTGTCTTTAACTGTGACATTAAGACCTAGCTGTGTCCACACCTCCCTTCCCTCCTATCCCTCTGTCCATCGTGCCTTTTAGGGACTGCTTTACTGGTCACCTGGAAGCATCCTTTTAGCTAAAAACACATTTATATGTGAACAGAAAAAAGGGCCACAACTCCCAGGATTCCCAAAGCTAGCTAGGGAATGCTGGGAGCTATACAGCATTTTTTTCTTTTTAATCATGCATAGAATTACACACTAGTGCTATACCAAAAGGAATGTCTCAACCATTCTAGAACATTTATTTGAGCAGCTGGGGGGGGGGGGGATCCAGATTCTCCAGTGTGTGCTGTAAAAACTATTATGTTCTGAATCCCCGAAAGTTTGAACCACTCCCTCCTGGTACCAAAGCCAACAACTGCAGTAATTAATTCACATTGCTGGTGGTTCTGAAAGAAAACCTGGTCATCTGAATCTCTTAACTGAGTTGGGCAGAGCTAAGGTTATAGCCAATTTTATCGTGTGCTATTTTGGTCTACGGTGCGGTTTTAGTCTTCTCTTGTGTGCTAAGTTCGTGTGTGTGTTTAATTATATTCTCATTCCACTCTGCCTTTGAAGAGTTCATGATAGCAATCCCTTTTCATCTTCACAACAACCCTGTCAGGTAGGTTAGGTCCCTATCTAGCACTCTAACCATTGCAGCATACACTCTCTGGATTCGTGGTAAATGGGACATTTTGGTTAAGAGCTGATTTATATACTTTGACCACCAGAGGGCAGCATAGCATGTGAAAGTTGGTGTTTTCCCTAAATCAAGATTTGGAGCTGTGGAAGGACAAATTATGCTGTAATTTCCACCCATTTATTTTCCATCATATTTTCATGACTTTTTACCTGATCCCCTCTTAAAACTTTAATTTATACGGGTATTTGTAATTTATTTCATTTTTTAGTTTCCCATAAACATGTTTAGCACAAAATTGGCATGCACTTTAACAACATGGAACGCTAGTACTTATTTATTTTGCAGGGTTTTTTAAAGAATTGATTGGCATGCTTCTGGAAATTAAGGGTGCTGCCCAGACTGAAATTCAGGTAAGAATTTGAAAATCCATCATACTAGTACATTAATATTAATACATTTGTTACTTTAAAACCCTGCTTCATTTAACATGGTCTAATGCAGCTGACACCAAAATAATTCCACAACCAAATCAAATAAATGCCATAATAAAATGAAATCAGATAAGGCAGGTAATAATGATAAAAATGTAACTAAACTTAAAACAGAGAGAAACAAACCACCCCCCTGAAAATGGAATTTTAGTTCCTTGATACAGGATTTGTGGTTTTCCATTTCTTTTTTGAAATTCTCTCTTAAAACCCTCCAATTTCAGTTCACACACTCCAAAGGAAAGCCCAACCTTTACATAAAAACTGCTGTGTCCAAAGGGCACAGTTACATTATTCACAAATGGATTCTCCACATGAAATAGCCCGAGGGGTTCAGCCGCAGGATTAAGCAACAGCAGCTAAAAACCCCAACCCATGGGGGACTCACACATTGACCCTGCAGTCATTCTAGAAAGAGAACCAGAAGTCCACCAGCCATTAAGTGTCTCGTCCTCACCCATCCACATTTCCTCCATCACTGTGAAATCAAACAGTCCTAACCAGCTGTGTCTGTGATTTTTAAAGCCACCTCTGTTTGTATGCAGGTGCTTTGGTGAGCTGCTAATAGTTCCATCAATATTGGGAGCCTCACACCGCACTACTGATTTCAATCCAGGCTTTTCTGATTTGCCCCACTGATGATGCAGCTAATTAACAGCTTGTGAAGATGGAGAGTGGCAGTGGGAACAGCTCCTTGTAGGACTTTCATTAGCAGCTACATCTGGCAAAGATCCAGATATACTTGAAAGACATCTTTTTCCTTGGTCTGATGAGACAAGGAAAAAGAATTTTCAAAGAAAAGCAGGCATGTGCTTTAACAGGGATCTTATCCGAGTTTTAATTTTCAAAGCTTCCCTACCCACAATTGACTGGATGTAACCTTTTGTTGTTCAGCTGAAAGCAATCTAGGACTTGCAAACGATCTCCCAAGTTATGCAAGCTTCCCAGTTTACACTGTCTTTGAGTTTCGTGGGTGGTTTGTTGGGATGGCTAATTTGACCTACTACAGTTCTCATTCTTCTTGGTTTATCTCTGCAATGTGCTAAAAAGGCAGGATTGAACTGATTAAAGGGACAGGAACTCTGAGCCTATTAGAAGAGGTTCACCTTGGGGGAATACTATGTTACATGTGTCCAGGGAGACCCCCCCCCCCCCAGTTAAAATTATGCAAGATGTGGAGACTGCTGTTCATTCAGTGTTTCTTCTGGAGAACTGCTGAGGTTTGCATTCATTCATTCATTCTGTCATACTTTCTGCCTGTGCATGGCCCTCCATTCCAAAAGTGTGTCCGCTGTGTATTCATTCATGTTCGCATCAGGAGCTCGTTACATAACCCGGGGACTGCTTGTATTACCTTCTACTGCAGAGTACTAACCAGAGTTGGCTTAAGCATCACTTGTTGTCTGTGGGAGATCCTCCACCAGGGTTGCCTTCAGCTACAGCTGCTGCCCACTGTGGGTGGTCTCTCAGAACTGGGGAAATGGAGGACATGCGTTCTGAGATGGCAGAGGAAGGCCGTCATGAGCAGGCATCCCCCCATCATTCCCCCTTCCAAAACATGTCTGTTCTCACAGTTGGCCTGGGAAATTGGGGGCAGCAATCTTGACGGAGCTTAAGACTTCCGCCCCCTTTGATCCTCCTGCCTTCGCATCGCCACCTCCTCTGCCTCTACAGAGTCTGGTAATGCAGGCCCTTGAAAGTCCACAAAGAGCGAATGCCTGGCCCACTCAGCACACTCTCCTCCATTCGCACCGGTCTTGTGGAGGATGCAAATTGGGGGCAATCCTGCCAACACAGTAGAAGCTCTTGCAGAACAAAAGCCCAACTCCTTTAGGAAAAAAGCCAGTTAGGTTGCTTACCTGTGACTGTTGTTGAGTGGTCATCTGTGCATTCACACGTATCTGCCTGTGGTTGGGATACTTTCCAAGCTAACCTTGTTCTGGTGGGAACCCCTCACTTCCCATCCTCTGGTATGTCTAGGAGAGGTTCCTGCCCTTTTCCCTTCTCCAGTTCCTTCAAGACCGGCGGGAGGTGGTGAATGCCCAATCTATTCCATCTGGATAGAGGACCACAGGGAAGGCATGGTACCAAAGCTGCCTGGCACTGAGACGGGGCCAGTGGGTGGGCTGGTGCACAGCGGATCACTCAAAGAATTACAGAGAAGCAACCCAGCGTGGTCTCTGTGCACCACACATATATGGGTGCCTAGCTAGCTTACCTTGAGTTGGAGGTGGGCAGGTGCTGGGAGCAGAGGACCACAGGCAGGACTGCTGTGCCAGAGGAGCAGTCTTACCTGGCAAGGGCACCAGGGTGGTGCTGCTGGTGGGGCAGAGTATGTTGCTCCTCTGCAGAGGTCCTGAGAGAGGTCTGCATGCAGTGCTGCAGAGGTCAGCGGTGCCCTGGCAGGGTGCACTCGGGCCACTCAGGAAGCTGCAGTCCAGGCAGCGGGCAGGTCAGCTTGATGGCCTTGAACCACCCACTGTGCAAGTCACTGGGGCCAACTGACTCACCCACCTTGGTCCTTTCACTGTAACAAGCAAATCAGCGGCTTCCGAGACCAGCAGGATTCAGTACAGAACTCGGAGAGCACAGTCGCCCGTGAATGTGCAAGGTGCACATGGAGGGCTCTGCGGAATCAGTGGTTTTGGGAAGAAGGCCAGCAGAACAATGCCTTGGATTAGGTGAAACAGTGAAGCTGGGCAAGGAGATGGCAGCACTGCTGGTGGTCCCAGTGTGCAGAGAATACTCCTAGTTGGAGAAACCATTGGAGGAGGTTGTGCCAGAGTGTGGACTGGCACGTCTCGGATCTCCTTCTCCATAACCAGCTGTGTCAAAATTGTGGCACCATGGATGTCAGACATGAAGTCAGAACAGCTCTGGTGGCAGATGGCGGAGTGATGGTGCTGCCGAGGTCAAATCAGCAGCCGGAACAGCATGGCTCCACCGCTCAGCCCTGAGATGCCCAGTTTGGTTCTTCTGGGCCTATTCGTGACAGCCTGCCAATATGGGCAGACTTCCACGAGGTGTTCCTCTCTGAGACAGAAGAGGCACAATGAATGTCCCTCCACAGGAGGAAGCCAGCGCCCATCGCGAACACACTTCCAAAATGGCTCCCTGAGTGCCATCAGGAAGAAAAGAAAGTAGCTAGAGAAATGGAGGTCATGTTTTGCGGAGAGATGATCAGAGAGGGTTTTTTCTTTTGTTAAAGATGTAAGTTAGGGTAAAAGTAGATATGCAATAAGGATATAGCAAAGCAAAACCTAGAGAGCATGAAGGAGAATGAGTCAAAGTCAAACATCAAAGAGCAAAGCCCTGAAGCACCCACAATGGTGGCTGGAAGAGAACTGGGGGAAAGGGCAGGAACCTCTCCTGGAGACTCCAGGGGGCCAGAAGTTCCCACCAGAATGAGTCTAGTTTGAAAATCTTCCTGCCAAAAGGCCCCACGCAGGGCAGAGCTTGGCAGAGCTCCCTATGTGTGATGCAGAGGCCACGAAGGCTCCAGCCACTGCCAATGGTAAGCTCTGTCTGTGAGATACATTTTGAGAGTTTCTCCTGTTCCTGGAGAAATTCAGTCAAATTGTTCTCCCAGGTTCTCAGCCTAGAAATATGGTAGGAGGATTGCAAGAGGCCATTTGTAGACAGCTCATATCTGAATGCTTAGCAATCATAAATCATCCCACCAAGAATGAGGCCAAGACTCTTAGCAGTCTGGTGTCAGCACCTGGGAAGTGGATGGCACTGACACCGAAGCACTGGGACCAGGCGACAGAACTTGAGGCAAGACCGAGAGCAAAGTCCAAAAGCAAGGTCAAGCCACTGTCACAGAACAGCCCAAGGTGAAGAAGCAGACGTGTGTAACAGAGCAAGACATGGACATGGGCAAGCTAAGGGTTGACAACCAGGGAAACCAACGGAGGCGCAGGATGGGATGACTGAGGCAGGATATACAACAAGGCAAGATACGTGGCAAGATGCAGGAGCTGAGCTACAACTCAAAGAAGACCTGCATTGCAGAGGCCAGACAGGATGCACGGCAAGGGTCCCGATGCGGCAAGGGTCAGGCAAGGCACTAGAACCAAAACACACCCCAGCTAGCAAGATCTGCACTGCTGAACTGAGACAACGCGGCATGATCTGGGTCAGGCGAGATGCAGACCTGTGTTGCCGAGACAGTTCTAGAGGGAAGAGCCTGCTCTTCTGCAGCTCCTCCCGCAGGGCTTCCAGCTGGCCCTCCTCACGAGGGTGAGAGCTCCAGCAAGGCCTGGGAGCAATCCTGTGAATACTGAGGTGAGCATTCTGGTTCTGAGCACCAGGTGAGCAGCCCAGAAACTATAGAGACAAGTAAGAGTGGGGATATAGGGGGAAAATAACCAGGACAACTGTTGCACAGAACAGTTCCCCAACTGAAGTGCAGTATACGAAGATAATCAACAATAATCATCTCCATCAGTCATTTATTACTACTACTATTAGGAATTTCAAGGATGTGAAGCCTACATTTAGCTTAATAGTGAACTCTTACAAGCCAATGGTCATTAATACAGAAACTTCATGTAGGAAAACAAATCACTTAGCCTTTATTGAATTTCTTCAGTCTTAGAGATCTAGTAGATGTAGAAAAATATCCTTGAGTGTAATAGACAAAGTTAGCAAAGGTAGTTAGCCCTTTACTCTTACCAATTCGACTTAACAGATAGCTTTGTAACAAACAACTCAATTTATTAAGGTTTTGCTAAACTATATCTGGTAAACTAAGGAAACAAACAAACAAACAAACAAACAAACAAAGCAGTAATAATTCTTGGAATTACTAAGCATGTGAATTTTAGTGTGGATGCAAAAAATAAAGCCTACAAAAAGGAGAGAACACAGTAAGAAAATAGATGAAGTAGCTATATAGGATGGATACATGTGAAGAACACTGTGTAATAAAATAGGTGACTTTGAAACTATTCAATAACCCAAATCCAGTATTCATATTTTACTTTAAAATGTGAACCCAATCAAGCTTAGTAAGCTATTCCTTGATATTTTTAAAAAATTTATGGCACAAATTTTCACAAAAAAAGTTAAGGCAGAGACCAATTTTATATAAAAATAGCTGAGCAGGCTTCTAATGAAGGAAACAACCTTTTCTGTGTGTGATGGATTTTGTTAATACAAGATTATAAATATCCTTATATATACACAGAAACAAGATCAATACAAATGGATGGAATTCATCTATCCAATAAACCAAGATCATATATCCTGGGTTACAGTGGAGGTACTCAAGTTAAATATCAGTCATAGTTTTCTTGCTACACATATCATTTACATGTCATAAAAATGCAATATAAATACTGAGTTTCACAGAGGAAATCAGTTTTAAAGTCACACTAAATTTACAAACCTTGTCCAAACTGGCCAAATGGACATTAATTACCTTGACTTTGTTGGCACATTTTAACAGAATACCAGTATATATTAAAAAACAAAACTACAAAATACTTAAAACTTTCAGAAGCTTTCCATAAAAATTGTCGTCAAGTGTAATATGGCAAAAGAATTGGGGTGCTATGCAAAGGTAGCTTGCTTGCTGAGATTGCACTGGTCACGTAAATGTCAGGGTCATCTCTGAAGTTGCCAACATACATCTAGCAGCTTAACACTGAACAGTGGAAGATGATCCATGATTATCAGTTATAAGGTGTGGTTCATGTTTTATTCTGGTTTGTGTTTTAAACTGGGCTTACTGCTGGGAAATCATTCAGAAAATAATGGATACTGTGGAGCTGGAAGGGCAGGAAGAATATGAAAACGTTTGCATTTGAATATTCAGTGACTCGAAAAGAATTAAAACAAATTTTAGTTGTTTTCTCCTGGGTTTTTTTCTTGTGCACAACAGTGGATGGTTCATCTTTTGGGAGCAGAAGGGAATGACAGTAATGTAAGAAACTGAAAGGACAAACTAATGCAACAGAGCTCTGTTGCAACTCCTTCTATTCCCTTCTCATTTCCTTATGCCATCAAAAGTATTTTCAGCAGCTGGGAGGTTCACTGCAGTTCTTACTAGTACTCCTCCAGTTTTTCAAAAACATTTGTCCTCTGTGTTGTGCATATGAGAGAAAGGAGCAAACTTCTCTACTTGCACAGATGTTTACTCAACATCTGTCCAGCTAGCAAGATTCCCAGCACTATGCCAGAGATACAGGAAGGTTATCTGCAACTGTACATTTTCCTATACCTTTAGTAGATACAAATGCTTGAAATACCATGTTACTGTCTTAACGTAATAGTTGAATAGGTGTTGGATGCAAGAGTGACTGAACTGTTTTCTTCTAAAACCAATCCAAATCACCAGTACTTTTCCTGGTACAACCTGAACTACCTTTGCATTGTCTGATGCCCACTGAAATCAACAGGTCTTAAAAATGGGCATCTTGATAACTCCCCCAATATCAACAGGACTGATGCATACCTAACTTTCTCTGAATTGTACCTGGCATTTCAAAGATATGGGGTCACAGTTTGCACGCCTGACTCCAGCCACCTAATATTCCAGATTAAGCCACTGCATGCCACTTCAGTTGGAGAGAAAGTCTTATTCCCTTTCTTACTCAGAAACTAACACCGCTTTGTTCAACACATGTGTCCTCTTTTTAAACATCTGATCTAATTCCTGTACCCAAATGTTCTAGGGAAAGAAAACTAATTCACTACCGCTGACAACTATTCCATGTCAGTGAATTTTATCCTGGGGAAAATTGCCTAGGAACTAAAAGAACCTTTTAAAATGCTAATACCTTTTCCTGTATACCAAATTACATGTTCAGTTTGAGTTTTCAAACCTGTTATTTTGATATCATGCATGCTATCTCTGACAGCAAATGAAGTTCCAAATCATCCACTGAAGTAGCAGGGAAAAAAGGTTGCATGTACATGTAATCTCAGTTAATTTCTGAAGAACTATCTTGGATTTTTAAATAGTGATGCTCTTCTTTTTTAACAATGATTCACAGGAATGTTGATTAGGCATGGCCAGGTTGGTCCAAAGAGGTAGGTAGAGTCTATTGTGAGGGCCAGAAAAGAGAGGGTTAACATTCGGGAAAGACTCTTCATCTTAAAACATTCCTTTGTGCCCTTCAAAACAGCAAGAGGTGACTAAAGGAGAATATGTTATTTTTTATTTCCTAACTAACTCGCCTGTCTAGCTGGGAGCCACAAGTTGGAAATGCAAGCAGAACAGCTGGACCCCACCAATAGTGGACCCAAGTTTGGTCCATGGACGAAAGCAACTCTGGAACAGGGCCAGTGTTTAGCATCTTCTAGCATGAAATTAATGTATTGCAGTATGTATTGCAACAGCTACTCCATGAGAAAAACTCTGTGGGGTAGGAAATGAGGAGTGAGGACCTACAGCTACAATCACATCCATTTTAGATTTAAGGTAGAATCCTCTAAGGAACTTCTACATTTCTCATCCATTTAAAGATAAACTTGGAGGAAACGTTCCCAGGAAGTTGTGCCTCTTTTTTTTAAACAAATATAGGAATATGTTAATGTCATAAAAGTGCTCTCTCACACACACGCACACGCACACACACACAGAGGCCTGCCTATTCTATAAGTCATCTGTCCAATGTGTTAATATTAGAATAACAAAAATAAATGCAATCCCACCCACCAATATGCACTAACACTATTTTTCACTAGGCAATGGCAAAAACCCTGAATGAAAATGCATCCATTTGTTGGAAACTATTTATTGCCTACAGGTGTGAAAGTCACATTATAGTCTGGTGTGGCATCTAAGGTGATGTCATCTTTTAGAGGTAGCATGTAAAAACGTTGTGGCTTTTTTGTAGTGTTGGGTAAATTAAGCAATCCAGCAAAAGAATCGTATTCTAGATAGAACCAGGAAGCATTAAACAAATGAACAAGATTTGTTGTTTTGTTCACACTATCTTTCAAACAAAGCAGTATTTAATTTGATATCCCATCTGAGGTTGACATGAATTCATGGGGGAAGAAGGTTCTCCAGTGAACGGAACTCTGGAGACTATCCTGCAGAAGAATACAAAGATTCTGATAGTTTTGCCTCCACCTCCCTCGGTTACATATTTTGGTCAGTGTTGCAAAGTCATTAATACCATGTAGAGGGCAGACATTATGAATCTGGAAAGGTCTTTGACTCAATTGCACGTCTTACTGTAAAACCAACTGGCAAATCAGGATCCCGGAGTGTGTTGCAACAGTAACACTGCCATAATTGTATTTTTGTTTTTAAAAAGCAGAATAGAGAAGGCGGGGGGGGGGGGGTTAACAGAGGTAAAAAGCAGAGGACTCCTAAACTGATAGTAACTGCATAGAAAAGGGAAACTCAGCAGCAAAAAAAATTCTGAACCACAACAAGTTGATTCCAACAACATTCCCTGTTTGATGCCACTGTAATAGACACAAGAGCTCTGACCACCCCTTAAGTCTAGTCACCTGAGAGAGAAAAGCTAGACAAGGGAAAGAGAATACTCACACAGGAGATGTGGGTCAGTATTGCAAGTTCTGGCTAAATGGCGAAATGGGCACTCTAGTGAGCAACAGTTAGCCATTCCAAGCACACACTATGTTCTGTTATTTTACTGTAGACTGCCTGGAGTATAGACGGGCAGTATAGAAAATATTTAAATATATTTAATAAATAAATAAACGCTAGGGTTCACGTCAAGTAATGCTCTGTGTTGATGCCCCTTTACAACTCACAGCCAGCCACGTCCTCAGCAGAACGTTAGATCTGTGCTTCGCAGAGCTATATGAAATGCCCACCTGAGCCCACTGGCTCATTGGCTAAGCCATACCTGTAAAATCAGAATAAATGACTTATTGGCAAAGTTGCCAAGAGAATGAATACGGTTCTATGGCACAACAGAAGTATTATATAAATAAATGAGGAAAATAATTCAATTTACTTCTAAGTGGCTTCAGTTTGAAAGTCAGTAGAGAAGTAAGAAGTCAGCTTGGAAATCTGGGCACTTGCATGAGCGACAGTTAAACTTCTGGTTTCATTGTTAGCAATGTCTTGTTTTTCACAGACACACCTGCTTTGCCACACAAGTGGCCATACTAAGTCATCTATTTGCTTAAGCAGACAGTCAAACTGAAACAGTAGCTGCAATAAAATGTTTTCAGCATCAAGATACATTTCAAGCTGTTTCAATTTGTATCTTTTTACTCTGGGCAGACTTCAGAACTATTTTAGAAACATAGAAACAGAGCAAGTCAGATTATTTC
The DNA here is from genome assembly GCF_004798865.1 of Varanus komodoensis. NCBI lineage: Eukaryota > Metazoa > Chordata > Lepidosauria > Squamata > Varanidae > Varanus > Varanus komodoensis. Next base: position 11,947,990 of record NW_025335549.1, on the reverse strand, counting down.
CTAGAACCATAAACTCCATCAACTGAATCCAAGGGCAAAAGAATTAAAGAACAGGTTACTTCTAAGCACATTCTGAGACTAGAAACATGTTTTCAGTTCTAGAACATGTCCATTATGGGAATTCTCCAAGCTTTCTTCATTTCATCCACCTACTTTGGGTTAAAATGGTCACTTTATTGTTGCTATAGTTAAAAAGAAAGCAGTTAGAAGGAAAGCAGGCAGGTAAGGTGGGAGTCAGAAATTCTTGCCCATCTACTGGGCATCATCCAAAGCCCTACCGGGAGATTCAGATCTATGTTCTGCCCTGTCGCCCCTCTCACCGCCAGCGCTATGACATGCCAGACAATCCAAATGACCCAATTCTACGCTAGTTGTAAGGACTGAAGCATCATATGATGCTTACAAGGTGTGCTACAGATGGAGTACAGCAGTTGCAGAGAACAAGGGCCAGAAAGAGGAAGAAGCTCTGAAGGCCTGGAAATCTTTCCTCTCCAGCTCCCTGCACACTCCAATTATCTCCTGCTGCCCAATTATCTCCAACTGTAGCCCAAATGACCCTCTCCTCCACCAGTTCCGCCCACTGCCTTAGCCTTTCCTGCCCTTGTCACTCCAGATAAAAACTCATCCGCCTCAAGCTCTTCCCGAACACACCATTTTCAAGGTCTGCTTTTATACCTCACATGCCGTAATTCCATGGGAGTGCAGAAAACCTCCAAAACATGGTAAATGGGCATAGAATTCAACATCCTGAGAATCTTCATGTTTATTATTATTTTAGTAGGTATCTAGCCCCTCACTGCTGGAAAGGTATGCTATAAAAGGTTTATGGGCAGTGGCTGCTGAAATTTCAGAGATAAGAGGGCTAGGTGGATTTTCTAGGGTGGGGGGGGAAAGGGGGGATCATTATCCTATATAATTTCTTGTCCCTCCACAGAATGAGGCAAACTAGAAAATGGAAAAAATGACAGTCATTATTTCTCCTCTGATGTTCTCACAATGGTCAAAATATAGCCTTCCTTGGCACAGAATTTTGATCGCTCAAAAGGAGGAATCCTTTTTAAAACCCCTTTTAGTGCTAAGTATCATATCTGTGTGTGTAGTTAAGTAGATCAAAACTTCCATACAGAGGTACAGTTAGCAATTATTGCCCTTGGATGAGAATTCAAAATAATCACGTTGCAACACCTCTTCCATCTTGCCTGCTACATTTATCTTAGGTTTTATTTCTACCAGAGCTGCCTCCCCTGAACCTTTCAATCTAGGATGGGCAGTTAGAAAGAAAGCAGACAGATAAGGTAAAAAAGTGAGGAAATAACAGATGTATGGCAATGAACAGAGTAAGGAAGATACAAAAGTTAATCTGATGTGCACCGTGCAAGGTTGCTTTAAGGGTAGGATGACAGTATTCTTTCCACAAAAGTTTTGGTTACTAACAGCTCCATTTCCAGAGGAGAAAAAGTTCGGCCTTGTTGTTGTATTTGGCAACAACTCTTTTTTCCCTTATATTTTCATAGGAGAAATTAAATTCCAAGCCAAATTAATCTGTTCCAATATCTGATAAAAGATACAGCATATGTAACTGTTGATCAAAATTCTGAAAATGATTAAGATCAAATCAAAGTCAGTCCTCCACAATGGTTGAAAGGGAGGAAAATGGGCCATCTATGCAGTGGAGCTCTCAAGACTCATTCCTCTGATGTACCTCTAATTGTCACTGAACTCAGTTCTGCATGGGCTTCAAATTGCCTAGCAAGCTGAATAAAGTGACTTGAGTTGGGACTGCCAGCCAGAGCCAATTCATTTATTTAATCTATCCTAATCATGTCAAAGAGTTTTGCAAATTAAAATTCTGCAATTATTTGGGGAACATCTTTCATTAAGGCTTCTTGCAGCCAGGTCTTGCACATCAGTTTCCCTAGCTCTGTTCTTTCTATCAAAAGCCCTGTTTTAAAGTGGCGATTACAAAGCTATAGTTCAAAGCAGCATTCAGGCAAGGCTTACTTAAGGACAAACAGCTCATAAATAAGCGGTAAGACTCCATACAGCCTTTGGATCTGTGTATGCAATGCATCTTTGTGGCTTTCTTTTAGCTATTGCCATGTATCCCCAGGATACTTTAATGGGAGACACTACATTAAGTCCCTGCACTGTTGGAAATTGTCACTTTTATGAACAAATGGTAATTTTTAATAAGAGCCTACTATTTTCATTCAGAATTTCCATCTGCTGCAATAGAAAATATAATTTATTGGAGCTAATTACGTTAAATAGGTTTATTTTTCCGATAATTTTCCAGGCATTGGGTAAGGATGAAAACAAGAGAAGTCACAAAGATTTGTTGTTATGTACAGATAAAAATTACCATCATTTTTAGCGAAGGCCCAACTTTTACCTATTGATATACTGAAACTCATAATTTCCAGTGATGAGTCCACCTACCTGAAAAGGGGGCAAGAACAAGAGAAAGCAAAACATCAGAATGAACAGGACTAGTGGGCTAAATGAGGAATATATTGTTAAATTATTAACATAACTGGCTACTGTTCTTCCCTTCTTGGTGCCCCACTGAGATCAGGGTTTTGTTATTAAACACAGGTTAGTATAAAGGTACCATTATCAAGGCATACCTGCTAAAAGAATAAAAGTCTTTTTTTCTCAAGTAGCTTTCACATTTGTTAAAAACAAAATTTGGAATTTGCAACTACATCAACCACACCCATTACAGAAGGTTGCCAACCTGCCTTTCCACCCCAATGTCTCCCCTTCATAGTTAAGGGTACTGGCTAACAAAATGTAATTAGTTTGACACATACATATTTGCCAAACTATGTTGTGTTGCGTTTCTTTTGACAGAAGATCACAAGCTGTCCAAGGCATTTTTCTCTGATGAAGATGACAAGCTGAATGAGGTATCATCAGGTTCTGGGGACACATGATTGAAATCCATCTCTTCCAACTCTGGAGGCAAATCTGCTAGGAGGGCCTGAGTGAGAGAGAATATACAAATAAGTCACAAGTTGCTATAAACTCTGATGGGCTACAGTTAAGATCAGAAAAGAGCCATGCTGGATCCATCCTATCCAGCAGTCTGTTCACACAGCAGCCAATCAGCAGTCCTCAGGACACCCCCAAGCCTGACATGACTGCAGAAGCACCTGTGTCCCTCAGCAACTGCCTCTGCTATTGGCAGCAGCACTCAGCCAGTGGGAAGAGTACCAGTGATGGCCAGTGCCTCTGTCCCCCTCTGAAGGCGTCCCGACATGTGGTCATCACTCCATCTTGTGGAAGTAAACTCCATAGTTAAACTGTGTGCTGTTGTGTGAGAAATGCCCATTTATCTGTCCTGAACCTTCCATCAACCTCCTTCGTGAGATGACCTCAGGTCCTGGTATTAGGAGGATGAAAAATGTTTCATCCACTTCCTCTGGATATTGTTTTCCATCTCCACAACATCCTTTGCAAAGGTCCTCTGTGGTGATGTAATTCACACGTGAGGATGAGGTATTTTAAGGAATAATACCCCCTTTAGATGGATCGATACAGTCCATGACCAAAGAATGCCAAAGCCTGAAGTCTGTAGTGAAACATTCTGTTGCAGGTTCCACTTGTTGTCTTTAGCAAGCAAGCAAGCAAGCTTCCCCAGTCCGGTTCCCAACACACTGGCCGCACCATTCTCTAACACATAGCAAAGTTACCTGACCGGGTAAGATTGGGTTGAGGTAAGCTTCCCTGAACTTCGAAACACAGAAACAGAGCCAGTCAGAAGGGGTCTCCCGGGCCATCTAGTCTGACCCCCGGCTCCAGCCGGCTCCGCTCATGACATGCCTTACAGTTTATACCCTAAGAAAGATAGGGTATAAACTGATTAAAGCACCTTAACAATTAGGTGTTGCACAGTAATTACACACTTGGAAGTAGGTGCTACTGAAATGGATGGAATTTATCTCCAAGCAAATATAGAGAAGATCAGGCTGCATAAAAACAAGAATCCCTTATAGATGGAGATCTGTTATCCAAATATTGGTCTGATGTTCAGCTGTAAGGCTCACACAACTAACTTCATGCCTACTATTCCCTTTTTAAGCTACCCGCCTGGGACACACAGAAAGGCTGGGGAAGGTGATCGTGCTGCAGAAGGTCCATACTGCAGAAACGTCAAGTGGGACGGGGCCATGTCAGGGGCAAAACCGATGCTGAGCCTGAGCGACAGAAAGAACGCCTGCGGAACCGTCAAGGGCGAGACCTATTCCAACCCAGTCAGTCCCCATGTGCAGCACATCTCAACGAGCCTGAGAAGCGCCCTGTGTTCTGTTCTGGCCGAGGTTCCTTCCCATTCAGTCCAGTGGCAGCACCAGCTCTGTACGTGCATCGCTAGGTCTGACAGCTGAAGTGAACAGGGAACTCACGGCAGCATTACATGGACACTGGAGCTTCCCTTGTTAATGAATCAGAGCCTCTGAATCTTGAAAAGTGACCGGGGGGGGCGGGGGGGGAATGGGGGACAGGCGTAAAGTCCTCTGTGTTTTTTTTCTTTGCTTGGTCCTACCTGCTGCTGTTCTTTATCATCCGTTTTGATGGCAAGGATCAAACTCCGAGTGAAAGCCTGCAGTTCGAAATATTTCTGTTTCTGATGCTCCAGTTCATTTTCAATTAACCTTACTTCCTCATTCTAAAAGCAGAGAAATAGTAATAAACTATATTTAGCATTTCAGAATAATTAGCTTAACCATTTGCATCACTATTTTCTTCTTTTTAAATCAAGAAGACTACAGCTGGGTATGTGGTGAGACCTGAACCGAGTTCCATACTTGGAGAATATATATGAAAGTACTCCAAAAATGGGACTAATGATAGGTAAACTCCTAGGGACAGAATTGCACTATAAAACTTTTAATAGATGGAACAACATACAAATTTATTTACTTAATTATGCTGATGAGTCACTCCATAAAAAATATTTGCAGAGTGACAAACAGCAAATAAAAATTAAACTATAAAATTAAATTAAGCACTAAACAGATAAAAAGCAACATATACTCACTTCTTATGAAACATTAACTTAGTATTCAAATGAAGTGTTCCAACCGGCTCTGTGATCTCCTTCCATTGGTATGTATTTATTTATTTCATTTCTATGCTGCCCAATAGCGGAGGCTTTCTGGGCAGTTAACAAAAGTTAACAATGAAATAAATAAATGAATGAACAGCTGCCCCTGCCACCAGCTCCCCTGCTACTTTCCCCTCTTCTTGCTGCCTCCAGAAAGTGATATTAAGTGGCCCCCTGCTTCTAAGTTCCAACCAGACATCCTAACTAGTAGTTGCCAATAGATCCAGCCTTTACAAAACCATCCTGTGCCCATTCAAAGCCATCGCTGCAGTGGTGAATTCCATTTCATTAAGTGCTGAGTGAAGAATAATGTGGAGTCTGTGGCAAAGACTTTTTCTGGCAAGAGTAACAACAAACAGGATTTACTGTCTCCCCTAATAATCTCAACCTCCGGACGCCTTGCACTAGGACAAGCAAGTCTTCTTAGATTTACATCCTGCGGACTGTTTTGGCTTAACAGTTTGGTTCTTGCAAACCCAGATATTTTACATCTGAACTTAGTTTTCTCAATCCAAGCAGAATATCTGTTGTTAATGCCTTTCCTTATTTAAAAAAAGGCACTCTCTCCACTTCTTTAAGAACTGGAATAAAATCAACACATTTTTAAAATGCTTACCAGGTTTTGTAAGAGCTTGTGGGTCACCTATAGAGCCTGAACACAGTCTAACCAAATATGCATATTTATGCAGGGACAGTATATTAGGAAGACTAACAGTTTATGTCAAAGGGTAATAAAGAAAACAAATGGGGTTCTGTAGGACACACTGCCACAACAAGTCATTCAGTTTGGTGACAAGTGACATTAAGAAAAGGTCACTTCTCCCCTTCCTCTCATATCGCTATTCATTCAGTGCTGCCCTTATCCTGAAGGCAGAACTCAGGAAATTAATGTGTGGACCTCAATTATACATCCATTGTGTGCTTTTAAAGAGGCTCCACACAGTTCAAATCTAGCTGAGGTTCTTGTACAAAATATATCTTTGATTCTAATACTAACCAAATTGGACTGAGGGTGCCCGAATCAAAATGGAACCATCCACCAATTCTTATGTACACATGTATCCTTTGCAATTTTGGCAAAAACCAGCTGTCGTTACAGTTTCCAACTGCCTTTGCTTACACTGCATCAAAAGCAAATATTAGACTGTAATCCACAAACTGATGAAATTGGCACAATCCATCTGCCCTCAAAGAAATCAGCATGTATTAAAACATAATGAAAATGCAATGTAATGAATGTAATCTTTGCTTACTTATGGAAGGAAAACGTGGGAGGGGTATTTATAAAACTATGTCTAAAATGGACTGTGGAAGGCAGGAGGACAGGACCTGGTGCAACAGCCAGCCTGTCAGAATGACAGCATTTCATATTTCTGCAAGGTAGAGACCTGCAGAGCAAAGGAATCAGCAGCTCTCAACACAACACTCCTAAAAAGCCAGAATGTCTTTTGCAGTGAACTGAAACTTCACTGCTACACTGCTTGATGACTTGGACTAACACTACCATGTTCCATATTCCTAATCTGATTGCTTGAAAGGAGCCAATATTTTGGTCTGGAGTTGATTGATCACCTTCTTCCTAAAAACAAATCTAAGTTCCTTACCTTATAATCCAGAAGAGAACTCATTTGATCCACTTCAGAATTACTTATCATATCACTTTCTTCATCATCTATAATTTCTATTTTCTGAAAAAGCAAAGGGTAAATTTCATTTTTGAAATTAAATACATCTTCCCAATCATAGGACTAAGAAAACTGCTTCAAAAGTGAAGTTAAAGATTTCCAAGATGCAGAATTCCATGCTCAGTACAATTTCGACATTTCCACAACAGCATTCCAAGCAGGCTCCACCAGAAGCCATTTGTGTGACTGTCTGTGACCTTTTATGCATCACTCCATCATATGAACTGGATTTAATAAAGCTGCTACATTCCAGGGAGCACACCTACCACATTATCAGTGGATACAGTAGTCGGGTCCCCCTCTTTGTGGCCAATGTCTTCGTTCTGAAGCACTTCACTGTGTTCTTCTACAGAAATAAACAAAATACGTGGTTTAATCATCTTTCAGTGATCTGCAGCACAGGAGAGACAAATGTTAACCTGCCCATTTCATACGCTTGTTTTGTTTTTGTTTTTTCCAGCACTGAATCCCTCTGTAAGAATCAGGGTCAGTTATTTCAAGACAACCTCTTCTGTTGGTTCAAACTTACTTGTGTTGCTTACACAAGTAAGATTTACTTAGGGTGAAGAATTCCAAGCTAATTAGCCATTCTAAACTTATTGCAGGATCCAGTTCTACAATAGCACTGCTACAACTCACCCCTCAGTGCTCAGGGGGAAGGGAAGAATCAAATACCTTCATCTGGCCATTTTGCTGGCAGTTCTAGCCTGGTGGGCAGGGCCTTCAGTGTGCGTGGAAATTGGTGGAAGTGTAGTGAATTGACAAGAGTGATTCTAGGGTTCACTGATCAACAATGCTAGCTTAGAAATGCCAAATCAGGAAGCACTTAAATGACAGCCCTTCTCCCAATTTGGCTAGCTTAAAGATAAACCCACCACGCCATGATCCTAACAGAAGCGTACTGCAAGGAAGCTGGCTACTTGGATAAAATATCCAGGTGAACTACTATAACTATTTACAGTATAACAAGATAAGGCAAATGTATCCTTTGCGAGCAAAGCGCCAGTTCAGTGCTGGATTAAATGTTTTTTCTAGATCCATGTCAATCCAGGCACTAAACAGTCTGAGTTGTCTTTATGGATCACCTCTCTTGGAAGGAAGAAGGTGGAGTGAAACCCTGATAATATGCCAACATTTATCAGGTTTTTAATGCAATAAACTACTGCATTTTTCTGGACCATTTATGGGTTGGAGGCTCAGTGATGCTTTTTTCCCCTGCTTGCATCTTGCACAATATATAGAAAAGCTGAAAATAATTCATCTGGTGAGTCCCAGATGCCTTCAAAGCAAAAGTTTCTAAGGATATTTAGAAATATTACTTTTTAGGTACTTAAGATACTTAGATACTTGGATTATGCAGTGGGCATAATTACCTGGCTTTAATTACCTTCATTTCAATACATAATAAAGAAGTTTGGTATTCCTCACACTTAGGATCTATTATATTATATTATATACTAAGGCAGTTAGTTGTCATGCATAATTCTAGTCTTGCCTACTTCTGCTGAGTGGCTACTATTAAAATTAATGTGTTTTTTCTGAAGATGTCATTATTAGAACCAAAAGGTAAAATACTGTGCTTAAGTCACAAGATCTCTGTGACAGCCTATTAACATGGAAAATCACTTCCCTTTTAAGCATGGTCTGTATCAAAATACATTCTTCTGCCCAAAACCTTAATTGTAGCCAAGTCCTCCAGTTCTCAGGTAAAGCATATAACTGGATACCAAATACCAACCGGTAAATCTATTTCATGTCCCAGAGGTTTCCCACTGCTGTCTATCATAGCTGAATTAGGTTTGGGGTTTACAGTGCTGGCTGGGGGTGGGGAGAGAAATGATCATTTTGTATGTATAAAACCCTTAAAGTCTGCTTTCATTCCTTGCACCAAAGAAGACCTGGCATTTATCCTGTAGCTGTGGGAGTACGAGTTCCTATTGTCTTCCTCCTTCCACTCCCTGATGGTTCCATCTTAAGCTTCAAAGTGCCACATCCAATTAATATTAAGACAGCTTCTCACTTGAATTGCAGAGTGTTCCGACTATTTCTCAACTCTCCTGTAGTTCCTTCGCCCTCAGGCAAAGGAGAGATCTGTAGACTTCGGTAACTTGCTTGGCTTTCCATCACTTCCAACCAATTCCATGTTATCTTATTCTCTTTATAATTGAAATTTTGACAGACCCAGTACAAGTTTGCTTCTAACAGTTCTCAATTTCTCAGACATTTCCTTCCCTGCCTCCCTCCCTCATACTCCAAGTTCTTCAAATGGAATAAGATCAAGCATTGGAAACGTATCTGCAAATGTGTTCCAGAAATAAGCTATTTTTGACATTCCAAAGCCACAGTCTTTGCTGACTGGTTCTCGTCAGAAACAACAGGAGCAATTAGCTGAAAGTGAGACCTATGTGATATGCGAACACATGAGCTGAACACATGGCTGAACACATGTTCAGTCCTAACTGGAACAGTTGTTGCTTCTTCTGTCTTCTAACACACGGCTCCATCATTGCTTGTTGTTGCTGCATCGTTTGCTGTGTAGCAGTCGATTCCAACAAGTGCCTTCTCTTTTATGCAAGGAGATTGTTCTTATATCATCCTTGTTAAAGGGCCACTGTCCAGTCGCTGAGCAAGTGGGATTATCTGTCCTCTTACTCAACTGGTATAATAAGTTGACACTGGTCAACCACCTTTCCCAGACGGCGGGGTGCAGCTGAGAGGAGTATATACAAAGGCAGGCTGCTTATCTCTAAGTGCCATTCCTCAAGTGACCATCTGTGCATTCATACATATGAGCTTGGTGCCTGCACAGAGCCTGCTGTTGGGAAACTTCTCTAAATAAGCATTTGATTGGGAGGGAACCCTGCCCCATCCACTCAGTTCTGTGCAGACCGCCACTGGTCCCAGGACAGAGGGAGGAGAGATCACCAGTCCCGTTTGGCTCCTCATGCTTCTGATATGATAAGGAGAGAGCAGGATCTGCTCCAGTCCAGCAACTGCAGATCATGCTGATGCCAGTGAGCCACAATGGATCGCCCCAGTGTTTTGTGAGTGTGTACAACTAACTTTGGTCTTCTGTATCTCTGTATTATTGATAAGCCGCATTCTAACTTAACATGTGACTGCTTCGGGTAAATTTGCTCTCTTCAGTCTTAATTTGCAGTTGCTTTTTCAGCTTTCTCTTGGAGAGGTGGCAAGACTCCTGCTTGAAATCCCACAAAACCACCATCAATCAGGGCAGACAACATTGAAGCAGACGGACCGATTTTCTGACTCAGAATAAGGTAGATTTCCTTGTTCCTGTCTTCTGAAGATGTTACCCACAGGCTAAAACTTTTCAAGCTTTGGATGTGATTCTAACGCATCCGATCACACTTATTCCGGTGTGAGTACACTTAGGAGCAAAATGCTAGCTAATACTTAGTTATCAGGAGGGTGAAAATTCAGGCTGCTGAGCCAGCGTATGAAAGATTAAAGGGAAATCACATAGAAAATTCAATTCTCTGGAAGTATGTACAGAGCCAAAATGGTACCATCCATGCACAAGAAAGAGTTACCAGCAGGTTTGTAGGAACTCTAGTGTTTGCAGAAGCATTGCCCCCACTCTCCAAGCCTGAGGACTCCTCCTGCTCAGACAGTTTGGAATGGTGGCCAAGTGTTGTAGGAGAAACAGCAAACCAGGGAGAGAGAATAGGATGGAGTAGCAGGTTATGGGACTGAATAACACTTGAATATTTTAATAGCAAACTCTCTCTCAGCATCACTCCTTATGTAGCCAAGGTGGAACCATCCATATGCAATTAGCCCAAAGGTTTGTAGAAATACAAATGAAGCATGAAATACGAAATATCAGTTAAGAAAAGCATGGAAATCTGAAGGTGAAAGGTACGTAAGGCAGTATCCTGGAAGAAGAAATGGCTGATTGGCTTGCACAACTAAAAACACTCCATGCGGCAGCATTTTATGGTGAGTCCCACTTGATACAATACCTTGTGAGCTTCCTTCTGATAGGCAAATTGATACTTCATCATTCCTGTCATTATCATCTCCCACATCAGTCGAAGCATCATCTCCTGGAATGGGTATTGATTTACCACTGGAATCAGATTGACTAGAAAAATCAGCAGGGCCACCTCGAGGAGGAGGGACTTCAATTCCCATTAAACGATATTTTCGTCTCCGATTCCCAATCCAAGTCTTACAATGAGAAAAATATACGGAACGTATCAGTAGATATCATCGAGCCAAAACTTGGTAATTCAAGGGGGAAAGCCCTATAATTTCTAAGTCTTGGATATTACAATTTCTTCACACAGGTGCTGGAAAGAGACAGCATTCCTTAGACAAAAGAAGGAGAAATTCTGTACAGGTGCAGAGAAACATGTAGATGCAACAATCTGAACTGGAACCCTTTTATCACTCTACTAAAAGGTCAATGTTATTGGCTCCATACTGACTTCCTAATGCTGGCATTGATCTTTAAAGCTCTCAGCACAATAGGACTGGTATGACTTATACACTGTCCTTTCTGCTTCCTGTCAAGTCTTTGATCAAGACCATGCTCTGTCCCCTGTACCCACTGAGGTTAGACAAGCAAATATCCAAGACAGGGCCCTTTATGTGCAACATATCCAGCTTTGGTCCTGTCCTCTGGGATGCTTACTTGAGGTTCCTGGCTTGATATCTGCTCTTCTGAATGTTGCTGAAAGCAGGATGTGATTCTAACACACATTGAAACGAACAAACACTGTCCTGATGCAATGCCCAATTCTATGCATGCTTATTACTGATCTGCATATAGAACTGCATCCATAATTGGCACCAAGTGGAAGAACGTACATTTGGAAGTTCCTAACATCACGATCTCCTGGTCCTTTCAATCCATCAATGGAATACTGCAAGTATCATAACATCAGCATGCTCCACTTTAAACATTTAACATCAGTAGAACAACAACATTAAAACTATATTTATATTTAATGTCCTTCCATTTCTGGAAGAAACTGCTGCAGCATGCCCCAAAGATCAGAGAAATCTAAGTCAAAAAAAGAATGTTTATAAACTGCTTCTTCAAGCTAAAAAGCCAACTGCTTCAACAAATCAAGTATTTTTAACTACACGCTTCAATTAATTATTGGTTAAAGTAAGCTGCAATTGTCAAAAGTCTACTTAATGTATTTGAAAAGATAATGTTTTCATTATAGCAATGTTTAATTGAGCTTCTAAAGAAAGAGAATGTGGTGCTGGTAGTGGCAGGGAAACCACAAGTAACCGTCACCGCAAAAGCATCTTAGATTGCAAACTGTGTGTGTGTGGGAGGGAGATACGAGTAGTATTTAGTTATAAAAAAGTAAGCAACTAGAACTTCTATCATTATGTTTATTGTCTCAGTCAATCATTATTGCACAGACATGGGTCTAAAAATCTTCACACAGAAGCAGCGAATCCCTTTCTGGAGCAGCTCTGTGTGTGGATGGGCAGAGAAAAAGATACGGCATACTCAATGAATATTCATTTCTTTTCAGGGCACCGTTTTTGTGTGCTTTTGATTATTTTCACATACGTTCTTTTAACGAAACGACTACTCTTTAAAAGTAGTATGCACTGCACTACTGGACTAATCCAGGGATTCAAATTCCCACTCAGTTGTGAAGCGCATCCTCGGGCCAGTCACTCTGCCTCAGTCTAACATACCTCATGGGGTCAGTGTAAAGACAAAATGGGAAACAGAGGAAGAATCATGGACATTGACTTGAGTTCCTTGGCAGAAAGGTGGGATAAAATGTCATAACTACACATGATAATTATATGGTACTCCTGCAATGATCAAAATATTACACATAAATTGCCTGAGTTGATCCTTCCAATAACCAAGTAAGGAAGGGCAGTATTCTTTGAGTTGCACTCAGTCCCTGCTCTGCAATACAGGAGAAAAGAAGCTAAACTAGCTACTAAATTAATGGCATAGGGGGCATTTGACTGAGGTTTTCCTATGACTCTTACGCCCCTTCCCTGTCTCTCTCCTCATGCAGAAAGTCATATAAATAACCTTCTCTAACAATTATACCTCTTGCCCATAACAGTTTCTACCACTGTCCTGAGCTCTGATCAAATGCTAACTTGAGACAAATTCCAGCTCAGGAATATGGGAGTTGATACAAGCACAGGTTTGCTCTGCCATTGAGTGATGGTTCTCCCTCATGAGAGAAAATAAAAACAAATTTAAAAGGAAGCAACATTCTACACTCTTCTGCAAAAACGTTTGGTATTCTTTTGCAATGATTATTCTGTTTCAGCTCTCAAAGCCCTTCCTGGTTTATAAACTTATATAAGTTGCAGCCCAACTGAAGTGTCAAATATCCAATTCATGCTGCCAATCGATATATGTCTCACCTGAGGGATTTTAGCTATAAATACACAGAGCAAAAGACTACTTCCTAACATGGCCATTCATTATGTAACACAATCTATTTCAGTCTACCTCATGCAATTTTAAAAAAAGCTTTCATCTAGCTATTTTTGCTTCTGAACCAGAAATGGGAGAACTAGAGGCTTCTTACCCGGACTATTTCACAGTCAACATTTAACTCTGCAGCAACGGCTTCAATTTTCTCTCTGCAAACTGACCCAAGGCTAGTCATGCCCTTGTCCCAGTATTTCTTCAGGGTAGCTAAATCCCGGTCACTGAATTGTGTACGATCCTGTAGCTGTAACACAAGCACATGTTTCTGTTTTATTAAGTGTCAAAAATCAAACAAGGAGGATAGAGATTGAAACATGAAGGCATTCCACCTGCTATTGTGAAGTCAGAAATTGAACTATTTGTAACGATTCTGTACTGTTCATAAATATTTGGTCCAATAAAGCATATCCTCAGTTTCATTTATAATTTTATTATTCTATATAAAAGTGATGAGAAATAGAATGCAAATCAATAAAGTGCACATCTGGCTACTTGTAAAGCATAAAAATCCCTGCAAAAACATACCGTTTGATAAAGGGAACTGTCTTTTTCCTTAGAGAAATAATAAAACTCCAGTCAATGAACACTGATTCCAGATGAGAACTTTCCATCAATCATAAAAAAGCACTCGTGCTTTGCCAAAATCCATAAGGAAGAGTCCAGAACTAGAGGACTGGGGAACCAGTCAACCACCCCACTACACAGAAGGATACAAACGATGTGGTGTTGTTCGCGCTAAGCATTCCTAATCTCACTCTTCAGCATGAAGGCTCTAAGAACAGCGTACGACAAATTAGGACAACTCCCCCCACGCACAAATATCTCCCCCAAACAATGGTTAAAGCAGCCTGCATTTGTGACTAATACTTAGCTCGAAACCTGATTCAACAGCATCAGGTACAGGGGCTAAATCCAGCCCTCCTGAGTACCCCAGACAGCACTAGCTCCATTGCCTTTACCTCTTCCAGGGCTCCCTACAGTCTTGAAACCTCCTCTGAAACTGAATTCAGTTCTTTGGTTGAAATAGGTTTCACACCTTTATGTGCAGAGCAGCACAGTGCCCCTTGCTGTCTTGACATAGCAGGAAGCCTGGCTTACCTTGCAAGAAGAGTATCAGACCTGAAGGTGCTTACAGGTATTAGAACCACTGAAATGAGGAACGAACTAGCACCCCGCAACCTATTGCAGTATAATTGCAAAGGAACAGAGCAATGGTCCCTTCCCCACAACATACACACAGAGACTTTGGGAAGTAGCCATCCAGATAGGAATTGAACCACTGAGTTCACAGCTCTTCATCCTCAACCCAAACAACTGGTCCAGAAGGATATCATAGTTGGTACTGAAAGCTACAGAGAATCCCAGGGAACTCCCCTCTCTTCTTCCCAGTGTCAAGCTCAGACCAAGCTCCTGATGCCAAGGCAGAGCCTGGAAGCCAAACAAGCATCTTCCCAAGTAGCCAAAAGCTCAATAAACAAAGAGAATGTACTCGGTAGGAGGTCACAAAGTAGAAAGGAAGTGCCTTTTTCCAGGTCAGGTAATTGTCTCTTCGATATTGTTTAGGCAAGGAGACAATGTTTAAAAGCAATAGTCAGGAGGCATTAGAGACATCAGACTGCCAACAGCCATTGTTGGAGCAAGTCGCTCACCCAAAGCTATCCACAAGATATTCTTATCTTGTGAGTACTGGCTATCAAAGGATCAGAGTTCCCAGCATCAGGGCAACCAATTTCAGTGCCACACCCAAGCTAAAAGCCAAACTGAAATGGACCTAATTACTGGTGTCATCCCATGTCTGGATGGTATAGCAAATTCATGGTATTAAAAATGGGAAGGGAGTGCAATTACACAAAACTAATGAACACATTTCCTCCCTAATGCCTACCCCGCACCCCAGTGTCCCCGGAAGTCATTAATAGCACTCTGGCTTTTTGTCATTTTCTTTAACTTATCAACAATCTGTATTGGAAAAAAGATGCAATAGGATGTAAGCTGGAGGTGAACCCAGACTTTACACTGAGATTGTCACCAGTCAAGTATCAGAAAGCAGGAGGTTAACGAGTTATTCATGTAAACAAGCTCCCTGATTGAAGATTTTCACCATGCCCTTTGTTTCCTAAATCACTCACATCATGCCTGGTGTTAAATTCATTAGTCACGTTATACACACGCTGAAGGACAGGTTGTCAGACAGTTTCTGGCAAAGAGCTTCAATTAATTCAGTATAAAAAGCAGCCCTTGTGGATAAGCAAAAGCTGCCTCTCTGTCATGCTCAAGATTATACATGGTTTCTTATGTGTGAAAGTCAACATTTGTTTCTTTTCAGCACTTAACAAGGCACCCTTGCAAAAGGCATTGACTGTTTTGGACAGGCACCGAAGGGCTGCTTTTGCAAGTCTGTACACCCGCCAAGCATAGTGCAAAGACACATGCAGATTTTCAAGAGACCACAGTAATTAAAGACCTGGAGTCATAGTTGTGAATTTAGCCAACACACACACACACACACACACACACACACCCCTTTCAAGCAGATTAAGTAGTTAATCCTCTAACATTTGACCCAGGATATCTACAGCACCATTCAGAGAAGGAAGTCTCAGGGAGAAGAGTAAGGAATGATACAAGGAGACATTATTATTGCTCTGTTGCACCCATTAAGATGATCACTTATTATAGCTATCTGGCATTATACTCTTCAGCAAATTAAACATAAATCTGAACAGCTAAAATCACTACCTGGCGTGGCTTAATGCTTCTAGCATTCTCAATGACAGAGGAATTAAGATGAAGCTAGAGTGAGCAACCTTTACGGAACAGACCATGTCGGTCTTTCTCATGGTCCTACTCCAGACTTCTCTGGAAAAGTAAACAGAAATATCTGGAATGTTGTTATTTGAATTCACAAAATACAACAGCACAGATTCAGGAGAAGATTGAATTCCACTACATATAAAAATTCTATGAATTTCAGATTTCCAGATCTGTTGTGATGCTCCATCTGGAAATCTTTGCAAAATGGTAGGCGGCTCCAGAAACATGAAGTCACACCACTAAGTTTCAAGTGGTTCATTCTTTGCATTTTAGTAAAGCACATCAATGCGGTATGATTATGGCAAAGAATGATGTTTCTAAAAAAAGCTCTCAGAAGTTCTTAAGAGGCTCTTGGATCATCTCTCTTCTAGGCACTGGCCAAAACCTGCATAACTGCACTGTGTGTCCTTGGACTCTTATAGGAACCTGAGAGGGATAAAAAAAAAAAAAAAACCTCTCTGGGAATAACAGGAGAGATACTTACACAGTGACCTTGATTAGTAATCAGACCAAGAGACAAGCAGATAAAGGAACACGATGTGGGGAATCTCAGCTGTATCTTTAATTAGTGCCGTCAACTATTATTTTATTTTATTATTTATTTTATTTAGGAGACTTCTATGCTGCCCCATTTGCCGAAGCCTCGGGGTGGCTCACAACCATAAATAAACTTCAAGATAGAATAATATAAATTAACAATACAAATTAACAATTAATTTTCAGAAGGCACTTAGTCACATTTCAAAATGCCCAATCTGTCAAGAGTTGTACACATTAACATAGCCACATCTTTTTCCTGTGTAAACCGGAAGACTTGTCAGTTTTGGTCAGGATGTCTTTAAAGGGAGTCACAGTGATCAGTGAATGCTCTACCAGTATTTAGGAGTCTTGTAGTAGATTTCTTGGGAAAGGGTTCCTGATATTATGTGGGGGCAGCACAAAGTACTTTTGTGTTCCCTGGATTCCAGTTTTCACCGAGAATCCACACATATCCCTGACTACTAGACGCTCAGGACAAAAAACAACGGGAGGCTTCATACCTTGCTTGTGGGCTTTGCAAAAACATCCAGCAGGACTTGATGGGGAAAGGAGGTTAGATTAGAAGGGCTCTTGATTCAATAGGGGAAGGTTGTTAAATGCAACACTGCCACATTGTCCCCACTTCTTAAATGCTTAATAAAAGATAGAAGCTCGGCTTAATTCCCACAAATATTTTTGCTGCACTGATGTGAACAGGAGGGGGCAATGAACATGGCATGTTTCAGCTAAATCACACAAAAACTAGATAGGACAAGGAAGAAGTTCACACCTCTTTCTGTCAGGATCTGTACTTCTGTTGTGGAAAAATATTTTGTACTTGCATTACCATGGTTTTAAAGCATCAAGAAATATTGCATCAAGTATTGCTGCTTAAGTATTGCATGGAATAAAACATGCAATAGGTTCTTTGTGGAGTATGACAGGTTCGGGCCATATTCCTCCATAATTCAGCGTAGAATGGCACACAAGATTATTCTGGGTCACAAAGACAATTAAGTTATTGTGTCATCCCAGCATAACTTACAAACTAACTTATCCATTCTTGCAAATCTTATTTGAATACAATTTCTCTGAGCAAATGAAGAGATTATATGAAATCCTAGAATTTGTGGTATTCATTAGATCTGAACGTCCTCAAACAGGTTTAAAATTGCTTTAAAAGCGTCTTCAATTGGAGGGATTCGGGCTATTTAACACCATCACAAATTAATAGCAAGATAGTTAACCAATAATGCTAAAAGAGGAATCTGTGTGCTGTTGTTTTTCCAGGGTAGATTTAGAGTTATTGAAGAACTAAAAGATTTATGGTTCCCTATCACTGCATTTTCCTTTTGCTGTGTGCCAGGCAGCCTGGATATCATTCTCTCTAAATTAATTAAATGAGACAGAAAAAGAAAAGGCAAAAACTATTTAGAGGCATGGAGAATGGAAGAGGAGAGCTTTCAATAGTTAGTTGAAATGGACTATAAATTCTAAGTATGAAGGTTTTACTTTGAGAGACAACAATTAAAGCTGTCTTTGTTACTCTTACCATTAGTAATGCTCATTTTCAAAGCCTCATTCTGCATTTCAAAAAGGCCATGTTATTTTTCACTTCACTGGGTTTTCCCAGTTGCTTTTAGTGACACCAATCCATCAGCAGAATTATTCAATAAGTGAAAAAATACTGTAGTCCATCTTACAAACAGAGGATTTCTAACAGCAGGTTTCATTCTAAGTTTTCATTGTTGCTCTGCCATTACTTAAACCCAGAAATGCAAACTGTAAATTGATATAATTATCTATTAATACAACAATGACATTAAAGAAATTAGTGTCAATGTGTAGGATTTAAGGATAATCGCCACACACAGATCATAATCTTCATCCTTACTCATTCATGACTGTCAGCATTGACAGATAAGCTTTGAGAGTTTTACAGTCTTGCAGGATAAGAGTAACTTAAATCCAAATCACTAGTGATGGCATGCCAAGTTGCTTGGAAAGACAGAAAACTGCAATCCATTGTTAAACGTACCCAACATCCCAAAATCTATATCCAGTTGGACAGTACCTTTGTCATCAGAGCAATCCAAACTGCTCCAAAAGATTGTGCAGGCTTTTGAGTTCATCAGAATTCATCTTTAGGGTACATGGTAACAAGAACTGCCAGCAGCAGGGGAGCAGAAAGAAACTAAAACTCCCCATAGTAGGTCATTAGGACCCCCAACGTTACGGTCATTAGATTTACAGTTTGGATGCGGATTCACAGAGACTGTAGGACTGGCTTTATTAGTCATTGCTAAGTCTGGCAGGTATCAGATAACACTTTACATTTAGGAACAAAATGGATCGATTGGCTCAGCCACATTTTCGAAAATGTAAAGGCTGGCTATAACTCAGATCTGTCTCATACTGGGGCTTCACACACCAACAGTGTAACATCTACTCTTTCAAGAATGACCCTGAAGAAAGTCATCTGGTAAACAGTTTTCCTTCAAACTTAAACCTTGAATGGCCTCCTAATCATAATAGTTACTGAGATTTAAACTTAAAAAAAAAATACGATCTAAGATTGAATTCAGTCTGCTTGCAATTTTGATGAGAAGTACTTACTGCTCTTTTTCGGGAACAACCCGTAATCCAAGGCACAGTAAGGTTTCCTGAAATCTGCGGAAGGAAAGATAATATTATGAAAAAAAATCTAGAGATAATACCAAATTTGGGCAGTACAAGTGCAATTGAACAACACACACAACATGCAAAACATGTGCCTATAATTCCTTACTTTAAAAAGCTGAATATAAATTCTTCTCTTTAAATAGCCTGGTTCAGATGAAATAAGAGAGTTTGCATGTTAATTGTACCCCAAAGGTTTTTAAACCTGTGAACAGGTGTATTTCTGCCTAGGGAACCTTTCTCCTGGCATCAGAGTTGACTAAATAAGTCAGAGACTCTCCCTGTCTGCTTAGAGCAGGGGTCTCAAACTCAACTTACCTGGGGGCCGCTGGAGTAGAGTCTGGGTAAGGCTGGGCCACATCAAGTATTCCACCACCGCGGTGGTGGTGGGCCGCTCATCCCGCATTGATCCCAGAGGCCGGCCTGGGCACCACCGGCGCTTTGAAGGCCGCAGGGCCCGTGCCCCGCCCATCCTGGCAATTGGCCTGAGGGCCGCAAGTTTGAGACCCCTGGCTTAGAGTATCATCTAAGCCATGAACTCTGGCTTATTTTCCAGCCCTCCAACAAGCCAGAGGCTGGAGGCATTGGTGCTGCATTGCTGACACTGGCTTGCTGCGGAAGAGACCAGACAGGATTTCTGGTTTCAGGTTCAACCATAACACTAATGGCTGACCCTGGACTATTTAACTGTCCCAGCTGGCAGGAGGAGCCAAGCAGGAGTGATCATTGCTTGCATTACCACACTAGGTGCCTTGCGGAAACCCAGAGTTTTAAAAAACACAAAACTCTGCCCTGCTGTGCCATGTGAGCTGGGCCAATAAACCTGGTCCATGGTCTACTTGCCCCAGAATTACTAATATGCCTCAAGACTCCTTCCTTGCCTTCCTCCTCATGTGAAGCTTCCTTAGTTTCTTAAAGTACTTACTGCAATGCCTGGAACCCAGAAAACTACTGTTTAAATGTTCCCTTCAAACCAATATTTAGTTTGGTCTCACACCATGATTAAAATAGGCCCTTATTTCCCAGTTCAGATTATGAAAAGTGGTGGTTTAAAAAAGCTAAAAGTAAAACTTTGCCAAAGCCAGGTTTAGGAGGTAAGGAAGGAGCAAATGGCCAGGTGGTTCATTTCAGTAAAGACCAAGACTGACATGACTGAGCCAAGCTGAGAAAGGCAAAAAAGTTCTACAGATGTTTCATAAAGGGTGAAGTTCTAATATAAGATAACCAATAATTTATGTTAAGGGCATCATGTGAGCTAATGCAGGCAAACTCTTGTTGAATTGCAAACCCATTTCTATTTGCCAAAAAGGGGTAATCGCATTCAGGACTTGACCCTCCATGCTTGCCACAACAGTTGCTGTAGAAGAGGAAACCTTGCTCAGTTTCTCTCTTGTAATAACAGAAAAATCAGGCATATACATTGAATCTACATTCTGTCCACCAGCTGCATGACTTTTAAAAGGCCTATGTAAACTTGCATTGGTAACTTACCTCTCTAACAATGTTTCCATTTCCAAAAAGCATACAAGTTTTTCATGTGTTGCCTGACACAGGTTTTTCTCAGACAGTCAAAGAGAACGCAACACTGAAGCCTGATTTGATTTTACAGCAAACCCCACAGCAGAGAGCGGGTTTACATGCTCCTCTCTGGTCCTTTCTACTTCTCTGATGCAAGAAGATCAGAAGCTTCTCCTTTCTTTGCAACTCACCTTTATGTTGTAAATGTACTGTGCCATTTAAAACCTCAACTAGTTGATCTTAACTACAATTAGATGAGACAAGCCAGCTCATTTCTAGTTACTGGAAGCTGGTTTGTTTCAAGCTTAAGCTGGCTGTGATTGCAGCCCTGCACATAACACACGGCAAAGTCAAAACACCATACTATTTTATAGTATACTACATATAATATACAATAGTATACTACATATAGTATAGTAAATAGTGTACTATTCATAGTATCCTATTGATACTTTATAGTATACTAAACATTGTATACTATTTTATTACCCAGAGATATCCAAGCTGCATGATGAAATGCAAATTAGCAAGATGGATTCAAACAAAATAGGAAAAAGCAACCACAAACACACACCTATTTCATTTAAAATGAAGGCTTAGTTAACACGCACTATTTTTGTTCTTGAAAGGGAAATTGCAAGGGAGCGGGTTAACAATTTCTAACAGTGCTGTGGTTTTCCCATCTGGATACTTCCTTCCTAATGCCTTGGGGTGAAAGTGGGGACCTTTTCATACGAACTGAGGTGGACAAGGAAAAAGCTAACCCTTTCCCCACTGACTGTAATCATGATCCAGCCCATGCTTCCCAAACAAGAGTCGGATATGTCAAAAGATGATGCACATTCAACACCAGGCATAGTTTGACCCTTATAGTCCAAGTTCAGTATTCAGAAACTAGTTCATTCACCTAGTACAAATCTGTTCCTTGGCCTAATCACTTAAATTAGGTAGGCCAAATTCATTCAAAAAGGCAAACCTCAAGAGCAAAATTGCTTGATTGAATAACACGACTCTCCCTATTAGTCAAGATGTCCTGTTCAGAAATATGCAGAACCCCACGGAGCTCAGGATCAGGTGGCAAGGCAACAAAGAGGCAAGGCATCAAGCAGCCATGAAGTTGCAGCACCCAGGAGAGTTCCTTATGCTACAAGATCTGATGCCAAACCAAAGTTTTTTATGCCGCTGTTCCAGACTTTACTTGTTCTCACATGCGGGAAGACTTTAAGGGACAGGTCTCTGCCCTACGACCCAGCTAGGGCTAAGAGGTCCCTGGCAGCTCTGCAGTGATGCTCAAACCTGAAGTCACTTCTGTTAGTGCCACAGATGCCAACAACACCGCTAGACGCCTAGGTCATGACACCACCCACTGTTCTGTAAACCGCCTGCAACAGGCCTGCCTTTTTGAAGAGCAGTTCTGAAAGCCTCACCAAAGCCAAAGCATGCACACTGATAATAACCTGCCACAAAAAATCTTCAGTCAATTAATTAAGTGCTGCAAGCATCTCTATGGAGTAATGAGTCTCAATATGGGTAACTTCCTATTTAACCATTAATGGTGGTGCCTGTCAGAGTCTACAGCTGGGACAACTGGTACCACAAGGGACCAAGGAAAAACTGAATATATTGATCACTAATCCTGTTTGATAGGGTGGATTGGTTCGAGTACAGGGAATGCCCTAAAGTACTTGAAGTCAAGTTCACTGGAAGATTGTTCTGTGCATAGATCACCAACTTCGTCACCAACCTTGCAGTCTGCACAGTCCTTGTACATGTCTCTGGCATGATCCCAAAATTCTTAGATAGCTTGGAGTTCTGACAGAAAGGCATTAGCAGCAGGAACATTGGTAGGCAAAGTGACATCAGGAAAGTAACAGGGCTGGAAGCCAGGACTGGCAAAGAATGAAGAGTGGCAGGCTTGAGGAATGAACTGTGCTGTTACAGGCAAATTCTGCTATGGCCAGCAGGTCTGGCCAGTTGTCCTGCTGATGTGACGAGTAACATTCAAGATACTGCTCCAGTGTGTGGTTGGTCTGTTCTGTCTCAAAGGTAGCTTTTGTGGTCAGAATTCCTTCTCCTGTACTGCATAATTCTGTTCAGTAGGAATCGGATACTGATAAAGGTTGAAGCCGCGAAACCATTGCAGATATCCGTGTAGCTTGCCAGATCAAGAGTGCTTGGATATTAGATACATCCATCTGGACTCCTTAAGGGGAAATCATATGATGCCAGATTCTACAGTGGTGAGACTGAATGCAGTATTTTTCTCATTTATCATAGAAATGAAGTTCTTGAAGCCATAGCAGAACTGTCCTGACATGTTGTATATGTTGCTGGGATGTCTCAAAGTAAACCAATATGTCATCCATGTAAGTTATTACTACCCATTCTACGATATCATGGAATATATCAAGTATGAAATGTTCGAAGACAACTGTAGCGTTGCCAAGCCTGAAGGATATTATGTATAATTGATGTGTCCATAACGCATTCTGAAGGTAGTTTTCCATTAATCTCCCTTTTAATGTATACTGAATCACATGCCCCTGGAAGGTCCAATTTAGTAACAATCCTCAGCTTCTTTAAGAGCTTGGGAATTAATTGCAGGAGACAGTGATTCCAGATGGTGGTAATATTCAAGGCCTCATAATCATGCAAACACAGTTCTCCACACTTTGTGTTTACAAAGTGCATGGGAAGAGCAACTGTGAAAGCAGAAGGATGGATAAAACCTTTCTTATCAAGGATGTCCAGAAGGGTTGCAAATTCAGCTTCAGATAAGGAATAAAGGCTTCCGGTTGTTATCTAACTCCCGATCAGGCACTGAAGGCGATTAGTGACACAAGCATATGGCCAGCGTGGTGGTAAGGTGTTAGCTTCTATAGAGTTAAAGATATCCTGGAAGTTACTGTACTTTGGGAGTAGAGAGCTGGGTGAATAGGCTGGCATTGTCATCAATGGCACTGATGGCAGTAAAATTAGTAGAAAATGATGTAGCCTGCCAGGAGATTGGTGGGTCATATGAAGCCAGTCAAGGAATCCCTAATGCAAGTAGAAAGTGAGCGGTCCAAGATCAGCTGCTGCCTATGCCCTTCTATCCTCTAGTGTGATTGGACCAAAGACCTGAATTCTCCCATCAATCATCTCCATGGCCACGGGGAAAATGTAGGCTTCGTTGAGTTGGCATGATCATGAATGTCATCAATGAAGTTACTAGATGACCCCACCGGCAGGGACGACCAGCAGCATGTGAAGCTAGCTGTGGTCCTGAGAGTGCCACTTTCTGAATCCCTGGAAATATAGTCCTCAGCAGCAGCAGCAGGCCTTTCTGTAGCAAGTGCAATGCAGTCCTCATCACTCCTACTGAAATATGGGGCACTATTATAATGGACACTAGCAAAGCACGCATTCCCCCACAGCAGTCCAACTGTCGATGGCAGTATTTTCCTCCAGGAGCCACATTGCAGATCCACAGTCAGCTGATAGGGCTGTGCAGGTAAGTCTTCCATTAAGCAGGTCTGGCATGAGTCTAGGTGGGTCAACTGGAGCCAGTCACTAGGATCTCCTCCCTCAGGCCTTCTGAAAACTGGCTGACCCTTCCAGTCCACACCGCACATCCACTTCTTATGCCCACTGACAGGCTGCACGACGGAGCTGGACTCTTGCTGCAAATGTCAGATGTGGCAATTAGCAGACTCAGTGGGTCAAGGCTCTATGCCACTTCACGTGTAAATTCTGAGCAGCTGTTGAGGAGGGAAGCGACATTCCCTTTCAGCAGACTGATCACTTGATCATCAGGGAAATGCTTAGGCCAGAGTTCCATACAGAGGTGATACTAGGCTAGGAAGCCGGGCAATGGGGTTTGGTCTCCTATCCAAAAGACACACGACAATCCCCTGCCCCCTTGAGAGAACAGGGGCTGATATATTGAAAGCTTCCCTTCCTGTATCAGCAGTTCTGGATGCCCACATAGCAAACTGAAACCATGCAGCATATGTTGCTTATCAGTGGGTTGAAGCAAGATGGGACTCAGTATCAGACCACAATGTAACAAGGTGGTAAGGAAGCAAGGAATCGGCTGCATGGCAAAGGAGAGTGCCTAGTGAGCAACCAGGTCTGAGGTTAAATGGAAACCTTCCACGCTGTAGTCACAGACTCCATCTTTTCTCACAGCCTAAAAGAGATGGGCCTCTGAGTTGCGGCCTAGCACTCCTCCGTGTCCCCAAGAGTTCATGCCGGACACGCTGATGCATCAGCGGACACGCTGATACAATAAGTTCTATTGTATTTCAATGTATTTTATTGTGTTGCAAGCCGCCCCGAGGTTTCGGCAAGGGGCGGCATAGAAATGTTATCATCATCATCATCATCATCATCATCATCTCCCTGGAATGTGCAGCTCTTGCAGAACACCCGGGGATCTCTGACAACTCGGCAGTGGTGCTTGGACCGGGCATTACTTCTGTTAGTGCCACTGGTTCTTCTGCCTCTGTCACTGCTAGACTCCTGGATCCTGACACTAGGAATCCTGAAACAATGTATGTTGAGGAGGTGTTGCCAAAATATCATTCTCTTTGTTTATTAAAAATGCTTAACCATGCACTATTGGCTTAAGATCTATAATGCAACATTCATATTCTTCCACAAACTTAGCTTCAAAGACAGTATTTGTAGCAAAACTACACATGTGAGCAATTATATCAGTCAAATGTCACCTTTTATATTATCTGGAAAGTTTCTTATATCCTTAAGAAGATGGTACTCTCAAGTTTGATAGATGTTTTGGATAGCAATGCAGTATCCTGCTTAACAATAACTGGCACCACATGCTGGAAAGACTTGGCTACCACCAAGGTGGCTCAGGCAGCTACATCAGGTACCAGCCCAAATGAACTAAATGGTCTTGTTCCAATGCCTCTGCCATAAAGAACGAATGCCATAAAGCCTGGAAATTAATTCTGGTGTGGGGTGGTGGAGAGAGAATAGCAAAAAGACATGGGAACTCCCTTCATGTATCATGGGCAGACACTGTTAGACCAAGGGGGCAATGAAGAAGTAACAAAGGTGGGTACTGCCCTACTAGGGGCAAGAGGTGACGAGGACTTTGGTAGTGAGGACCCCATGGCCTTCCTCTCTCTGAGCCAACGCTACAACTGCATCTCTGGTGTGGAGGAAAGGGTGCCCAGAAACATGGAATAATAGAATACATGATGACTCAGCAATGCAGAAGTGACGCTTTTTGGGACGGAATGCCTAATACGGCGACAACACATTGAAATTAACTAGCCGCAGCCCTTGGTTTGCAAAACAAACACACAAAGAAAAATAATTCCCTAAAAGCCCATGCATTACAACATAGGAAAAATTACCTGGTAATTATTTTGGTTTTGAGACAGTCTTAGTTGATTGGATGCTGCAAAATGAGAAGAAAGATTACTTCTTGATGGGTAAGAACTGCTATACAAAGTACTGGATGTGGTATGCAAAGAGGTCCGTGGCGGCAAGCGATAGTCTCGGTTATGATACAGGATGTTGTCATGCAAGTCCCTACTGCTCCCGACGTGTGAACTGCAACTGATGCTTCTGCTTGATCCGGACAGACCAGTGCCTGGATTCTCAACTCTGAGCCTGGAGTAATTCTGTATCTGGGCACCCATTGATGCCAACTCTTCTTCTCTAGCATACTCATCATCCACATCCCCAGTTTCCATGGCAATCGACAAACAGCTGCCTTCTCCTGAAGACGATGATGACGACTTCTGCGCATTCCCCAGGATCCTCTGAGGCTGATCCGTAACAGCCAGGGAAAACACCTCTCGGATCTCCAAGTTGTGAGTGCTGCAGGACGGATCTCTAATGTTAGCCCTTTGTCCTGACGGCAAGTGCGAGGCGAGCATCGCATGCTCTGGTTTCTGTAGCCTCTGGCACCCCATTTGCTCCACTTTGCACGGCCGGTGGCACAACACGGGTTTCTGAGGTAAAACCAATTCTGCAGTCTGAACGGAAGATCCGCCATAGCTTTTCTTAGTGTGATTATAAATCGAGTTTGCCGAATTCAACACACTTGTTTGCCTTGACAAGATAATAGTTTTTTCCCCCAGGAACAGGGAAGCGTTTTTACAGTGGGGTGCTTGACGTGCCACTGCAATGTGCTGCCGCTGGAACTCAGGGTCGCTTTTCACAGGCGGCCTTGGAAGAGAGTTTTTATGCATATCGCTCATCAGCGCATTAGACTGCTTAGCGGACACCAGTCTGCCGGAGGAACCAGCTGGATTGTATATACCAGTGACGATGACGTCGTTGTTGGAGGATGTCCAGGACGACTGCTGGCTTTGGGAGCGAGCAATGCTGACCACATTTCGGACCGCCACTTCTGAAGGCACCGTCAACGAGCTGGCGACAGTCCCCGTCTGAGTTCCTCCAGAATCCACAACATTCTTGCTGCTCATCTTCCTTCTTTTGTTGCCAACCCAAGTCTGCAAACACAAAAGCGTCTGTCATCAAAGGATCTCATGCAAAGTCACTGAACACATAATGAAGTCCTCACAGAAATTCATTCTTAGCTTGTTACATATTTTTAAACATGAATTTTGTACAAATTAAAGAATCTTTTTTTTCCACAGGAAAGCATCAATTTCCTTGAGTTTCAAAGGATCCACATTTTAAAATCTCACTGTTGTTTTGCTTTGAACTCCTGTTATAAAGTCGGCCATATGTATCAGCAATTCCACAAACTATGGGGTTTTAATATCATTTAAAAAAGAAGAATTGGAAGTGTTTCCAGATGAGGCTATTTATGCAATTGTGCTACCTCATTCATGTAATTTTACAAGGGATATTGTAAAATACTGCAATGTCCAATTTGAGGTTTTCCTATGTTTTCCCACTGTTTATTCCACCTTATTTTACCAGGAAAAAAGCCATGAAGAGAAAATGGTTAGCACTAAAAGCCTTCTGTATTTACTTTCCTTCAAATTTCATATTTTAACTTTTAGTGAAAATTATGTTGTAATGGAAACAGTAACTGAAAAGAAGATATCATTAGAAAATAACTGCACACATCCACAAACTATAATTGAATCCACAGTCAAATTTTCAAGAACCAATTCCCAATTTATATCCACCAACTTGAGACCACTGAAGCATAACTTAGGTGTAAAAAAAATTCTGTGCAACAGTCAAAGCTACTCCCCAGCAATATATGATACTGATGTAAAGTTTCCACATGTTCAGTGGTCTGTATACTGAGAGAGTCTCATACTTTGCAGCCACTATAATAAGCTTACACCATGCAGAAGAATTTTTATCACTTTCTGCAAGGAAGCCGTAACACAAGTATTTCTACTGGTTTAAAGATAAAACCACAGAAATTGGTGGTTGACCACAGAAGTTGCTCAAATAAAAACAAAAACAAAAAATAGAACACACACACAGATAAAACACATAGGGTTTTTTTTTAACTAGAATAACCACTAAATGAATTTAATTTAATTAATTTTAATTCTATGCCGTCCTTTGCAACAACCCTAAATGAAGAGCTAGGTTGCCGGGAATAGGAAAGGGAGGAGTTCACATCCAAATGAATGCTTAGCTATAGATTCATCCTGACAACAGGTCTCACGCAGGTGCAGAGCCTGTATGTGTGATGCAGAGAGACTATGTAAAAGGATGATATGGCTTCACACCAAGAAAATCTCTCTCATCTATATTTACAAATATACTATACTACTTTTCATATATTCAGTATACTTGTATAGATTGCTTGTTTTTCTATAATTTATACCTACCAATGCCTCTTCCACAAGTTCACAGCTTTGGAATCTGCATTAATTTTGCAGTGAGTTGATATCTCACTCAGAATCACTATGAGTCACTACACAGAACTTTTGTATATGCAGAGCAAGTATAATTTCCATCAGTCTTAAGCACATGTGTATATCTGGATACATGTGTGGGGAATGATCCCAACTGATCACTGCTTACATGTATTTTAAGAAGACAAGCAGCAACATATAGACTGTTTCATGTCATGTGCCGTGCAATCCAGAAATTAACCAAACTGCAGGCAGAAGAGGAACATCTAATCGGTTAACTGCAGTCAAACCATTCTACCTCACTGCTGGCAACTCAGGTGATATGAGTTCAAGTCCCCACTTGGTTTTGAAGCTCACTGGGTGATTTTGGGCCAGTTACTAATTCTCGGTCTAATTTACCTTTCAGAGCTGTTATGAGGAGGTGGGAGCAAAAACCTACATCCAACTGAGGAAGTATGGGAAGTGAAAGGAGGTCACCATGAGCGGCAAAGAACTTCGATTTCAACGAGGCAGCAGCCTGCACACCTAACGGCATGGAAGAATCAGTAAATCCACATGCCCCCTCCATTCTTCGACAGCGAACGACAGACAGAAAGGAGTCTTTGGCAGGAGTGACCTGCAACGTGTGTTCAATGTTTGTGTTCCTGACTGACATGAACATGGTACATACTTTCAGCAAATGCAAGCTGGTCACACTATTGGAAGAAAAAGTGAGAGTGCTTAAGCCGAGGGTGTCCACCCTCAAAGGAGCAAGAAAAGCGAACCTGGACAAAAGGGTGGACCTGCAGGAGGAATAAGCAGCATCCAGAATGGCAGGGCAACGATAAGTGGAGGCAGATATGTAGAAAGTCAGTGAAGAGAAAACTCCCCGGAGCAGGGGAAGTTTGGGGCAGAAGAATCAGAAACACCAATAAAGCTAAGTTTTCTGCCATGAGGTTGAAACTGGAGGGCAGCCTGCAGAGGAAGAATTACAAGGGAACCTGTGCAACCAGGAGCCGGTGGCAGAACATCAACTGACCAAGAAGAAAAGAGCAGTTGTTGTGGAAGACTCCTTGTTGCATGGAACTGATATCTAAGTGTGTTGTGATGACCCATGGACTCATGGGTCCATGAGTTTAACCCATGGGTTAGAAATGTGACTGAAGGATTGCCAAAGCTCAGAAAGCCTGCTGACACACATACATTTTTTAAACTCCCTGTGGGAACAAATAACACTGAATGGACCGACAGAGCAATCACAGCACATTTTGAAGTTCAAGGAAGAAACTCAAGGACTTTTTCATCCATCCTTTCAGTTCTTAAAAGAGCAATAGAAAGGGAAAGAAAAATACTCCATGTGAATTGACCGGTAGTGGGGCTGATGTGCAGGATTCAGATTCTGGGACTACAGACTATGTTAACCTGGAAGAAAGACCTCTGGCAAGCGATGGCTGCACCGCACAAGAGCTGGAAAGAATGTGTTTGGCCACAACATGAAGAACGTCATCAGGAGAGTTTTAAACTGGAGAGTTTTAAACTGGAGGGAGGCATGAACTTGGAGGCTGCAGTAGGTGAAGGCTTGTGCACCATGCAGGAGAAAACAGCTCTAGAAGTGCCCCAAAGCAGGCTTCAGAATAATTTGGAACAGAAGCCAGACCATGCGGCACATGGGCTTCAGTGTCTATATACCAAAGCCCAGGCTATGGGAAACAAACAGAATTCAGTTTGCTCTACTATTCCATGACTCAATGATGATAGAATTGAGAGGATGATGTAAACTGCCTTTCAGGAAAAAGGCAGGATACAAAATAATAGGAACGAATGAATGAATCAGAATAGTTAAAAAGGAATAGCTAATATGTTACATATGTTCTTCAATAGGTATCAATCTGTGCTTGATAAACAGTAGCAGCTTCTACAAGCAACAAGGAGACAGCTGTGAGAGTGTTTTGGTGCCTGGTAATGTAGGCAGAGTTACTGTATCCTTGAACCTAACGCAGTGCAGGGAGGAGACCTGAAGGGATAAAAAGAACCACCACACGTAAGAAGCAAGCAAATCATCCCGAGGACTGAAGATCAGAGCTGCACAACAAGGCAGGGTTAAACAGCTGCTATTGCAACAAGTCAACAAGGTTTGCAAAAACTCCTTAATTATATCCCGGGGTTCAATGGCCTATTGACTCACACTGCAACCCAATGCTCTCATTACAGTTGCACAGCACCTCCAACACATGGATTGCGGTCCAGTGGCAGTAATCACACGGCTGCCCCGCATCATGCCACGCCAGGATGGTGGCTTCCGGTTGTCTAGGGGGCACGCTGAGGAGGGAGGGAGGGACTTGGCCTTTGGAATTCCAGCATCACAGCTGTAGGAGCCACCTGGGACTCCACATAAACCGAGGGTGCCCCAGAGAACACCCAGAGACCACAGGCTTGTCCGCTTTAATCCTGTGATCGGCTGCTCTGCGCTGCCTTTCTTCCTTGCCAGGATGCAGCTTTCCCATTGCCAGCCACAGCAGCAGGAGTTTCCCAGCTGGAGGGCCCTGAACCACACCGCCTCTAGCAGCAGCACTCGTGAGAACAGCCACGTCTGGCACTGCGCTGCAGAAGCGCCTGGTGAGCACACTGCCTTTGCCCAACACGGAGGCGCTCCCAGTCGGCTGCCAGGAGAGCTCCCCTGCATGCAAGCAAATGGGCAGCACATGGGACAGTACCAGTGATGGTCCTTCCAAGGAGCCCCCGTTTCCTGCTCCGCCTCCCGCCCTTTCCTCCACTCCAGTCTTGTCTCTGACAGTTCTCAGCATCCTCGGAAAGCCCCGCTGTCCCCTACACCACGCACAGCAGAGGATAAACACTGTCCTAGCCGTCTGTGGGAAAACCTTCCTGGGCAGATGCCCACACAGGCACCCTTGGGAAAGCCGCCCAGCTGAAGACACCACCTGGGACAGTGCGTACACTTGTGCAGGGAGGGCGGAGTCAGGGGTGGGAATGCGTGCGCATCGACACCGTATGTGGCAGCGGCAGGGAGTGCCTAACAAGCAGGCGGCTGCTTTGCAGAGGAGCCGGAAAAGCGAACAGTTTTTTTTAAAAAAGGCAGCTGACTGAGGACATGCCCTGCGCGGAGAGGCGAGTGATGCAGGCAGAAGCAGTGCATGCTGGAATTAATTCTGAGCCAAAGAGGCTGATGGGATACATGCCACTGATTGGAGGGACGACGGAAAAGCATGGAAACCAGGAGCCTGTCTGAACCCAGGGTATAAGGTGAGAGACCACATGGTGTGGTTACTGCAGCAGTTAGCAATATGTGTGAATGTGCCCAATGCCAAGACTCTTCCTGGTCTCCAAGCTTCCTTCAAGAACTAGAGATCTTGAACTCTGAAATGTTCCCCCCATGTTTTTACCAGCCTTGAGGAAAAAACCAGGAGAAGCTGAGCAGTGTGTCTTAAAGCAGATGGCATAAAGAATACTTTCTGCTTGCCAAAAAAAAGTGAACTCAACTGCCCACTTGTTTTCTAGAATAACTACATTAAACCACAATGTTTACTAGGGTTAACACATACAACTGTGACAAGCTAGCATTTGAAAGTCTTTTCTCACACGTTATGTAGAGGTAAACAATTAGGACTTCCTGACAGATGTACCTATAACATATATGTCTTTGGAAACATGTATTTATTCGACATATGCTTTCAATTGCTGTGAACTGCCCACGGAGCTCTGGCTATTGGGCAGTACAGAAGTAAAATTAATGGTAATAATTTGTACAACTAGGATTATTTAAATATCCACTCTGCCATACTTCACCCGAAAATATAATGTTTAAAGTGGCCTTATATTCTTTGAGAGCGAACTAGCCTTTTTTTTTTAAACCATCAGGCATCAAAACTAGAAAGATGACAGCAAATTTTCAAAGTGATATAAAAGCCAGATTTTTAACAAGAAACTAACTTCAGATGTTAAAGAGATTCATGTTGCTTGGACAAGATGAAAGCATGTCAAGGTGCTGTCTCAAACAACAGAGAAAGACTACAAAGACCTGGCCCCAGAAAGAAGAACTGCCAATAGAATAAAATGAGCAGAAGTTACAATAGAGAATGAAGCGTTTCGTTTCTTAAAACCTCCATGCCCTGCGGATAAACAAGGAAATGTGTATTTGTTTAACTGTTATGTACATTTGAGCATGGAAGACCTCCGTACTTACCCTGACTACACTGAAGTCCAGCTTAGTTTCTTGTGCACACTGTAATATGAGCTGAAAGCAATTTTTACTCTGATTTGTCATTCCATTTTCATAATAACGCTGCAATATCCTTTGTTGTTCTGCAGTAAATACAGAACGCAGATTCATCTAAAAATAAAAGAAGATACTCTGAAAATTGGAATAATTTAAGATTTGCAGATTTTTCTTTTATAACAAGCTCTCATTTATCCAAACAAATAGAAAACAACAGTGGAACTGAGCTCTGTTGCATTCTAGTTCACCTACTATCAATTTTCTTAATCATATTTCGCAAAAACGGAAAGCTGTTTTACATTCAGCCATCAGCTTGGTTTGGGCACGCTTTAAAAATAGCTAAAAGAGGCTAATAAATAGAATCACATTTGCAGAACTCAGAAATGGGCTTCGTGTCTTCTCAGCCCACTCAAGAGTGACCACAAAATGAGACTGGGTAAGACTATGCAGACTGAGTGGACTTGGTTGTCAACAGCCTCCTCGTGGACAAAATATACGGTTTGCAATCTTGGACACAAGCGACAGCAAGGAGGGGAAAGAAAAATGGAGCAATCCTATCCTGAGTTAGATATACTGCAGCAAGTTATCTCCATGACATACTTTAATGGGAGAGCTACAGTTGAATTGGCATGATGACTGGCCATGATGGCAGGGGCTGATGGGTATTGCAGTCCAACCCTTCTAGAGAGACCCAGGTTGGGGAAGGCTGGTACAGTTGGCTTAGTATCACTGCTCATCCTTATTGGAAGGATTTGGAAATGCAGGAGTCTGCCTTAGTTCATCCACGTCAGTACGGTCTACACTGACTAGCAGTAACTCTCCGGAGCTTCAGGTGGCCATTCTCAGCCCTACCAGAAGATACCAGGTATTGAACCAGGGACCTCTGGCATGCAAAGCGTCTGCTCTACCACTGAACTATAGCCCTTTCCCGACATACACCAGGAAGAGAAAACCCATGGTCCTCAGCCTCATTTCAAAAGCTTGCTATAAAAGGTCAGCTCAGACTAGCAAGGCTACTTACTGGGAAGGAAGGAAGGAAGGAAGGAAGGAAGGAAGGAAGGAAGGAAGGAAGGAGAGAAATCAGGGTGTTACCATGAGAGAGAAAGAGGAAAGGGGTGGCAACACCTACCTTTGACTCTAACTTCACTCATCACCAGTAAGCAGCCCTCTACCAGTAAGCACCCACCCTTCTCCACAAAAAGGAGCCAAAAATATTATTCTCAGAGCCCAGGAATTGCTAAGTCTTTCCTGAAAGGGTACAACCCACTCACACTGGCTTACCTGGAATCTGGCAGGGCATCCCCAAGAAGGCAGTGAGTCCTAAGCTGGGTGACTGACACTTACCAGCACCTGCAAGTGTTTGGCCACAGGCATTTTCTGAAGCACATATCTGGGGGTGAGACCCACAGAAATGTAACATGTAAGTCTTGGTTGCAGATAGAACTAGGGTATTTTCTGGGATCGGTTCCTCTGGGATCAGTCTACATAAACCTGATGAGCAGAAGCCCTGTTTCAGCGCTCTCCACCTGAACAAGGCTAACCCTCCTGTATCTGTGGAGATTCTCCATCTCAGCTAAGAGTGCAATTGGTTTCTCAGACAGCTGCCCACCATGAGCAGGAGGTGACACAGGCAACAACACAGGCAAAGGTGAGATGAAGCATCCCCTGTCCTTGCATGTTTTCTCTATTCAGGTACAGATCCTTACCTGAATAAGGATCTAGAGCATCCAACCTTCTGGGATGTGGGGGCTGCATGAGAGTGCCCAATGCCTAAAGTGGCCATATCTTAAATAAAAATGTAACAACATTATTAACTTACATATTTAGATCAAAAGTAAACATTCAGAGGTCAATGAATAAATGTTAACTTGAATGCAATCCAATCTGGAGCACTATTTTACTGTGGAATCCTTTTTATCTATTGTCTTTTTTGTAAGAAAGGCAGAGGAAAAACAGCAAGAGATGGTGCCACTTGAGGCAGGCAGAGTGATAGCAACAGTTAATATCAGGCGGGGGGGCTGCCTAGCTTCAGGGCCACAGGTTGGAGACCCTGCTCTAGAGAATTCTAAATTTCTATTTGTGTGCTTTCCATATTTATTAGACTGGGTTTTATTATTTAGTTCTATTTATAGCCTACAATTTTCCTGCAAGGAACCCTAAGCAGTCTATATAAGTTGGATAACAACTTGATGCACAAGTAGAATTGAATGTGAGTTCAACTCAAATTTTAGTAATGTAGAAATGGAACAAGATGTTACCCCCCCACAACCCCCTGCAAAGGTAAAAAGAACAGCCATGAAAACCATGGACCATATTAAGGTTAAAATTAAATGATTTTACCCACTTCAGAGAACACTGGTTAAACTATATGAGGGGTCCCTACATGGAGGAATATGCTCAAACTGGGGTTCAGTATTTTATCTTGTTAAATATAGTGAGTCTTTATACAGATAGTCAGATGGAAATACTATTTCAATGATCTATAGAAATGATTGTGATTTTCTAAATGTTTTAAGTAGGCTGTTGTTTTTTAATTGTACAGAATAACTGTGAAGATTGTTATCATAAGACAAGTCAAACCAAAACTGTAAACACATTTATAACAGCAGGCAAGTTAATTTTCCTCCTAGGATGTGAGAGGATCCCTTGCATGTGAACACCCACTCCATATACATCTCTACTTCTAAGCACTGATTTATAGTAAGTTACACTTTCTATATGAAAGAATACTTACAACAGTCCATTTATAACTTTTTAAACGCCCACATACTTACAGATAAAATATTTAAACTGTTTAGTCACACAAACTGTGCCAATATGTATCCTGAAATTAACATAAATGTCAAACTAACATGTTTTAACATGCAACCCTATTCAACTTAGGAATACAGGCAGTCCCCAAATTACAAACAAACCATACTTAGGAATAAACTGAGAGAAAGAAAGTGAAAGAGGGGAGAGGGCCCCTGAAGCATGCCTTCCTGCCCTGACTATCCGGAGAGGGAAATCTCTCTGGCGATTCCTTGCTGCAAAGGGGAGGCGCTGATGAGTTTGGGCAGAGTAGGTAGGAGTTACTCACAGCTTTTCTACTCTCAAGGTACTCCTGTGCTCCAACCCCCACAGCTGTGAAGGGTTGGCTAAACATGATCCGACTTCCAGATTCCACTGAAAGATGAATTTTCAATTTTTTCAGGAATGTAACGCTTTCATAACCTGGAGACTACCTGTATAGCTTGGCCATCTATTATTTTTCCATCTATTTAAGTACTGTCTACTATGACCAGGAGTGCCTCTTTAGAGTCCAAGGTAGAGCTTTCCCATCACCTACTTGATCCTTTTAATTAAATATATCAGGGACTGACCCTTGGCTCATCCATGTGCTGCAGCTGCTCTTCCCCTGAAATAGCGTCCCTCCCTAACAGGCTCAGTGGAGTTTACTTGCAGGTTAAGTAACTGGGTATAAGGTTGCAGCCTGAGACAATGATGCATTAAGTTACAACATGACCATTTAAACAGGAAGTACTTGTTTGAATTATAACTGGCTTAAAATAATTTGATAAGAACAACCAAACCCACAGAAATAACAGTCACAAGCAAATGAAACACACATTTCAAAATGAGGCTAGACACAGTTCCAAAAGGGTTGACTTGGAAAAGGCAAAGTGATCAGCAGCCCAAGCTAAACCATATTTGGTATGAAGTAAATTTGTAGGGCCACAGTACAATTTCCTTTGAGTACTGTAGTTGCTACCTGTGGTTACTTCTGAGCTACTCCAGGAAATGCATATATTTCCTAAGAAGTAAAGGTATTTATTTATTTAGAGTTTTTGTATGCCGTCCCCTTGCTATATAGCCTTGGGACAGCTCACACAAATAAATAAATAAATAAATAAATAAATATAATGCAAATACAGTTAAAACCTGGAAACACCCTGGCTGCACAATTAAAACCTATAAATATTAAACATTGTTAAAATATTGTTTGAATAAAAAGGTCTTAGCCTGGCGCCGAAAAACAAATAACGACAGGTAGAGCAAAATACCATCCTGTATTGCAAAATCTAAATCACTAGGTATTGCACATTCCTTGTTACAAACCTCCATTAATCCATTAGTATTACCATTCTGATTTCAGAGGTACTTCTTGACTTTACCTTTTTAATAGAGAAACATGTCAGGTCTTACTGAAAAATCGATAACTGTCTATGAAGTGGACATTCATTAAAGAGATTTCTTTTACAATCAACAAACAAAGAAGCAGGAAAAGTCAATGGCAAAAATATTACAGATAAAAACATTACATGATTGCTAGCTGGCTTTTTCTTAGCCAGTAAGTAATTTGTGCTACAACTAATTGGAGTGGATATTAAGTTGTTCTTGAGGTCAAAATTCTTATGCAGAGGGATATCAGTAAATGGATAGCCTTACAGCTTTGATGTGTGCAAAGATGTACAAATTATAGCTTTTCAAACTGCTGTGCACAATTTTCTTCCAGGGAGGTTGATGATTATTATCTAAATTAATTATACAGTTCCAAGTCAGCTTAACCATTTATTCTATCTGAAAGTTTGTTCAAATGCACAAACTCAGTGCCAACACAAATATGATAGTCCTTTATGTGCCACAAAACTCATATGCTTGTGTGTGTTACATCAGACTGATAAGGCTGCCCCTCTGGAATTTCTTCTCCAGCACTGTTACTTAGCCTAATGAACACCTGATCACATAAAACACTTGAGCTGGCATGAACAGCTCCCTGGGCAGTTGCTTGATATGATGCCAAGGCCACGCATCTTGTCATAAATCATACAGAAGTCCTTCTAAGAGTTCTAATCTAAAAGGGACATTGTCTAATTGCTTGTAGTTTCCATGTTGCAAAAACAAAAGAAAGTGGGAGCTTCATGAGCAACCCTGTGAAACAGTAGCAAGATTTAGAGCAGACACAGAAAGAATATAAAAAGTAACCAGTGAGAACTGCACATGCCCGGCTCTTCTTTTTCTCAAATGTTCCACGGTCCCTAGGATGCTTCAGGATCACAGCTTGCCTGGAGAAATGCCAGCACAGCCAAAAAAGTATTTACAACAGGTCAACCTGTAAACCAGCTCATTTATGGTAAACCAAATAAGGAAGATGATATCTTATTGTTGTCCAGATAACAAGTTAAGTTCAAGAAGCTGGTATCTTATAGCAAAAACTAGAGAAGTGTCTGTTTACCACCACCAAACTTTAATATCCTACCATGAATTTGCCTACCATTAACAAGTGGCCTTTTTATTTAGATAGGGTGCAGACCTGAAAATTCTTCAAAGAATCAGACAAATCCATCAGATAGTTTTACATTGTGCTGCAATTCAGGTGTAAATACACCTACCACAGTTTTCCTTGCTGTACAAATTTCCAGGTTGGATCAATATAATGTGTGTGTGTGTGTGGGGGGGGGTGCTATCCTTAAAAAGCATTTATAAATGTCATAACACTTAAGATTTGAATAGTATCTCAAACTGGTCAGAGGACCACATGAATTATCTAGCTGTAATCCTTTAAAAATTCTCTAAGAAAGGAATGGGCAAAATTCAAGCTTTTGGGATAGACATTTGTTTTTTACTCGAGCCCTCAATTGGTGCAAAAGAAATATACAAAACAAATTTTGATCCTACAAACTTTGAGTACCAGAACTGAACGGCTTTCACACTCCTTCCACAGAAAAATCCACCTCTGCTTACTTAACCTTTCTTCATTCCAATGGTATAATTTGGGGTTGGAGTGCGTGGATCATTTTGCCAATGTTATTACTAAACAATTAGGAGTAAGACATCTTTGCTCATCTACTGCACATTACTGCAAATCTGAAATCTACTAGCATACCTAGTTGTTTTCTGCCCACCCGTACAGGAAGGCAAGCATCACGATTGCAGATGGGTAGCCTGAGGCCAAGAGAATGTGGCTTGCCTACTGACCGTTAAGGAATTCAAGGTAAGAGAACAATTCCAATGAGGGATTTTTTAATTCCCTTTGTCACTGCACTACAGTAACTTCAGCTGAGTTAGTTCGGAAGCTCTTTCTGTACAATGAAAGTTGAAATATCTTCACTGATTCCTAACCTTTCTGAGCACAATCCACAACACGAGTTATGACCCATGGTGCCAGTTAACAGCCAGGACGGGAGACACCAAGTTCTAGGAAGCCTCTAAAACACCTTGCCCAGAAAGTCCCATCACACAGTTATGCTTCTTCCTTTTAGGCAATGCAGAATATTCAGAATAGTCCTACAGAGACTCAGTTGTTTGTTTATTCTGACTATTGCTCGCCTATCAAGACAGACTATTGGTCACTTGACAGTCATGCAATTACATCTTTAATTTTTATTAGTGTTAAGACAATTTCTTGTAAACTTGACACCAGCAGTGTGGGATGTGTCTCCCCACCCAGATGATGCTGGGCATCATCCTAGCCAGCACAGCTTTTTCAGTGTTCCATCTGGGACATACGAAAACATTGGACCTAAAAGTTTTAAGTCAGGGTGGGTAGAAGTCTAGAATACCAGCCCTGCTTAAATCAATGGCAGTAACTTCTGAATATGTATGCACTGTATCAAGCTTCTTATGACCAGCACACAATCAGAACTCCACTGGCTTTTCTGAAGGATAAATACAGTACTTTTGGGAGTGGGCTCACTCCACATGTTTTAGGGGCTAATTCATATTCTCCTAACTCCATGCACAGAAATGCTGCAATTTTCAAAACACAATCCTTAGAAAGCTTATACATTACAAGTAAAATATATAGCTTCAGCAATTGGGCGGTATAGAAAATAAATAACAGTACACAAATAATGATATAGCATGCCCCTCATTACAAATCATGAGCAGACACTTGCCTCTGCTTTTGCATCGTAATTGCTTTGGAATATTGCATAGCTATTTGGTATTCTCCTAACTGTACAGTGCTCTCAAATGCAAACAGCATGCACGGCAGTCTATCAAATTCAAAATGAAATAAATTAAGCGATGCAATTAGCTGCTATTTTTGGGAGGCATGCCCAATTAGCCTGTCTCGCAGATCCAGCAGACACGCCCTCCTTTTCTTCGCTTCGCCTACGGAGCAGCGCACCAGGCACGCCTCACCCCTGCCGAACTCCCTAACTTTTCCCTTCGCGCAACTTCTGCAACTCCTTGCTGGGGCAGCCGGTGCAGCACCGCGCATGCGTCCCACTGGGCCTGCGCCACAGCCCACCAGCCGCGGGGGTCTTTTCGGGGGGTGCTTGTTTGTATTTATCCCCATCCGCCCGTGCCCAGCCTTTGCAAACGTACGCCGCCGTGCGCCGAACGGGCGTTCGGGGAAGGGGGGGGAGCCCTCCGCGCATGCGCAACGGGTCCACCATACTTACGCGCCGCTCACGCGTCGCCACCATCGCGCGACTGCGATGACACTGGCGTCTCCTGCCGCAGATGAAGCGAAGCGGCAGGAGCGCATGCGCGCTCGGAGTTATGGTCCGGGAGCTCCGAGCGCGAGCGAGCCTCGCTTCCCCCTCCCTCCCCTCCCGCCCCGCCCCGCCCCGCCCCGCAGGTCTCCAGCCAAGGGGGCATCGCCGTCCCAGCCCCCACAGCAGCGAGCGAGGGGACCGCCCGCCGAGCCTTCCCCCATCGCCCGTTCCTCGCCGTTCCTCCCGCAGTGTCCCCGCGCAGCCCGCTCCCCGTCCCGTCCCCCGCCGCCCCCGCCCCCGAACTCACCGTGCTCTTCGGGGCGGGCGAGGCTGGTCCGGGAGGGCCCAGGGCGCCAAATTCAGCCGGTTTCGGCTGGGTCGGTCCCGGCGTCACACAATGAAATCAGCGCCTCCGATCATTAATTCTCATCATGATCGTGACGTCAGCGGAGACAGCGGCCAATCGGCGCCTG
Organism: Varanus komodoensis; assembly: GCF_004798865.1. Classification (NCBI taxonomy): domain Eukaryota; kingdom Metazoa; phylum Chordata; class Lepidosauria; order Squamata; family Varanidae; genus Varanus; species Varanus komodoensis. The sequence continues at coordinate 11,907,287 of NW_025335549.1, read as the reverse complement.
ATATCAGCGCCGGCCGGGACAGTCTCTGCCCCCGCCTCTCAACCCCGGGAGGGAGAGCCCGATGCAAGGAACAGCCCCCGCCGTCGGGGGGAGGCGCGGGGCGGGGCCAGTGGCGCTTCTCCAGCGCGCCAGCCGGGCGGAGGGAGGGTGGGCAGGCGCGGGGAACGGCGCGGGGGCGGGGCGGGGGGCGTCTGCGGCGCCTCGGAGGCAACAGGCGGCCCCGCGCGCGCCCGCGCCCGCGCCCCCGGGGCGGCTCGAGGCCCGCGGAGGGAGCTGCATGCGCGCCTCTCGCTCGCCCTGCAGCGCCATTGCGCTCCGCGGAGCGCGGAAAGGTGAGCCGGACGGTGCAAAGCCCGGCTTGGGGATGGGATCGAGCAGAACTTCCCCACCTGACGGAGCAGGGGAGAGGGAAGCATGGTATGCATGCGTTGGAAGGCATTTTAATGATCTCCGGAGTGCAACAGGCGCACCTTCGTGGTTCAAGAAAAAATATATTTGTCTTTCGCACGCACATCTAATTTAAATTTAAAATTGAAATCCGGGCAGTTCAGAGATCTAAAGAGGCTCACAGCAATTTCTGTATCCAAAACAGGAATGCAAAGGAACTGATAGCTAAGGCATCATTGGGTACTTATAATTCAGTGCATAGAACTAGTGAGATAGCCAAAAAAATAAGGAGGGAAAATACGCAACTCCAAAACATGTATTGCCGAATCAGTAGCTGTAAGTTGTGCTTCTGATCCTGAGTGTTTCTACTTGTGGAGCTTCACTGAGTTCAGTGGGACTTAGTCTGAGTCTGCAGAGAGGTGCAGAGTTGGTATCTGTAGTTACATGCCATCAAGTTGCCTCGAAGGTGGTGTGTTGACCCCACATAATGCTATGTCATTCACAGCCGCATTCAGCTTTTGTAAAGTCAAGGTTGTGCCTTCCTTTATAAAACTGATCCGTCTCTTATTTGGTCTTCCTCTGTTTCTGGCTTTGACTTTCCATACCATTGCCGTCTTCTCCAGTGAGTCTGACCTTCTCGTGATGAGCCTGAAATATGACGGCCTCAGTTTTGTCATTTTTGCTTCCAGCAAAAGTTCTGACTTGATCTGATCTGGGACCCAGTTGTCAGTCCAGGGCATTCACAAAGCTCTCCTCCAGCACCTCATTTTGCAACATCCATTTTCTTCCAGGAAGCTTTTCATTCCCCAACTTTCATGTCCATCAGGAATGCAATTGTGTGGATGATCTTCACTTTGGTCTCCAGTGAAATCTCCTTACGCTTGATGATCTTTTCTAGTTCTTTCATTTCAGTCCTTCCAAGTCTTAGTCTTCTAATTCTTTGCTGCCGTCTCCATTTGAGTTCATCATTAAACCAAAGCATGCAAAATCTTTCATGATTTCAATTTTCTTCATGATTAATTCTCCTGTAGTCATGATTTTTGTTTCTTAACATTCAGCTGCAGTCCTGTACACATGGACATCGCTCAATATAGAAATCAAATAAACCATGGAATTGAATAAAGTCGATACAGTCCAGTAGAACTGCTCCAACCTGCAGAGTCTGAATTGGCCCAATTTTTTACAAGAATATGGCAGGAAATGAAGAAGCGGTCTCCAGGAAGGAGTGCAGCAATTACAAGACCATGGCAGTGATTTTGCATGCAAGTAAAGTGATGCTGAAGGTGTTGCAACCACGAATTTTATCCTGTATGGAGCACAAAATTGCAGACGTGCAAGCTGGTTTCTGAAAAGGAAGAGAGATGACTTGAGATAGAGTTGCAAATGTATTTTGGCTGCAGGAGTGCACTAAAGATTTTCACCAGTCTATGTTTTATAGACTGTAGCAAAGCCTTTGACTGTGCAGGCCATGAGAAGCTATAGATGGTCCTGAAAGAAATGTGTGTACTCTAGCATTTCATTATCCTGATGTATTGTGAACAAGAAGCTACTGTTAGGACTGAATTTGGAGAAACAGAGTGGTATCCCAAAGGCAAAGGTGTCAGACAAAGGTATATCTTATCTTCCAAATGGTCCAATCTGTATGCAGAATGTATCAGAGAACTATGGTTTAGGATCAGAAGAAGGCATGAAAATTCATGGATGATACATTCACAATATAAGATATGCAGATTCTTTTAGACCATATTATTGGAATAAAACAGCAGTGAACTGAAACCAAGCAAGTGCAAGAGCAGGATTGCCACTTAACACCATATGCAACTTTAGCATGCATATTTCTACAACTGTCACCCCTCTCAAAGCCTATCAACACACATCACAGATTCAGGCAGTGTATCTGCCCATCCCACTAAAGAAACAGAACTAAGGAACAAAATAATATAATACTTCAGGCACACGATCCTATTTCCCCACATGTTAAAATGTTATCCTTCCCATCAAATCAAAACTACTTGGAAGTTTGGTTTATCTGTGTCTGAGTATGAGAGAGAGAGAGAGAGTTGTAAAGCAACAAAACAGGAGATCTCGTCACATCTGTTGCAACTTGAAGTTAAAAGGCCTTTTTTTCCCCTTTGCTTTGTTTTTAATTCAAGTTTGACCTTATTCTGTTGGGGAAAGAGTTTACAAGCTTTCCAGCTACAAAGAACTTCTGTTCGGAGCTGAATAACAAATACATTGAAGAAGCCAAACCAGCAATAAACAACACACGTTATGTCTGTAGTCATATACAAAATGAAAAAGCCATCTTACTTGAAATTTCTTGAAGTCTCAGAATTTTGATGCCATATACATGGAGAGGTGGGGGCAGCCCCGTGCCTGGGCACTCTTGAGTCACTGCCTTACTTGCAGTCTCAACTACTCAGTATTGGAGACATTTGAAATGCTATAGAATGCATTTTTCTTTGACTAGCCCATTGCCTTTTTGCCCCAAGCAATTACCTGAAGGAGCACCTTCTTCCCAGTGTGCCTGCCCACCCCTTGAGATCTGCGGTGGAGGTCCTTCTCTGGGAGCCCTCCTTGAAGGAAATTAGGAGGGTAGCTGCCCAGAGAAGGACAAAGTCAGTAGCGGCACTCTGACTTTGGAACATGTTCCCCAGGGAGGTTCAATTGGCAGCATCACTTTATTCTTTTCAGCATCAGGCGAAACCCTTTTTATTTTCCCAACATTTTAATATTCAATTTGTTTTATCTTTGATTTTATTATTAATGGTCAGATGCAGTCTGTGGTTTGTTGGTGTGTTGTTGTTTTCTGTTTGTTTTTTCCTTTGTATGCTGCCCAGAGACTGTGATATTGGACAACGTATACAAACTTTAGATAAATAAAAAGACAGAGAAGGGAGTGGCTGAATCGTTAAAGTATGACCTTTTAATAAAATAATCTCTTAAATGGAACACTTTTTAAATCTTAGCTGTTATCCGTTGTACCAGATTTGTCTCTTTGGGCCAGCTAGAGGAAGGCAGCTGCAGTATTTTTGAAGTGTGTCCGTCCTGTTGGCAAGAAGGGTGGCCCAGGACTAGTGCTAGGAATGCAGAGAGGATGAAACCTGAACAGTTTGGAGGGAGGGTAGAGTCCATGTAGTGAAAATGTGGGATGGAGTATGTAGCATTTTATATTTTATATTATTTTATATTGTTATTTCTTGTATTTTAATTTATGTTGTGAGCCGCCCCGAGGCTTCGGCGAATGGGGCGGCATAGAAATGTTTTAATTAATAAATAAATAGCAAGTTAGAAAGCAGGGACCTGGGGGAAGAGGCATGAAGCTGAAGAAAGAAGGACTCAAAAATAAAATGCTGAAAAAAGTAATAGAGGGCTTCCAGCAAGAGCCCAATTGTTTAGGGTTGGTGGACCATTTGGAATGTTCTGATAGTGTCATGGGTACTCTCACAAAATGGCTGCCACTGGGAGGTAGGTGACCAGCCATGAAACCCCACTTTCCTAGAAGGCACACTGAGACCCAAACAACACAACACAGCCAAAGCACCTTTCCTCGTTCCCCATCCCTCTCTAACCTCTCAGGATGCTAACCCTGGCCTTTTGATTTTTCCTCTGGAAAGATACAGTGGGGTACAGTCATCCACCATTTGGTGTTCTGAAAACTGCTCAGGCATATGGTACTTGAAGGCATTCTTGGAAGTAAAAACAGTATCAGAATCCACTACTCCATTTTTCAACATACCAGCCTCCCAATTGGTTTTTTAATTAAAGCATCTAGGGAAAAATATCAAGGCATAAAGTCTGACTAAAGAGATGGGAAGATAAGTTAGATTTCAAATACTGAGCTAACTAGCCAATTCTTGCCTACTTTCTTACACTCACCCAAATTCGTGCCACGCTCACCCATTAGAAGCTGCGTAAATCGATCCTGCTCCTTAATGTCTACATTATGCAGTATATACAGATTATAATAATGTCTTCAGTTAAACACTTTTATCGTAAATAATATGTTTGCAATATCTGTAGTTGTTAACTCCCAGCCTACACCAGCCTCTGAGAATAACTGAAAAATGGGATAGTTTTTGAGTAGCTTATCTAAGAATTTTTAGGTATACAAGCTACATGGCACTTTTGCTGTAGAATCTAAATGACAGTTATTTTCAAGTACATAATTACATACATTTAGCTAGCAATGAGCTTATTATGTTAATAAACTTTCAAAGAGCTATAAGAGCCCATAATCAGTAGCCAACATTTTAGATAGCCTGAGCTAAGTACATGATAATGGAGCCCTAAAACATAAAGAGCTTTTGTAGGGACCATGTGCTGCACAATTACAGGAAACTCTGATCTAGGACTAGAAATTTTGCCCTTTGTTTATTGCAATTTGCTAGAATGCTTGCTCTTTTATTGTGTGTTGCTTTAATAGTCCAATTCACCCAAGTGCCTTAAAATAACTTAAGCATAAATTCAAAGCCTATCGAAGAAATGAAATTTAATAATGTTATAGTACTTCAAAAGCATGAAAATAAAATTTGCAGTGTTTTATTTTCTATTACCCTTCTGAGTGGAAACATTCAAAGGGATCTTCAGTGACATAGTAAAATAACATGCCATCTGCTGGTAAAATTGCCATTGTCAAGAATTTAAGATTTTCATTTTCATACTATTTATTCATTTTCTTTTTTAAGAACATATAATATCACTGACAATATAAGCATTATCAGTCTCACTGATTTCAGTGTGAGAAGACAACTAGAATCATTATAACCTTGGCTAGATCATGCTGTACTTTATCTTCTATGGAATAATGTCAAGGCAATAGTAATTCGATGCAGCTTTCCAGCCTTCCAGACATGTTTGGACTGCAACACCCAGAATTCCCAGTCAATGTATGTACTGGATGGGAATTCTGGGAGTTGCAGTCCAAATACCTCTGAAGGGCACCAGGTTGGGGAAAGCTGGAGACAAATGGAAAGTATGTTACTGAACATTTTCCAATAATCTGTATTGAAGGTTTTCAAGTTTTACTTCGTCCCAACACAGCTGTATTTGACCGTTTTTGACATATGGTCTCATGCTTATCTCTGTCCCTTTCAAAGAGAGTAAATAGCAATGCATTCTGACATTCAGAAACTTTTGGGCTTCACCCAGGTTTGTCCTTTGGTAAGAATTCTAGGTTTTAGAATATCACTAATAGATTTTGCGCATAAATCTTCACACTGTAATAATCATAAATCTGACCTCTTACCCCAAAGAAAATAAAATGTAAGATTTTAAAGCCTTCCTACAGGGGCTCAATTAACATTTGTGTGTGTGTGTATGGCAGGGGGTGAAAATTCAAAATCCCAAGGTTTGGTATTGAAGAACAGTCTTTCAAATGGCAGCAATTTCTCCCACAGTCTACTAGTGTATTTGTTCATTGTGTGGAGAAGTGTTAATTCGCTTTTTTCTTGTTCTTCTTCTTTCATGGCTGACCTTCTGGGAATTTAATCTGGATTAAAAAAAAAAAAACAAAACTTTTTTTTTAAATCTTCCCTGTTGCACAACTGTAGATTCTGTAAGTATCTCTAATAACAATTTAAACATGCTTCCAATTAAATAAATAAAATATGAACCAAACATCTTGGAGAACAATTCTAGTGCTAACAGAATACAGATAGGCAAAGTTCCAGGCTTTGAAAAGTGGAATCTATCTGACTTCCACAGTGAAACTGATGATAAACAAGTCAATTTGCAAATGTCTTGGTAACAGTGTGGTAATTAGTAGACAGTGTCATGGATTTCTCAAACATAAATACTATCAATTCATCTAATTCTCTTTTTGATTAGGTTAAAAGCTTAGTGGATTGTTGGAATGCTCTATTTCAGCAAAACCCCATGATAGTTTAGTTAGCAAACTGCTTCGAATCATAAACTCATAGAATGCTGGAGTTGGAAGGGGCCTAAAAGACCATTGAGTCTAATTCCCTGCTCAGTGCAGGGTCCCAAGATAGCTGTCCAATTGCCTCTTGAATGCCTCCAGTGTGGGGGTCCAAGACCTCCAGAGATAATTACCTCCTTTGCCAAATTGCTCTTACAATCAGGAGGCTTTCCTGATGTCCAGCTGGAATCTGGACTTCTGTCTCGTCTCTGCATTCTGCTTTCTAAGATGATCAAAAACACAACAGTCAGAGCCATTAAAATTTGTCCAGCTGATCAAAATGCTGGCTAAACAAAAATGTTTTTCTTGGGTGCAGAAAGATTGTAAAATTGATGCTAAGTGAACTTCCATAGAGATGTTTCATAGTCGGGGGCCACTGCTGAATTATTTGCAATAAAGAAAATATCTCAAGGATGGTGCAGAGTTCTTTCAAAATTGGTGTCCCACCTCTACAAATCTGGCTGTACAAACCAGCAACATGGTAGCCTCAGTCTGCATAAGCTGAGGCTTCAAAGAATGCCCCAGTAACACTGCATCACAGTAAATGGATCAGGAACACGAATCACCATGGTCAGATTATCCTTGTCCAGTAATGACCACCGCTGGTGGACCACCCAAAGCCACGTCAGCTTCTGGTGAGTGTGGATCTAGGCACCTTCAATACATGGACCTGCTCATTCAGGAGGGAGCACAACACCATATGCCACAGGGTGACCACCAATTCCTACTACCAGATAGAAATCACCGTATGCCTATGTATACCTGTGTGCCCTCCCTGTTGACTTCCCACAGCTGGTCAGACACGACTTCGCAACTAACAACAACAACAACATGATGTATCTTAGTAGGAATCTCGTTAATCCAAATGGCAGTAGGGCTGATTAGGTTGGTTTCAAAGTGTTGCTTCTGAACATACAGGAGTGACGTTTCTTGCTGCCTTACAGTCTTAGGGTTCAGCATTTTCTGCCGTAAGCCATTTGGGCTTACAAGTCTTGCCTAGCTCCTCTTTCTCTTGGAGAGTTGCTTGCAGGTCCTGCTGACCTTCTTCAAGGTAGTCTGCAGGTGTTACCAGTTTATAAATCAGCAACCACTCTCCTCTGATGAGGATTCACAGGGACCTTCTGGGCCGAAGCTGCCAGAGAGTGAGGGAGGGTTGTCTGTTGTTTTGCTCTCAGTGCCGCTTCCTTGATGCTCAGTCCAGATTGTGGCTCCAGAATTGTCCTTTGCAGGCCAGCTTTCAGGGTGCAGAATGTGTGGACTCAGGTACACCTTCCTTTCACCTTTGAGGTGGTGCTGGTCACTAGGCTCACCTGGAATAGCCGTTCCCTCCTGGGCACTGGAAAGTTCTTTCTTCAGTGCACCTTTGCATAGACCCTTCTCCAGACCTGGCTGCCATGGCACGTTGAGTGGAAGACGTGGGGCAGCTTGAACTTGTGAAGGGACAACATTGGGCCCATGGGGCAAGAGAGAGAATAATCATACAGTTCGTCATAATTTTAACTGAACTGAGTAATTACCCTGGGAGGCATTGTTCTTACATTCATTACACTACTAAATTAATCTTACATGATGTTAGGTTGTGTCTTCTGCTCTTCAAGTGCAGAAACTAATGCTTTGGGAACCTGCTAGAGAGAGTGGCCCTTGTCTTCTCATATGTGGTAAGCAAAGTGAGCTTTTGGATCCCCATAATCAACATTTTGTCTGGGAGCTGAGCACCTTGCTTCCTGCAATGTCTTCCTTAGCTAATTTTAATTCTCTCATTTACATAACTATGTACGGCCACTTATTGATCTCAGGGACTTCGGGTGTTCTTTCAACCAGGCTGGTTTACAAAGATGATAAAAGGTAGAAAGTATGTTAATTTTAGAAAAAGCACATATTTGCATCCAACAGGTTACCAAACGATACAAAGTGGTAAATATTTTTTTACTGAAAGCAACGCACAAGGTAAGAGTGCATTTACCAAAGAATAATAAAAAACACTGTACCCCAAAATAGAAAGGTGCACTTACCTTGTTAGAAATGCACAACCAGGTTGTTGCAGCACCGTTTTGCTGTATCATTTTGTTTGCCCTACCATTCCATTTACTGTTCTTGGGTCCTCTAAATAGAAAAGCTTCTAGAATTACCAATGCGGAGGCCTAATTGCTCTCCCTAGTGCTTTCCGAGGCATCTTTCTTTCAAGAGTTTGGGGTGATGAAATAGGAGTTGATGGCAGAAGCGGCTCAGGGGTAGAGGGATGGAAAGAGCTTAAATCAATATGCTTCAGTAGCCTTCATTAATTGTGAAGCCTGGACAATTATACTAATGTAGGCAGCTGGAAGGCAAATCCATCAGCCACGAGACGTTACTGGGCGGCTTCTCTGTTGCCATACTACAAGCGTTTTCAGCAAGAGGCTGTTTGCTGGCCCTTGTACCGACTGAGGCCTCCCTGGTCAGCTTTTTCATTCTGCTTTCATCTCCCTCAACGATATGATGCTGATACATATTTACACTGATGTTACACCCATTGTCTCTAGAGCAGATGACACTTTCCAGTTTTGATTATCCTTGTTTTCACTCCTTCAGCACCCTGGACACTGTACACAATCTTGCAGGATGTATCTCTTTTTTCCATTTATTTATTTTAGTAGACCCAATCAGGAGATTCATCTGATGCAAATGAAAAATCTTTAGAATTTTAAAATCCTGAGTCCAGCCTGGAGTTTAGTTTGAATGTCAAAACTGAACAAAGCTCTCATGTTTGGTGACACAAAGTTTTTCATCTGAACCTAGTTAGCGCTATCAGAGGCTATTCTGTTGCTGTTGTAAAACAACTGAGAGTCAGAAATTTTGGCTGATCTGCTGTAAGCCATCCAGAGGTCTAGCTGCAGGTTTGTCACCTGTCTGACAAGGTTGTGGTCCCAATTTTTCCCCTGGGACTTTTTGTCTACTCATGAAATGTGCTACCTGCTTTTCTTTTGTCTGTCTTGCAAATTTTTCTTTCTTCCACTTTCCCCCTTTGTTTTTGGTCCCATTCTTCCTTCATTTTCTCTCTCAACTTCTCTATCTTAAAACAACCTAACACACACACATGTGCGCGCGCGCGCGCACACACACACACACACACACAGAGAGAGAGAGAGAGAGAGAGAGAGAGAGAGAGAGAGAGAGAGAGAGAGAGAGAGAGAATTGTGATGTTGGCCAGTATTCACAAGTCAATGTCCTGATCCATTACCTGAAGATTGTTGCAAGGAAACAAATTTGTTCCACTCATTCCATCAGGCTTACATGAGACAATTTTATATTTGGAGTGCCAGCATTTACATAGAAACAGCTGCTAACATTTTCAGACTCTCGCACATTTCCAGTATTCTTCTTCCGATTATTTCTAAAGTTCAGGGGTGAGTGTCTGGGCAGAATGGCACCACCAAGCCCAAATATGAAGGAACCAGCCAACCTAGGGAAGCCAGAAGGCTTGCAAAAGTGAACATGAAGCTTTTTTGGGGGAACATTGAAAACCTTGTTGGGGGGGGCACCCAAGTCAGAACCAAGCATGCTCAGTTGCTCCCTTACTACTGGGTGGAAGGAAGAGAGACCAGGTAGAAGACAGAATGAAGTGCCATTTTGCGGAAAAGGGCACAGTAGATTGACTGAAACTGTGAACCACTCCATTGTGTTGTCGCCAGCAGCTTTGCATGGAAAACATTCTGGACTGATATCTTCCATCCAGTCTGTCCACTGTGTCCTTTTGAGCAGGAAGGAAGCCTTTTAATTCCAGAAATTCCTGACAACCTTTTGTTTCTTTGCTCCAATTGTTTGTTCATAGATTACTAATTGACTTGCTCCTTGACCCGTCTTCCGCTTCTGTGACCCATGACTCCTAGTTTCCAGCTCCTGGCTCAACTCAGTAGTTGATTCAGCAGAGTTCTGAGAGCAATTCGGTTCCTGTTTAGGAGGAAAACCTCAAAAGACAAGAGGTTACCAACTCCATAGCAATTCGGAAAGCTGTGTAGAACAAGTTAATACTTTTAATTTGTTACATAAGCCATTAATCTATGAAGTTACATGAAATAAAAGTGGGTAGAAAACTTGGTGGTGAATCTGTAACATTTTAACAGAATTAAATTATTTAATTACTCTTTTCAGGAGGCAGTATGTTCCTTTACACTAGCTATTTTCCCCCTTATGGGCTTACCTCTCTGCCTTTTGTACGTTCCATCACAGAAACCGGCACTGCAGTATTGAGTGAAATTTGGACTTTATACAAGGCTTCTGTAGTGAATAACACCATCATCCTGGAAAATACTGCATTGCCTCTGCTCTAAAACAGCTGTATAAGTGGATGGAAACCATGGGAGAGTCCACAGAAGGATGACAATGTCATGTAAAGGACCCTCAAACTGAGCACACAATAAATGCCTCTGGTAGAAAAGAATGCAATTCTAAGCATGTCTACATAGCAAAATGCCTGGCTTTCCCCCGCCAGCCAGCCATCTAAATATGCATGCTGTGATGCGGCATAGTGAGGTAGGGAATTCATTGAGGAACTGCCAGAATATAAAAATAACCTATTGTGTCTCATGCTATGTAATAGTCCTTGTTTCTAATGAGGAATTGGTCATCCTACCTGAACATTTTCCACGATATTTCCACGAGCTACTATTTGGAAACCAAAGATTCAGGAAAGGCTTGGAATCCTCTCAAAGGCCATGGGCAAGCTGTCCCATTGCTTCCAACAATTAGTGGTCTCTCAGGGATAAACTCCATGGTATTTGTTGTGTGAAAGCAAGACACTTGCTTGTTCTAAGACAGTTATGCAGCTGCAGGAAGACCTGGGACTGTGAGAGACAGGAAGGTTGATCCGTTCTTCCCTCTGTGGGCCTAACAAAAATCCTTCCTCAACCAACAATTAGCCCTGGCGACTTCATGCAAATAGAAACTTCAGGAAGGGGGCAGGTGAAAGGAATGCTTGCCTCCCCCACTTCCTGCGCTTCACTGTGCTGAGCCTACTCCATCCTCACACGCCGCCATGGCTTTGTACAGTTTAAAAAACCCACATAGTCACTGCTTTCACCAAATTGTGGACTGGCTCCCACATGCTGATTTGTTAACATTCAGAATTCAGCAGTGGCGTAGTGGAATCGGGGTGACAGGGACATAGTCCTAGGACCTTGTGATTCACAGGGAGCTGAGCCACAATACTCAAGAGCACCTGACAGAGATCAGGGGATGGGTTTTCCAAAAACAATGTTTTGTTCTTCTTGTAAAATAAAGTATCTCAGAGTTGTTTGTCCTAGCTGAGCAATTCTGGGCCATTGCACAATACCTGCTCCTGGCAGGTACTAGTTTGTTAATGTAAAAGAAGTCCATCAGAAAGCACAGATAGCATCACTTGGTCTCTGGTAGGGTTGGGATGAAAGCTTTTGGAATCTGTTCCTCCAGAATCTGTGGACTTCCTTTCACATTTGCAACACAAGCTGAGTCAAGCAGGCATCTGCAAACACTCATGAACTCCTGACTGAGTAACTGGTGACCTTCCCGAGCCGCCATTCCCAGCAGCCAACTTTCTTCCCTGCTTGCTGTTGCCAGTGGCAGTGGGGAACACAGAAAAATGGTGCTACTTGCATACCTCCTGGGGCTGAATTCCTGGCAAGAGCCCTGTTGAAGCCTGAGAGTGCTCACCAAGAACTTGGACTCTGGACCACCACAAAGCAGTCCAGAATCTGGGAAGCCAAAACCAAGGAACTGGGTAAATTTGCTGCACAAAACAGATTCCTCACACATCCTTCGTCTCTGGCACTTTTTGAAATATTTTCCTTCATTCTAATGCAGAACAAATTCTACATGCGAAGGGATAAATCTGAACTAGGGCTAACAGTCTGTGTGTTACCAAGACGTGACACAACCTGGCAGAACTATAGCTTGGACATGAGGCTGGAGAAGAACAGCAGCAATAGCAATCCCTTTTATGGAAGATAAAACATCTGAGCTTGAATGGTTTCTGCTGATATAAATAAAAGAAGATGACATGGTTATTGCATTAGGAAAATAATCTGATAACACATCATGAAAACTTCAACTTTATGGCTATTGCAACTCTAATGGAACACCTGACACTAGCCCCATGAACACAGATTCTTTACTATAGGGAGCTTCTAACAGTAAAAATAACAGGTTTTGAAGAGGAACAATCTTTTTACAAAGTGTGTGTGTGTGTGTGTGTGTGTGTGTGAGAGAGAGAGAGAG
>NW_025335549.1:11590701-11894652 GCF_004798865.1 Varanus komodoensis | reverse complement strand
TGTGTGTGTGTGTGTGTGTGTGTGTGTGTGTGAGAGAGAGAGAGAGAGAGAGAGAGAGAGAGAGAGAGAGAGAGAGAGAGAGAAGGTGGGGCTGTTATATTAAAGACCTAAAATGGTCAAATAAAGAAGATGAGCATATTTTCCCCCTAGGCCAGCGATTATCACTAAATCCTTGTAATTATACTCAAGAAATTACACTGTATAGAACACTGTTCATGTAATAATATGTTAGTAAAGATCATGTGTACTTTAGTTTTTCATTTGATTGGCCACTTTCTAAACCACTCTTAATGGAATTACAGAACTGGAGGGGACCTTTCAGTCATCAAGTTCAACCTCTACTAGTAAAGAGTCTTTACCCTGCTCTTTGTGATGGCCCCTTAGGCACTTGAAAAATGCTATCACATCCCCCTTCAGGCATCAATTCTCCAGACCCAACATGCCTAGTTCTTTCAACATTTGCTTACACAACCTTTTCCCATGTCCCTTCCGTATGTGTTGCCCTGCTGTGACTTCTCAAGAGTGTGGTCCCTTGAAGTGAATACACTTTCTCCAGGAATGAGACTTGCCTTGTAAAGTGTAACTATTACTTCCTGTGACTTGGGAACTGCGCTTTTATGAATGCTGCCTAAAATAACATTTTTGCAACTTCATCTCACTGTTGACTCAGGTTCAGCTTAGGACTGATCAAGATCTGTACTACAGACAGCCAGACATCTCCCATCTTTTATATGTATCTGATTGCCATTGGACACACCAAATAAAGAAGTTTGTCTCCCTTCAATTTGATACATTTTAACCCAGTTTACCATTTTATTAAGATATGAATTTTATTCCCCTCCAAAAGTGCAATCCTATGCATGTTTGAACAGAGAAGAGGCCCACAACGCCCAGTTTTCACAAGGCTTTCAAAAAGTGCCCCATGACATTCCCATCGGGAAACTGGCTAAGAGGGGCTCGATGAAGCAACTATCAGGTGGGCTGATTTGTCAGAGATGCTTTAACTTGTGGTCCTGCCTTGATCGGAGAGTTGAACTCAATGGCCTTATAGACTTAATTCTGCTATTCTAAGATTATATGATATAGAAACATAGAAACAGAGTGTGTCAGGCCTCCTGGGCCACCTAGTCTGACTCCCGGCTCCAGCCAGCTCTGCTCATATGTACCCCTTCCCATTGTGTGGAACCACTGAATTACAGTGTGCAGACTTTCAGTAAACTACCTCCAGGTCCTGGACTGCTTCTGCCCACCCGGACTGGCCGTTGTTCCTCTTTTCAGTGGTAGAAATGGAATTCATTTCCAGACCTAATTTAAAGTATTGATAATTGACTACAAAGTTAGGTAAGGGTTTAAGACCAGGGTGCTGGAGGAGAGCTTTGCAAAAACCCTGGACCAACAGAAAGGCAAACAAGTGGATCCCATCAAATCAAGCCAGAGCTTTCCCTAGAAGCAAACAATGACAAAATTGAGGCTGTCATACATCAGACACGTCACGGGAAGGCAAGACTCCCTGGGGAAGACAATCATGTTAAGGAAGGTCTAAGGCAGAAGATGAAAGGGAAGATCAAATATGAGATGGATTGAATCCTCAAAGGAAGCCACAGACTTGACCTTGGAAATGCTAAATGGAGCTGTCCTGGACAGGATGTTTCATTCAGAACAACATAATAACTATTCTGTTATAGGATAATAACTATAATTGAACTAGCAGTACAAAGTATCTCACCATATTGAGGAAGACGGATCAGGTGCCCTGCGGGCCTGTCCTGTTGGAGCCTCAGTGAGCAAGGCTAGTGCTTCGGTCCACCTTAGAGATCTTCGACTGTAACCAAACTTGTTCAGGGCAACTCATCACACAGAGAACCCCTTCAAATAAAAGACCACTGTGTGCAAAGCGGGGCATCTGGACAGCTTATCCTGTAAACGGGTGACATTTTAAAGGAAGGTCTGACTTTTTAAATGTAGTTTCTGTCCAGCCAAAGTTATTTTAAGCAACAACGGGGCTCTCTCCCTCTCCCACTCTCCCTCACACGCACACAGTCCATGCTCTTCTTCTGAGTGGTTCTTTGGCAAACAAACAGGTGTAATTTTCTTCCACAGTCTTTTTGGTGACAGCAAGCAGAGTGTCACCCACTTAGTGTAAATGCTGCCCACTTCTGGGTTATTTTAATAAGCAGCAGCTCTGGCAAGAGGCTTACTCACCAAGATGCCACGAACGTGAGCATGGGGAAGAGACATGTGCTGCCGGCAAAGTGCTGGCAGTTATTAAGCCTGGAGTAAATGTGTCTTTGGTCTGGATATTTTTAGAATGAGCGAGTTCCAGTTAAAATCATGATGCATGACTATTTCTGGAAGATGTTTCCCCCACCTCTTTTATGACAAGACCTGAAAGCAAATGAAAATTTACCATGCAGCCCTTGAGCAATCCGCACGTGGGATTCCACAATCGCCTCTCTGGCTGCGTTCACTCTTGTTCTCCTCATCAGAGCCATCCCATGTCCCTGGGTCAGCATCTCGAGGAGGACAGGATGGCTTGGGGGAAAACCGTATGAGATCACAGGCAGTGTGCCAACATCGGAAGGCGATATGGCTCCAAACCCCTTGCAGCCAAGGGGAAAGTTGCACTTCCTGTGATGAGCAAATGCAGGGAACAATGATCAGAACTGCAGATGACACAAAATTGGGTGGGGCAGCTCATTCCCTGGAAGTCCGACACAAAATCACTTCAGTCTGTTGTTTTCAGACCAGCACTTCAACCTATCAAGATCACCTTCAATCTTCTTCCTGTCTTTGGGGGCATTTGCTCTCCCACCCAGTTTTGTGATTCCCAGTTGGGCATAAGCTCCATCGGACTCCATAGATCTGAGTAGATTGTGCTTTCTCAGCACACAGGCTAAGAACTTGTGGCCCTCCAGATGCAATTAGCAGCAGCTTTAGTCAGCACAGCCGATGGTGAGGGATCAGGGGAGGTGCAGCCCAACATCATCTGGAGGGCCACAAGTTGCCTTGTCTCAACGCACGAAAAATGTGCCGGAGCAGCCGCAGTCTGCTGGAAGCCATGCAGGGGCTTCTAATAAAGCTCAGCTACTGTTCTAGCCAAAGGGCTTTGCCGGCAACGCTTCCCCTCCCTGATGCACTCAGGCAGTGCTGTCACGTCTTGTTAATCTTGGGTTGCACTGACCCAATTCCCTCTTTTGCCATAAATACTTCACAGGCCACTACACCTCGAATACAGTACATTCTATCTCCAGGCAGGCTTAGTTTTGATACAAGTTCCTTAGCAGGTGAACAGCACATAATTTTTTTTTGCTCAGAAAGATGAGACAGTGGAGGATGAGGTGGAGGAGGAGGACTATCCGCCAAGGATGGCTTGAGAAGTATTGAGCTCAAATTGCAATGAAGTTTAGGCCATGTGGCTAGAAAAACATCTTCCAACTGTCTGTTTTATGCCAGAGAGAGGCAGCTGGTGGTTCAGGGGTCATTGCTAGGACTCAAAAAGTGACCCATCATCACCTTCTACATATGCCTGCCTAGATCCTAATATCATCCTCAGAGATCCTTTCCCAGGTGCTTCCACTAAATGAAGGCAGGCAGATGGTAACTAAGGGCAGGGCCTTTTCAATGGTGGCACCTGGATTGTGAAATATCCTCCCTACTTGGTGAGATTTTCAGCACCTGACAGGGGAGCATGAGAAGTTTGTTTTCCAACAGAATGTATGCAGGTTGCACTTTCTGGGTTGAACGTGGACTTGGATGAAATGTGCGGTTTGAGTCTGTACAAGTTGGGGACGCCATTTGTGAAACCAAAAAACGAAAAAAGAAAAAAATGTGTTTGACATCATCTGAAGTGATGCATAAGAATGTTCTTTCCATCTGTAAATCACTTGAAAGTGCTCTGTTTACAATCCCAAATGTGAATTGTAGCACATTTTCTCTGAAACTGTTCATAAATTCCCAAGCTTGCTGTCAGGTTCACAAAAAGTGTATTTGAAAAATAGACAACTTTCTCAAAATGAACAACTTTTAAACTCCTTCACCTTTTGTCTATAGGGGCATTTGTGCAATTCTGGGGATTTGTGCAAATTTAGGAACTCTTTGCTCAAATGTCATGTTCAATAACTGCTTTTTCTACACAAGTTTCCCATTCATGCAAAATAAACCATGATCATAAAGACAAGTGTAGATCAAAGTGAGATGAGCAGCAAACTGAAGTTCTGAGAATCTTGGTGAGATGGAACATTGACTGTCACCCATTGGGAGGCACACACTCATTTGAGAAATGTGCATGAAAAAACACATCCTTTTGAAAAATGTGCACTCTAATCAATGGAAGAAGAACATGTACATTTAACGTATGTGCACAACTGATGCATACATTTGGAGATATACAAATTTTTGTCCAAAAGGGGGGAACCCCAAAGCTTTCAATCTGATACAAACATGACTCTAAATGACCCTCAGGATCTGAGAGCTTTGAGGAGCTCAAGTTTTGCTGGTTCGCATGTCCCTAGCGCATGGTGGAAGCGTCTTTTTAAAGTTCTCCCACGGAGTTTAGTCCTTCAGCTTTGTTTTCAGGGCAGAGTTCCGTGCTCCATGGCTGTGTGGCATGCAAGCCTCTGAACTCAAAGGCCTCACACACATTGTATTCAAGGAATGAAATGCCGCTGCCATAGCCTTTGCCTTTCCCTTGTCTTGTGCAGAGTATTTTTTTCTAGATGGCTATTTTCAGCTTTTAGATATAGAGCACCAGGGAAGGCGGAGGGGAAGAGGCTGGTGTGCTGATAGAAATTAGATCCTGCCTCTTCCCCTCGGCACATCCATTTTTCTCCCCTGCAAGATGCATTTCCAGCCGCAGGGGAGGCAGCTGACTGGGTTTTTTTCAGGTTGGCTGCAAAGGAGAGAGGGTGGTTGGCTGGGGGGCTGTTTGCGGCTTCAGGATCACTGGATTAAGTCAGGAGCACACAGGATTACCTCCTCAACACATCACTTTTAGATCTCATACTGCTCTTAGCTTTTACTCTGTCTTTCTTTTCCTTTTATAAGATTTTAATGGTTTTGTCATGTTGTCTTTAATGGTTTTGATGTTTCTGAACAACCCTGACATTTTTGGCTATTGGGTGGGATGCAAATACCTTCGATGATGATGAGAGAGTGATGGAGACGGTTGGTTGGTTTGAATCTCATCTGGCCTTTGGCAGGGGATGGGGCATGAGGCGAGACTGAGGGAACTGGGTCTCTTCAGCCTGGAGAAGAGGAGACTCAGAGGGGATATGTTGGCAACATACAGGTATGTGAGGAGATGTCACATGGAGATGGGTAGAGACCTGTTCTCCCCTGCAGAGAAAGGCAGGACACGCTCCAATGGAGCAAAGCTCAGGGCGCCAATGTTTCTTTTGGATGCCAGGAAGCACTTCCTGACAGTCAGGACCCCGAGGGTGTGGGATGGGCTTCGTTGAGGCCCCATCGGTGTGGGTGTTCCAGGATAGGCTGGACGTCCACATGCTGGGCATGTTGTGAGCGGAGCCGGCTGGTGCCGGGGGTCAGACTAGATGGCCCAAGAGACCCCTTCTGACTCGCTCTGTTTCTATGTTTCTATAACACCCAGCCTCAAGAACCGAGTGTGCTAACCCTATAGTCCTGTTCCATTTCAAAATATGGGCCTATTCATTTGGATGCTGACCAAGGCTTCAGCTGAAGGGACTGTGAATCGCCCCTCATTGTCCTCCAGCTACAATGGACTACTTCACATATGGATGTCCGTCACCCAGTTCAGCATCAAGGCCACCATGGATCACAGCCCACCGTTAGATATTCACTTCCAGGGTGGGGAAAATGGAAGCCCTCTGCATGCTGTTGGGCTCCAACTCCCTTCAGACCCAATCAGCATGCCCAGTGGTCAGGGGCTTTGGAGTCTTTACCCCCAACCGTCCCTGGGCCTTGTCCCATTCCTTGTCAATCATTTGGTGGTTTTCCAGCTTTTCCATCTACCCCCCCCCCCCCCCGCCCCAACGGGTTGAAATGCCTGCCACCACTCCAGGGAACTCTATTGCTAAGCAGAAGTGTGCAAGAAGAGCATTGGTGCAAGGATGTTGTTTCTTGTGGTTGGGATGCCATAATTAGCAGATGGTGCCACATGGAAAGGGGATAACCTGCCTTTTCATAGCAACATCTCTTTTAAGGAAGCTGGCAGGCTGCTTGTCTTTAATTTTCATCCTATTTATATCTTCTGCCTATTATGGATATTATAATGCTAATGAGACTTGTGTATCCCACTCGGGAGGTGCATCAAAGGATGCTGCAGAAGTTAGTGCATACAGTAATTTGCATTACATTAGCATATTTCAGAATGCATCAGATTTCTGCCACCTTTCCGGGGGCTCAGAATAACATGGGTTGGTATGAGGCTCACAACCATGCTGTTTACATTTCAAAGTTCAAGGCGGAGCAGGGATCTTTTACTTTCTTGAGAAAATGAAACAAACCCTAAAACTGTCAAACATCCAACTACTGATTGTCTGACTTGTATTTTGTTAAATTGCCATTTTTGTGTAGTAAATAAGTAGTAAACCTGGAAATGTGTTACCTTTATATACATTAAGCCTGTTTAAAGACTGGACCAAAAACAGCTTATTAAGTGGAAAACACAGATTCTCCCCTCCCCACAAAAGAACACATATACACCACCACTTGGATTATAACATGATTAAAAGATGATATTTGTGGTCTGATTTGGATTGAGTAACAGACCCAAAGTCACCCAGTGAGCTTCATGGCCATGGTGGGGGCAAGAACCAGACCTCCCTATCCCCAGTCCAATGCTCTAACCATCACATGACACTGGTTTTTCTGTGGATGACAGTCCTCTCTTTGGAGGGCTGCCAGGGTCTCATCCTCTGTTTGAAGGATTGCCCTGTCCAATTCCAATCCCAAAAGACCGATAGAAGCTTGAAGTTGCCAGTCAGCAATCAGCACCAAGAAGAGTCTGACCAAACTCTCCCTCACTGGACACATTCAAACAGAAACTGGGCAGCCATCTGAGTGGGATGGTGTGAACTGGTGTCCTGCAACAGCAGCGCGTTGGACCTGATGGCCTTCATGGCCCCTTCCAACTCTACTATTCTATGATTCAAACAAGATACACAGAACTCCTGGTCAATGTATCATGTGGTGAGAGGTTGTGCATTTTAATTTAAATTCTGATAATCATTTCTAATATGCATCTATATTTATAAAGTAGTGTTTGCAAACATCATGAGAACCACTATCTTCTTGTGTCCTTTTTAGTAACGCACATCCTTTCCTGCCAATTCATACGTGGCTATCAGCTGTGACCAGGGGGCTGGTGAACCTGCATTCTACTGTCCAGATTCTCTTCAGGGCTCCTCCTGTCCCTGTTTTTATGCATCTTTACAAGAAAACTTGACTTGGACTTCACAGCCTATCAGACAGGGGACTGTCCTCTGATAGGCTTTCATGTGGGCACACAGCCTGGCAGGGACCCAGCCAAGATAACCCTCTAACGCAATGAATTGTTTAAACCAATGGAACTCCATTATCTTCAGCACAACCAAGCCTGGAAACCTATGAAAGAGATAGCAGAAAGACAAACCGCAGCCCATGTAGTGGGCTGATGTTGTTAATGGCATGCCGGCTTTCATGGAAGACTCATGTGTTGCATTTAAGATCCAGCCTCTTTTTGATTTCAAGCTGGATAATTTAAAACAACCATTCATTTCTGTAGCTTGAAGGGAGAAACTGGGCTTTTTTTTTTCTTTTGCAAGGCATACAGATAATCAATGTTTCTCCCAACAAGGGGCAAGTTTTGCAATCAGCCCTTGGTGGGAATCCTGTGGAAGGAAGTTATTTTGAAGTGAATGACGCAGTGTGTGCTCCTGAATTTCGACTGCATTTTCAAGGCATGGCGACTGTTAACGGAGCATCAGGCCTCTTTAAATTATTTAGTTCTGCTGCTTTCTTGCTACTTCAGCGAGTAATAAGCCAGATCTCACGGGACACACAGTGTCCCCATATCTGGTATTAGAGGCGCCTTTGGAGTGTTAATGCCAAGGATCGCAGGGCAGGGCTTGCACTGCAATCCCAGGAAGATCCAGCAGAGGAGGGTCCCTGAGGTTCTCCATCTAGACCACCTACTGGCTCCGTACACACAAAAGGGCAAGCCATGCTGGAGCTAGCTGGCTCTTATGCTTGGGTTCGTCCAGGACAGTGAAGCACGGTGCGTTCCTTGAATCCTCATGAAGAACTGGCAACTTTTTCTCAGATTGCCACGTTTCGGCATTGCACGTTGTTGTGTGTGGCTCCAGGTGGCCTGTTCCTCCACAGTTTCCCTCCCTCCGCCATCAGGTTTGGCTGCAGGAGTGTCCGTGGCATCAGCAGATGCTCCGGTGCCTATTTTTTTTTATTTTTGCTCCCCTTCTCTGCCTAGCAACTGCTGAGGCAGCTGCAGTGGCACTCTGATTGGCTGCCTCATGCTGCTTTTTCCCTCTGTCTTCACATTGCCCAGTGGTATGGGAGCCAATGAATGCCACACACCATGAGAACCTCTTCCCCTTTTCCTCTGAACAGGTGCAGAAATGGGGCTTCTCCCGCACCGCTGCCCAATGCAAGAACAAGCTGCACACCCTCAAGAAGTTCGAGGAGGGCATCATCCATAACAAGGACCCTGGAGAGTCGCCCTGGTCCAAGCCTTTGATGTCAGGCTGGCATCCCTATTTCTCAGCCACAGGGAGTTCTCACCGGGCTACACCACAGGCAGTGGCGGTCCTTTCTTCCAGCTGCCCGAGGTGCACTGTTTCCACACAAAAAGGGGAGCTAGTTCCCAGACTGAAAGACACCCCCCTGCACACCCACAGCTCCAGGAGAGTGGAGCCTTACCCCACCCATGTGAGGGAGGGCAGGTGTGACCCTCCTCAGCAGCCCCCCAGATGCTGTTGCCTCCAAGCAAAGATTCTCTCCCAGCACTAGGAGGGGGCATTCTTCCATCCCTGCAGAGCCCTCACCACTGTGCAGCCTCCTCACCTGCCTTTAGGCACCTGCTTCCCTGGAATCCTTTTAAAAGGAGGGGTAGTGGTGCATTATCACGGAGGAGCTCAGCTTCTCTCCCTCTCTCTCTTTTTTAGGTCAGCCATCCCTGCACTCCTATTTCCTGCAAAGCCTGTCTGATTTATGCATCTGCTGTAGTTAGACAGAAATTCTCCTGGGGAGAAGATGCTGAAAATAAAATGTAGGTCTGTTGTTTGGTCTGAAGGAGCCTTCATAGAGCAGCAGCAGTCTTTCTGCTTGGGAGCCTGGGAATGGAGCAGATGCAATGGTGTTTGGAGTTGGCCTCTGCAAAGTTTCTGGAAAAACACCACTCCAACACATGATTCACATGGACCTCATAAGTCCCTGCACACACCTAACTTTGTCCCTGACTTCAACCTAGTCCCCCTTCAGCACAGGCACATCTGCAAATGTTTGAATGGAGTAATCCCCATAAACCCAATATCTACCCCTCTGACTAAGGGTAGAAGGAGGCTCTGCTAATGTTGGACTCGAAAAATGTACACTAAGCAGGGTTGACTCATGAATTCTACACACATTAAACCAAGATAGGTCTGAATACAAGCTCAGACCTTTCTCAGTCACCCAGATATGCCAATATCCATGCACTCTAAACAAAGAAAATAAGACAGTGTCCCTTCTCCTGCTCTTTAAATACAGCCAGTTATTTTGCATGGAGTCCCTTGTCACAAAGCAGAACAAACTCCAAGCAAGTAAGATGCTTGGCTGAATGCAGGATGGTCATTCCAAGACCTGGGTCTTTTATCCTGACTAGTGGGGCCATGACCGCCTCCCAGCACAGATGTAGCAACTTTCCCAGCTGGGGGCAATCACACCATTATTGTGCAGAGCTGACAGTTTCCATTTTGGCATCCTGGAAACTGCCAACGGACTCTGCAGATGGACTCGAGATGGAAAAACTCCTGTGAGTAATTACTCCTGACAGTAAATCTCTCCTTCAGTCTGGGCAATTCCGTTCCTGCCCAGCCTGGGTCTGATAATTTTAGGCTTTGACCAGTTGACTTAATAGCCCCAAACTGGCATTAATCAACTGCATTTGCTGGGAAAATTCAGATAAATCCTGCTAGAAACAGTTGCTTGTATGTGCCTTTGTGTTATAAAATCAAACCTGCAACATCTCTGCACCTCTTTCTCAGAGGGTACCTAGATTCCAAAATGGGCTTCTGTTTCATGTTCTTTTCAAACTGTTCTTTTAAGAGATGGCTACTACCTTTGGCTGGAAAAGCCTTTGCAGAATGGGGCTCCCAAGTATATTCTTGTGCTAACAGCAAATAGCTGATAAGATAGCTAGTCAAGTTTTCGTGGCAGTATTGCAATCACCCTTATTTGTATGACAAGACGCACAATAATCCCTGTGCCTCAGTGATCATTATGTTAATCCTTTGTAATCAAGGCTATTGTTTGCACTAAGTCTCCTCATGACCACGGAGACTGTCTACGGACAAACGGACAAACGCTGGCTGGCTCCCTCGGCCAGGAAACAGAGATGAGCACTGCCCCCTAGAGTCAGGCATGACTGGACTTAAGGTCAAGAGGAAACCTTTACCTTTTACAGGTTTCTCACATTATTTTTCACTGTGTCATCACCTGATCAGCTGCTATGTCATGTGACTCAGAATCTATAAAACACTCTGTGTATGTTCTAAAAGCTTGTAGTTGTGGTGGAGACTGCTATCGTAAATGCAGGGGCCCTGGGTGATCTCACCAATAGAAACACTGGGTTCCATGGTGATTCAATCTTCCCTGTGGGTCCTGGAATTCATTCTTGCCTTTGGTAAAGAGACTCTGACACATTAAAATGGTAATAAAGGGTTGGAGTTGCGAAATAAATAGAAAGACATCATCTGCATAAGGCATAATTTTAAATTCTAAATATTCATGCACAAAGATGATACAACTATTCTGTCTAATTACGCATGCTAGGAATTGCAAACATAAATGTCAATAGATAAAGCAGGCATCCTTGGCTATTACCTTTCCCAAGCAAAAGGAAAGCCAAATAAAGAAAGTCACAACTCTAGCTCCAGGACCTGAATATAAAATTATAACTCTTTTCAAAAATTCAGCAGGAAAGCCAAATTTTACTCAGTGCAGCAAAAAGGAATTTCTAATGAAAATTGTCAGAGTCCTTTTCAGTATTTCATGATACAACAGACACCTTTCCTGTTCTATCCAAGTTTAAAGCTGTTAAATCTAGGATTATCTGATGTCTCTCCATTTGATTTTGATTCAGATTAGGAAGAGGGATCCGATTCCACAGCTGGAATGCCAAGGCAATGGATCCAGAGACAAGCCAGGCAGTTGCTGAGAATTGGGAGAGTTTCAAGTTAAGTGGAAAAGTTTAGTGAGCGGGCTGAGGTGAGGGGATGGGGTAGTGGACCTAAAGCCATCACCCTCACTAAACCTTGAACAGGAGGGACCACCCTGAAGGTGTGGTTTGCTCTTTTTACTTTGGAAGGGAGGGAAAGTATTCCATTTGGAATAAAGCTCTTGTCATTAAGCCACATTTCTCTTATGGTCCACATTCTAATATTGCTTTTCTCTTTGGTTATTGACCTTTGGAACACTCTTCTTGCATACTACAAACCAGCCTAGCTGGTCAGCTTTCACATAATAAAGTAGGAAGGCTTTGTTCTGCCTTGTGTAGCAGGAGAGAAAGAACAACAGCTCCAACCAAGTTTGAGAGGATGTAAAATATTTTATACTACTCAGTTGGAAACCCACCTGGACCTGGTGATTTTCCATGCTTTATATTAGTGGTTCCTTTAATTTCTTCCATATGCAAAGAAGCTATAAGAAGCTGTCATTGTGAAAAGTATATGCATGCAGAATTAATTTATCGTATTATATTCCACCTATTCCCCTTAATGGAATTCAAGTTGGCTTACAAAATTAAGTATTTTTCTTAATTTAAGAAAGACATTAATAAATATATGAAATACATGTAATCAGCTAGAATATAAAAATTAAAACAACTGTAAAAACAACTAAGAGAACAGAGATAGTCCGATGCAATTTGATTAGGCCCAGACTATCCCCAAACACCTTTTTGTCTGTCTCTCAGAACTTGGCAAAGATGATACCAATCTAACCTCTCTGGGAAGGGCATTCTAGAGCTTTGGGGCAGCAGCCACCAAGAAGACCCTCTTCCATGTTCTCACCCAGCTTACTTGTCCTAAACAGTTTAAAGCAATATCTGCCCGCTGTTAAGCGCAAATTATTCAGCTCATATTTAACTTCCAGCAGTTCCTGATAAAATTGGTGCAGTCTGAAGAAATGTTAAACTGAGTTATAAAAGATTCCAAATTCTTATTCAGTATTATTTGCTGCTTTTAAAAAACAAGATCTTATAAAAAGCATAGGCAATAATTCAGCCCTGCTCAAAAGGCCACCCACTCAGCGGGGCTAGAATCAGTCTTGCCTTCATTATCTTCACAG
Source organism: Varanus komodoensis (assembly GCF_004798865.1). NCBI lineage: Eukaryota > Metazoa > Chordata > Lepidosauria > Squamata > Varanidae > Varanus > Varanus komodoensis. The sequence goes on along the minus strand of NW_025335549.1, from coordinate 11,882,133 downwards.
TACTCAACTGGTTCAGCAGAAATCTTATTTTTCAACACCTCTTCATTAAGAGAAACATTGTGTTTCTGAAGACTGGCTGCCTTGGCAAATTTGAAAATGGTAACCTCAGACAAATGAGTGTGATCTGAGATTATTGGCTAACTGAACTTACAAACCTCGATGTTACGTAGCATTTCTGATATAGCAATGAAATCAAAGCATAGTTTCTTCCCCTGCGTGCAAACTTTGCCTTGCATAATCAAACCAGGTTCTCCCATACAGGCCTTTGGAACAGGCTTACTCCTATCCAGCAGTGTATCTAAAATCTCAGTAAAGTCCCTGCTAGCAACCAAATGATTACAAGCAATATCAACTAATCTGCTGAAAGAATCGGGGAATATAATCAGAATTGTTATCAGGCATGTGAGCATTAATCATAGCATCTATTTTATCAATATATTGCCTGGTCAGAATCAGAAAGCAATCATGAGAATCTATAATCACCTGTTGAAATGGAAAAGAAAGTCATGCAGTGCTGTTTCTACTGACTGGCAGCAACACACTGGGGTTTAAGCCCTGCCTGGAGATACCAAGATTTAAACCATGGACCCTTTGCATGCGACAAGAAAAACCAAAGAGAGTCTGCTGGAAGTGTTCAATCAAAAGAACATTTGCAGCTTATTCAGACGTAGGGGAAATGCATGTGGCATGCAGGCAGAGTCTGTACTTTTATAACCTATTAGTTAAATATGCTGTTTGGGGAAGGGTGAGGGGTCAGGGTGGAGGATTACCCATTTGCTAGAGTAAAATAATAGGATTGAATGTGATTAAGGCAAACAACACAAGAGGAAGAACTTTCAGGACAGGCATTCCTTTGCATGTGTAAAGCAGGACAGGCATATATTAGGATATGTAAGATGGATTCCTAATCAGAGGAAATCTTAAGTCTAAAGCTATTGCGGTGTCTGGCTTTTCACAGCCATATTATGGCAGATCTTTGGCACATTTTGCCCTGATGCCCACAATGTGTGTGTGTGTCACCTCTGAGCTATAACTCAGTTGCTAATAGGGGAAGCCTGGTTTACATACTAAATCTGGTTAACACAGCCTTTCCCAACTGGATGGTCTCCAGATGTGTTAGACTACAACTCCCATCATTCCAAACCAGCATGCTGTCTGAGAATGATAGGGGTTGTAGCCAAACATATCTGGTTGGCTTCTGGCTCAGGAAACCTGCTTTTAACAGATGTGGTCCATGTTTCCAGTTTACAACAACTGGATTTAGGGAATTAACTCCCAACTCTCCCACTCTAGTGGAAATAAATAACTGCCTAACTATAGGGTCAGTTTGTTGTGATTGGTTCTCAGAGCCTGTGGATGCTTTGCTTTACCTCTTACTTTACCTTTACACTGGTTTCAGGTGTGCCATTACCCTGATCTGAACCCAGGGAAGTAAATGCAATGTTATCTTGTGGAGTTGGAAGGTGCATAGATCAAACCCCTGACACATCGCCACAAGGGAAGTTGTAGTTGCATATGATTTGGCAATGCCGGGCATGACACAACATTATCGCAGAAACACATCTGTGTGTAGTGCAGTTGGCATCTTGAACAAGCTTCTGTGGGGCATCCAACATAGAAAGCTTCAAAACAGCAGTGCCTGATTTAACTGCCTGAAGTGTGAACTTGTGGGACTCATTCCAAATGTATTTGGCACTTTGGAAGGTCACTTCAGAGGCTGAATACCAGATTGGCTTACTAGCCAGGAGACCCATCCACAGCAAAGGTGTGCCAGCAACCAGAGCTGCTAATGTGGGACCTCCTTAACTTCAACATCAGGGTGAAGAACAGTTGTAGAAACAGACCAGGAGCAGGCAATTCTGGACAGGAGAAGACAGTCCCTATGTTCAGAAGAAGCAATGTTCTTTGTGAAGCAAACAACACCCCAGGGAAGGAAAGAAAAATATCCCTGTGCTTAGTGGTTGTGCAAGGACAGCTGGGGAAGAGGACCATCCAGCCACCAAAGAAACTTCCTCTCCTGGTGTGAGGGTTTCAAGGCCAGGTGCGTTTGTCTGATGGCCCCATCCCAAGAGTGCTGACCTTCTTGCATCCTGAGGAACATGTTCAGTTCTGGAGACTCTCTTGGAGGCTGTGTTCCATTTGAGGGTGAAGCCAAAGGCAAAATGGGTCAGAGCCAAAGGATCAAAAGGACAAGCCTATTTTAACTTAAACCTCTCACTGTCAGTAGCTAAGCATCACAGCTTTCAGTGATTTTGCACCAGAAAGGTTAGCTGTGAAAGCTCACCAGAAGCATCTCTCTCTTGAATGACTTAACATGGAGGTGTCCCTCAGTCATGGGTTTGCAGGGGTGGGTGCTGCTCTTACCCTGTTGGACATTCCCTAGAAACATGAGAAGAAGGTCCTCAGAGTTAATCTTTCTAATCTTTGCCAAACTGCCTCAAGTTCCCCTGTAAAGTCTTATGGGCATTTACCCTGGGGAGAACCCTGAGCATTCGGTTTCTTTTGCTTGTCAGGGAGCCAAAAATAAGCTGGGGCTTACTTTGGAGAGAGACCCTCCAGCAGGAAATTGTGTACACCTTCTAGAAATGTATTTCAACTTCCCACAAACTCATGTGCTCCAATAAGCAACGCTGGGTGGCAAGTCCGTCTGGTCCTGAGGTCATGCTACATTTCCGGACTGTAAAAGATGGAAATGGTTGCCTGGATGGACATGTCCAGGCACGGAGAGGGAGAATTCAGAACATTCTGCAGGAAGTTGCTGTTCCAGAGGAAGGAAGCATGTTATGGTCCATTCCTTTTGTCTCCCTCATGAATTAGAGCTATCTTGCAACCACACCTCTTCAGCCCTGACAGAAAGCACAGCGAATGCCACAACAGAAGGCATTTGTCTGAAACGATGGAAGACCCTGCTAGGACTCCGGAACAATGTACTTGGTGCTCTAATCACTCATTTCCAGAGAAGTCATCTCTTCGCTTGTTGCAGCAAAAGCTGCAAAAAGTCATTTATTCTGACACAAGCTGTAATGGACAGCCTGCTTTGTCGGGGGGGGGGGGGAAGGGGGGGAGAGAGAACACGTGTGTGTGTCTGCGTGCGTGTCACCCTCAAATATTCACAGTCATCACCGCTGCCTGTACCTTATGCCAAGATCCGCACACGCCCTCCCCAAGCATGTGCAGATAAACTTGCTAATTTGAGGTTAACCCTTCGTGCATCTGATGCAGGGGGTCACTGTCCCCAAAAGATTACACTGAAATGAATGTTCTGGTGCCACAGGACTCTTTGCAGGGTTCTCCTTTCTAATACTGGCATCTTTACCCTCTTCCCAGCTCACCAAGTCTCAGAAGTTTCGCTACAGCGCCCTGGGCAATTCTGACCCTCCCCAGTGAGTTTCAGGACGCTTCCAAATTGTGGCTCCCTGCACTCCGAGTCATGGCCAATGACAGCGGAGAAGCGGCTTTGGGAGGCGCTGTGCTTTGCTTTTGCCATGGACAAGGCGTGCTAATGGAGACGGGCCCTGAGGTCTGAGCTCAGAGGGGGACTGGTGGAGAGGCAGGGTGTGCGTGCGTGCGCGATGTGGGGAGCACCACCTTCCCCCCGCAGGAGTTCTGCCGGGCTGCAACTTGGCTTCCTGCATCTGACATCCCGAATTCCATGGTTTCACATTCCAGTGACATCCTGCGTGATTATGGAGATGCTCAGCATTTTTTTCCGCCAGCTGCCAAATGCTAGCATGATTTCTTTGAATCCGAATTTGCCAGTGACAGTCAGCATCTTCAGCCACTAAGCCGAGAGAGGCAATCTGCTATCAACTCCCAGTTAGCAATCCTGTTATTTTAAACCCGATTTCCTTTTTGTCTTCCAGCAATCCCTTCCCCACCAGCAGCACCAGCTCCTTCCCTTGCATCCCTGATTTCTGAGCTAGCAAGGGGGGAGAAAATCCAGCCCTGGAGTCTGGAATAGGAGTGGAAGGTGCTGGTGGTGCTGGAACGGAGCTGAGGTATGCACAGTAATTTCATATTTCGGCCAGCCTGAATAAGTAGTTCACTGGCTATCTGGGTGGGGGTGGGGGAGAGGCTGGGGGAGAGGCTGCCTTTGGGGAAGGAGGGAGGTAAGTAAGTAGAGACATACTGCACCATTTCCTGATTCACTGAGCTCCAGAGAGTTGCTGGCTGTGTGCAGCAGGGGAGGTGCTTGAATAGCTGTTCCAGCAGCGTAATTTTATACATTACTGAATCAGAGCAGGCAGAGAACCTGGAGGGACAAAGCCTCGGCTCATCTTTGGGAACTGCGTTGTGAAATCCTGCCGCTTTCTCCTCCAGCCATGCACTAAGATTCTCGTGCATTCCCCTCTCACCCACCCACCTTTTTTTTTTTTTTTCATTTTTTTGCTCCTCAGTCTTCTTTTTTTCTCAATTCTTCCTCCTCCTCCTCCTCCTCGCCGTGTGAATGACAAGAGTGATCCGATGATGGCCCTTGTTATGGAACCTATCAGCAAGTGGACACCCAAACAAGTAGTGGATTGGATGAAAGGTAAGTGTCTTTCCGTCTTACAATGTCGCTCTCTTTATCTGGCTCACCTGTGCTTTTGGCGTGATAGATTGTTGTGTGTGTCTCCGGTCCCCGCCTCACGCCACACCGTTGGGGGTGTGCATTGATTGCAGAGTTTTCGCAGGGTTTTTTGGGGTGGCGGTGGGAAATCTGTGTGCTGTCTCATCCCCAGCGAGTGGACTGAGTGAGACAATGGTGCCTGGGTGAAGAGGCTGGGTTCTTTGACCCCCCAAGGCAAAAAGTGCCCCTGGAATCTCCATAGCCGGGCACATACGTGAGTGCCGATGCTGACAGAACTATCAGATGTGTCTGGCATGCCTTTGAAAGAGCCCATGCGCTTGTTGCGTGGTGTCATGCCTGGCTCTCCTTAAAAAAACCTGTCTCGATCAGCTCTCCGGTGCAGTCAGAACAGGTGACACTTCGCAGGCAGCACCAGGAACTGTAGTTCGGGAGGGTTTAAAACAACGATTGCAACAACAAGGAACTGGGGGAGGAATCAAAGGACAGCCCCGCTGAGGTTTGAACCTCATGCGTGCTGGCTGCTCGGAGTCACGCTTCACCCAGCTTTCCCGGTGGCTTCTCGGCTTTATTACGTGCATCCACTGTGACAGTCCTCCAGCACTTTGGACAGAGCTTTTGCTGCCATATATGGAGAGGGCAAGGAAGGCCCTCCCAGAATGAGCCGGGCTGGGAAACTCTTCAGGACAAGAAAAAAAATCCAGGATTCAGGAAAGATGATGAATCCAGCCCCATCCCTCCCTTGTGTTGTCTAGTGCTCGTCAGGCAGACAAGTCCTTTGGACTCTTGGTTTGTGGCCTCAGAAGAGAGTGTTTGGATGAAGGGTGTAGGCTCGCTGCTGATCATCATGTGGCTGGTATCTTTTTACACTGAGCAAAGTGGGAAAGGGTAGGAAGCGTTGGGCCTTTCAGAGCCACTCCTCCCCTCCTGTCTTCTGCATTAGAAAAGAACCTCTGGTGTGACCTTTGGTTGTGGTACTTGTGCACACGATCGTGGAGAAGGCACCTCTGTTTCTCTATCCATATTCCAAGTTAATGCATTAGCAATAATGTAGTATACATACAGATTTACATGTGCAAAGATATGATTTCATGTAGCGTGATTCTGGAAGTTTATAGCAGTGTTCCTTTTCCCCTTCCTTTTAAAAAATGCGTGTCTGTGTGTGTGCACACAAATTTAAATTAACAGAAAGGAGAACAGGACAGCCTATATCACGATGACATTGTTTTCCAAAATCTTCATCATATGCCCTGAGTATGCTGGACGGCAGTGATCCAGGTTGCAGCCCTCAGATAAATTGCTCATATTACATGCTACCATGCTAAATCACAATATAAATAGTAGACTTTCTTGGAAATGGATGGAATATGCACACTCTTTCTTCTCTCCAGCCTCCACCACCACCACCCACTCACCCAACAGTTTGCCTAAGTGTTTAAGTCAGCAAAATAGTATGTGTTACACTCCCATATACTACCATGTAGGTGGGTGATATCTAAAGAATGCAGAGTAGCTTTCTCCAGAAGGCATCACTTGAGACAAATAGACAGCACTCATTATCCCAAACTAGCTCAGTCAGGGAAGGTCTCCAAATCACCTGATACGTGCGATATCTAGGGGCAGAGGAACCATAAAAGGTCGGTGGCCAAGAGAGAATCAGTCTTGTGATTTAGGCTGTGGAGCTTTTTTCTTAATGTCTCCAGAAATGTTTTGCAAAGTAAAAATGTTGTCTTTATAGCCCAGATATGATGCTAGTACAGTAGCAGGCAACTGGTGCATTTGCTCTTTCTTTTAAAAAGGTGATGGAAATGAGTGCTGCTTGCTGGATTCAGAATCTATCCTTGTATCTTGCTTCTATAGATTGGCATGGTAGCTGAGAAAGAATATCCACAGCTAGTGGAATGAGCAGTCCTCTGCCCACTTAAGTGTGTGAGCAGTTTTTTGAATAGCAGATACAGAAACTACTCTCACTGATGTATCATAAATACTTGGGCAAACAAGACACTTCACAAAGTAACAAACCCTGTATCACAATGTGGGTTGTGCCTAATTGCTACAAAGCAACTATAGAATTGACACACAGCTTTGTTGCAGTTCTAAGATACTGGGAATTTAGAATCAGTTTTAGGGCATGGAACGGCAGTGGGAGGGAGGACAGAGAAATATTAGTAGTCAGCTTCACAATTGAAGTGATCCACTCAAGGACCCCCACCTTAAAACCATCAACTCCAGGCTCCAGAGCTGTCTAATCGTGCCATTCCTTTCCCTATCTGCTTCCAATCAGAGTCCCAGCAGGAGAAAAATGTCTCAGGGGAGAGGGGCTTTAGGGTGTGCGTGCCTCCATGGAAGAGGGGTTAGGATCCCCTCTCCCACTTCATAGGCATTTAACAATGGCCAATTGTAACAGGTGGCTCTAAGTCTAATTGAAACCCAGGTACCTCAATAAAAAGTGGCACGGTTTGATTACAGACACGGTGCTTGTCTTTTGAAACAAGACTTTCCTCTTGCTTGTCATGACATAACAAATTCAAGGGGGATTCCTTACAGCAATTATGGGCTCTTTGGAAATTCAATTTTGTGCAATTGAACAGGAGCATGTGCAGTGGCTGGAGGTTGGCTTTGGCAGTGGGCTTTTGGAACGTGGACAGACACGCGAGCTTCATTTTAAATGACTGTCATCCCGACATTACAAGATTGGATTCTTCTCCTTTTGAGCATTTAGTCCATCGCAGCACAGAGATGGTAGCGTGAACTGTGCAGCCACACAGAGGGAGGGGAAAAAAGATCATTCAAAATTATACTGCAAGTAAAGTGTGATCTGTGGTCAGGCGAGGACTTGTCCAAATTAGGGCATGCCCGCTGTTTTGGCACAATGGACACAAATGCCCCTCAGTGGCACCACCACGTAGCCAAAATGGATTGCTTGCATTGGCCCAGATGGCTTTATTAGAGGAGACTGGTGATGTAATCATCATGTTAAGGCAGGGCAGCATGACCATCTTCCATTTACTACTTCAGGGAGTGGGCAGCTCAAGGTTTCCCCTGTGCTATGCAGGAGTTGGTGTCAACACACAGTTCACACCAGGATCCAGCCCTAACGCTCATCCTTAGGATCTTCTCTGTTGACTCATCCAGGATGTGGAGCTCCCCTTTACCTCTCTTGTATTGTGGGGAGGGGGTCACTGCCACCCAGATGTTCTTCAATTTTGGCAGGACTTCGGCTTCAGATCAGTGACTTTTCTCTCTAGCATTCTGGGGAAGCTCTAGAGCTCAGTTTCTGTGCACCTGTTTCCCCCAAAAGCCCAAAGGGCTCAACCCCTGACATATCCCATTAAAACGGCCTTTGCTGCCTGAGGCCCTGGGCAGCCACTGCAAGTCCCAGGAGACAGGACTGGGCAAATAGTTTGACTGGGTAAATTGCAGCTTCTGGTCTCCACCAATGCAGGGTAGTATTTGATAGTGCTATTCCACCAACTCAGATGCCCCTAGTAAAGCTCTGCTAAATTTTGTGCTTAGCAGAATGATATTGCCCATAGGTTTTTATTTCAGGGATACTTCTAGTTGTGCTTGTAAATGGTTACAAGTGAATGCTTTGCTTTGCTTTGCTTTTTGCTTTGCTTTGCTTTGCTTTCAGTGGTTGTGAACATTTTGCTCTGGACTAGAATGGTGGATTTTCATTTTATTTGCTTAAAGATACATTGAAATAGTAAATACAGTACTTGTATGCCTTGTTTAAAAGACCGGACCAAGGCCAGCAACTGGCCCTCCAAAAAGTGACAATCTACCTCTGTTGGTATGAAAGGAACCTCTTTGCCAGAATGCTTCATGGCTCACAAATTGGAAACAATCACCTCCAACTCACTATAACTTTACGCTTCTAATCCTGTTGAAACAGTCTGCCTGGCACCTTAATGTGGCTTCATTAAGAGCTTCATTTAGAGCTTCCATATAGCCTGAAGTGCCTGATCCTGCCTAATCTTGGAAGCGAAGCAGGGTCAGGCCAGGTTGAAATCTGGATGGGCGACTTGAGTCTGGCATTGAGCAGGCAGTTGGACAGTGATGGCCTGTTAGGCCAACTGTATGGTTCTCTGATTTTATGATTCATTGAGCTCAGAATTAGTGTAACCTAGGACTTCTGTGCGTATCTGAAAGAGCACATCTGAATCCTGAGGGATTCAGGCATTCCTCTTCCTCCTGTTTCCACTTCCACTTCTGCTTCCATTACTAGTTTGAAGAGAACACAGGGTGGGAAACCAGCAAAGTGAACAATATTCAAAGCTACCTTAACCATCCTGCCCCTCTCCCCAAAATGTGCTTTGTCTTATTGATTCTACTTTCAGAATCTAGGCTAACTAGAGGTCTTTTCCAGGGCAAGGGCCAGGAGAAGAAATAGAGAGCGGACATACTGTCAGTTGCCAGGCATCTTCCACCTCTTTCCCCCTTACCCTGATCCTCTGGAATGGGTGCAAAAGCTTCAGCCCTGAGCATTTCAGCCCAGTATTCTCAATGTGGACTGGCAGCACTGGTTCTCCACAGTTTTGTCCAGGAGTCTCTCTGAACGAAAAATCTGTGGTCTGTCACATTAAGCTGCAGCCCCTGCTAAGCAGCACAGGAGAGGAAATGGTGTGGCTTGGTGGCACAGCTGTTGCTTCACATGCCAAAGGTTCCAGTTTGTCCTCTGGCAGTGAAAAGAGGACTAAATCTAAATTTGTAGAGAGCCACTATTGGTCTGAGTGGACAAACATTAGATTAGATTAGTATAAGCACCTTTTAATGCCCATATAACGATTACCTGATCCACAGGGCTTCTGGCCAGACCCTGACCAAATGATCTTTCTACTTCCTTTCCCATTAGGAGCCCCGAGTGTTCCAGAAGCAGCCAAGGTGGCATTTGGCCTTTGTCTCTGCATTTTTTCTTTAAAATATCCTCTGCAGTGGCCTATCTGGCTCACACATGGCAGATTCCCTGTGAAAACTGCAAGAACCCTTGAGAAATTGATTTTAAAAGGGTGGGATGAGGAAAGGGAAGGGAAGGGCTTTTATAAAACTCTGTATTGATTCTGGATAACTCTGTATAACAGAGTGCCTTTGTATAATCGTGCCAAGCAAAATTTAGAGCACTCACTTATTGGAGTGGTGGGCGACTTAAAGAGGGAGAAGTGGAGATGGAACACAAAGAGTCCAAAGATGAAAGATTTTATCTTGTGTCTTTCTTCTAGGGTACAATCCTATGGCCACTGGATGCCATCTAAGTGATCTTTGGATAGGTTGGAGCTGGGGCTCAGAAATGATTCCAAAGTTGTCTCTCCATGGATTCCTATTGCTCTGAAGTCTCGTATGTGATTTTGCAGCTTGCACAGGAGTGGGCGCACTCTGTGGTGGGAGGGAAAGAGTGAGGCTGCCCTGGGATGCAAGGGGTTAAGCATCCGGATGGTTGAAGCAGCAAGGTGGTCCTTGCCTTCTTGCACCATCCACGCTCAGTTGGATGCCTCCACTCTCTGAATTTGGAGAATCACAGGCATTCATGATATGGTACCGGCAGGCATTTGTTTCTTAAACGACACTGCATTTTCCATTCCTATTTCTGCACCTTTGCCATGAACCTTCTCGCTTTCTAAAATATGAATGAATGTATGGATTGAGGCAAGAAAAAAATTCATTCTGTGATGGCAGTGTTTGAAATGATAGGATTTTCTTGATACTTGGTGTTTAATGATGCAATAATAAAGTGCTTAACTATGTATATTAAAATCATTAGTATATACATAGATTAACTTGTATTTGGTGTTGTACCCAATTCATCAATGAACATACTTGGCATCAAATCAAGATGTTCACTGGGAAACATTAATGCATACCATAAACACACCAATGTCGAACTAGTTTATGAATATATTTTACTTGTAATATTTTTGCATGCTTTCCAGCAATGCAGTGTTAATACTCCAGATAGTTCATTGATCTGTTTCCACAGAAGCTAATTGTTAGATAAACTTCATTAAGTCTTCTAACTAATTAAAGGGATGTGCCTTTCTCTCACACATTGCTATCTAAAGATGAGGTAATCCAGGTATTTTTATGCAGATTCAGTCAGATCAGTTTGCAGGTGAGACTAACATAGGTGATCAGTACAATCATATACATAGCTATTCAAAAGTAAGTCTGATTGTCTTCAATGGGGTTTACTCCCAGTTACTTGCCCCTTGTCCTGCCAATGGCTTTCCCAAAGGCTTCTGGCTAGCTGCTGCGAGAGAACAAAAAGCAGGACTTGCGGATGTATGAGAATTCCATTTGGAGGGCAGAAAATGAATGGGCTTTCCTCCAACTATCATTCTAGCTGTCCCTCTCCCCCACCCCAGTCTTGACTCCATCTGTACCAAGCTGAGCCAGTGCTTGGATTTCCATTTTTTGTTACATGTCCTGATTTTTTTCTTTTAAAAACCCTTGCACAGTCAGTTGTAGGTGCACAATTGTGTCCGCCTTGGAAAACCTCACTTGGTCAAATGTCTGCCGTCAAAGTGCAGTACTGACCACGGACTCTGACTGGAGGGGCTGAAAATACTTCTACTTGCTACTTTGCACTTGCCTGATAGCTGTCAAATGGCAAGCCGTCAAGTGAAAGCAACACCACAAGGAGATTTTTGCTTGCTAAATAGGGTGACGTAGTTCTCAGTGCCTTGCACCTTTCCTGAAACTCCAGGTGCTTAGAAAGATGGACAAGTGCAAGCCGTCCTATTTACAGGTAGCTGTCAAACCTCAGGCTTCATTTTACATGGGTTTTTTGACAGGGCTACCTAGAAGTTTTATGTTTTATGACTTAAAAATGTGTGTGGATATATTGTGCATACATTGACAAAACAAACAAAGACCCTGACAGTAGCTCAGCTCAGAGGAAATAGGGAATTCAATTTCTTGGAGGAAATAGGGAATTCTATATTCTATATCTCAGAGTGAGGATGGATGACAGATTGTGTCAGAAACCCTAGTAATCAAAAGTACTGGTGCTGCATCCCAGTGAGTCCTGACCCCACTACACCACTGTCCGTAAGATCCAGAGTAGACATTACAGGAATGGCAACTTCACGTTGAATCTACAGATCTTTAAACCATGAAAACAGCGTTGGCTTGGGCAGGGGGTGAGTAAGCGAGTCAAATGGATCACAGCAGACTTGGAGAGGGAATTTTGATCCTCCTTTTCTAGCAGGTGTTTGCTTTTGGGAGGAAATTCCCCATTAATGATGGTGATGATAACATTTCCGGACCTGCTCTTGCTCCACTGGATTTCAGCTGCTTCCTTGACCAGAGCCGGCATCAAAATTATAGGCGTTTTTGCTGTTAAATCGTATCACATTTGTTTTAGTATCCCAGTTATAACACTCCTTTGGGAACTGGGGGCGGGCTGCTTTATCTGCCTTTAGATGCATTTCTTTTGCAGCAGGGAGATGCCGTGTGTGCATAAATGAAGCATCATACGTGTACAAACATGTTTACAATGCGACTATGACAATGACAGCAAAATCTATTGTGGTCCTTCAAAGCCTGCAAGGTGATTAAACAGCCAGGCTTGTAAAATCTCCAGGTCCTTCTGAAATGCACCTCTTTAGTCATAGCTTCACATGGAATCATTTATTCCAAGTCTTGCTGACTGATAGCAGAGTTTTGCTTGCCAAATATCTGGAAGTTGCAATGATAATAAATGTTCAGATGTAAATGCCGCATGCAAGCCCAGTTCCCTAACCTAAAGCTGCTGAATCTTGCCTTCCTCTCCCAAGCAGTCTGCAGCCCGAACAAAACTGCAAGCAAATTCAGCTGGCAAATTGATTAACCATGCTGCATTGATCCTGTTCAGAATAATTATATGTTCTCAGCAAAAGGGCTTTCCTTCTACGTAATCCTCCAGTTTCAAGACGTTTCATAAAATAATAAGGAAAGGTGGAAGGAAGGGAAGAGGGATAAGAAGCAGAGATGCTGATGACGTGAATGGGCTTGTTAACATTCGACTCACACAGTTTTCTGGCAACCCCCTTTACCAGTCTCTCTCTTTTGCCTCTCATTAAGTCTCTATCTGTTTTGTAGCATTGTGTCATAAAAAGGGAGTCTCAAGGTTTTGCAAAAAGTGATGCATAAAAACAATAAAGTTTTCTGGAATGCTGGAGAAGCACATTTTATCACCTTCCAGACGAAAAGCCTTGCACCTGTTATGTGGCACGTCCCTCCCCTATGTACTTCCTTTCAATCAACTCATCCACTTCAGTCCCCAAGAGTGTATCCATGCAAGAAACTTAAACTGGATTAAAAGTAATTCCTGTTTTCAAGAGAAGCCCGGGAATCAGAGGGTCTTTCTTTTCCTTTTCTCTCTTTCTTTCTTTTCTTACTCCCACCCACAACACCATTTTATTGAGGACAACTCCAGGATTCACTGGACGCAATTCCAGTTCTGGCTCCAGGTTTTGGAGGACCCTTGGACACCCTCGTTGCCCCCTCGGCCAACTGGGTCTGCCTCCTTATCTCCTCATCCTCTTTCTCATCATTACTAGCATCAGACAAGAGATGGGCAGGGAAGCAGCGAGTAAGTAGATTCAACGTCACTGTGAACTGGACCAGAGCAGGTGAACAAGCCGGTTGCCGTGAGAAAGAGGACCACCCAGCCCATCAGTTATCCAATTACTTCCAGTGTATTTCAATCCTGGCCGTGTAGCTAGGCTTTTTCATTTCCATCTCCATTCAGCAGGTTCTCATCCTTGATTAGTATTTTTGAGATAATTAATTCCTCATCACATTATCATTAAAAAATCAGTTAAAAATCAGACTGAAATGAGCTACAAGCAGGGAGCAAAGCCCATGAATAAGTTCTACCTGGAAGCTGGAACATATTGATGCTTTTTGCAGGGTGTCTTCCTTATTTTGTGACTTGTCTGCTTGTCCTGAATGCTGCTCTCGATGATTCTCCGGGATTTTCTGTAGGATAACAGATGCGAGGCTTTGGGGTGGGAAGATAATGAAATGCCTGATGGTGTTTCACCATGCTTTTCCATTTTTATGTGCCGTTTTCTGCAAATCTGGGAAACTCCTGTTTGATGACACGTTGCTACAAAGCAGGCATACCCGTGCATCGAAAGGGCTAGGTTGAAACATTTCTGGGCTTGGCTCAGAAACTCAAAATAGCAGTTCCATTTTCTCTAAATGACTGATGCCAGCTGGGTTAAAGGAAATGTATCACTTGACACCAATGTGCATTACATCACCGATCTCCATATACTCATCTAGCTGTATAAAATGAAATTTAGTGATAGCTATACTGTAAATAAAAATGCAACACAGCTCAGCACAGTGAGGAAGACTGACCAGGTGGCCAGGGTTAGAAACCCTGTCTGTTGCCCAGATGTTTACTCCAGATGTGCAGCTTCAAGGGCCCTGCTCCCTCTTTTAGGGCTTCAGGCTTTGAACTAGACTAGCTTTGGGCACGCCGGTCCCCTCAGGCGGAGGAGTCACCTTTCTAAGTGCCCTATCATAGACCCCCCAGCTGGCAGCAAGCAGCATTCCAATCTGCGCCACTGTAATTTCCCACAATGCCCTGATATAGTGTTGTGCAGGGATGCTGAGGCTGATTCAAAATGGTAGCCACACAGCCATCTGTCAGCCCTGATACCTGATAACCCCTTGAACCTTGGCAATGCCCCAGGTCACTGGTTCTGCATCCAAAGTCAGTTATCTGGAGCCACCAGTTCCGCCACCTCACGGTGAAGACAAGCCATGCTTATTCGGTGCCACGCGTTATCTTTCCCAAACTGATCTACACACTCATCCACACCAGCAGAGGAGCAAACCCCCCAGGCCCAGCAGCCAAACCAATTCCTCCTCGGATCTCGGGGTGGACCCCCAAAGGGCCATGCCCCCTTCCCCCAGCAGCACCCCTTTCCCCACCCAGCAGTTATTGCAAGCTTCCCAGCTTTTGTGTGGCTTTCTTTCTGTTGTAAGAAATCGAAATGTCTCTCCCAAGGCTTAGTTACTGGCAGCAAAATCTTTAAGGTACAATACGCTGGCAGTATTATTACTATTATTATTTGTATTTTTAATATTTGTGGCCTCAGGCCCCCCTACCACTGAAATATGGCCCCTGAGAGTGTTTGCAAAATTGAATTCGCCCCAAGAAATGGGCTGAAAATGATTCCTCACTTTTGCACAGCAAACTGTATCTCTGTTGAATGCTCCTCTGAGAAAAACGCTACACAGCGGAAAACTGACAGCGCAGGGAATGGACTTAGAACCTCTTGTTCTGGTGTGTCTTTAAAAGCCAAATGCCCTGCAGAGTTTGTTTTTCCTAGTTCTTATGTGGGAGGAGGCCACAGTTCGGTGATGCATGCAGATGTTCCTAGGCTCAGCCCCTGGCATCTCTTAGCAGGTAGACCTGGCTCAGGGCATTTTGTCACCAGAGGTAGACAAAAGGCACTCCTTCATTAGTCCACCTGCAGAAGCTTAATGGCCTGTTTGTTGCATCTTTCTTCTCCAGCGGTGATAGAAGGCAACAGACTAGTTTAGAGGCCCAGAGCTGGCTTGTCCTCCAGCAGGGAAGAATAACCAAAGACTTCATGAGGAACCAACAAGACTGTTGTACCTGTCCCCAGAGGCAATCATCTCCATCTTCCTTATTGCAGAGTCAGCTCTGCAGGGTTAGGGCTGGGGGGGGGGGGCAGATCCTGGAACCCCAGGAAGCCACTGCCTGCCAGGGTCAATCATACTGGGTTGGATGGAGCAAGCATTGGACTTCCCAAAAGGCAGCTTCCTACGTGCCCACACAATCTCTCCACACCCTCTTGAAGTCAGAAGTGGTACAGTCCTCTCCTAATCCTCCTCCAGCTGTCCCCACCGTCTGTGGTGAGGCTGGTTGTGATGGACCAGGGCAGGAAGGCTGGGGACAGGCTTCAGATCTGTGCAGTAGACTACCTTTCCCATTAGAACCCGGGAGCAGCCATGGGGGAACAGCCAAGCATCTGCTGTAAGCCTGACGTCTGTTTAAGATTTCAGCTTTACTGCTAAGCATTTAAGTAATCCCTGGTCTGGTTGGATAGGATGCAAATCTGCACAACACGAAAATATATACATTAGTATAGAATTAGATTTATCAGCAATATTTATTGTTACATTTGTGCCTTGCCTTTTCTTCTTGCGCAAGGCACCCGGGGTGGTCCGCATGGGCTTCCTCTTCTCCATTTTATCCCATCCACCACAAACTTGTGAGGTTGGCTAGGCTGAGCACAAGAGACTGGTCCTAGGTCACTCTGGGGTACTTGAGGGCTTAATCAGGGACTAGAACCTGGAAGTCCTGTGTCTGTGTCCACCTCTCCAACCGCTGTGCCACAGAGCATTCAGTGATGATCTCAAAACAGTAATTTGCCTTCAGCCTTCTTTAAAATAAATCCCGTTAACATCAGTGGAAGATTCCCTGCCCCTAAATTTAATTACGCCATCTAGGGAAGGGTGAACAAAACCTTCTCCTCCCAACTGCATTCCTCCTCAGACATCGGTGCTGCCACCACCCTTGCATGGCAATTGGGTTTGGAATAAAAAGTTCTATTTGCATTGTTGTTGTTAGTCGTGAAGTCATGTCCAACCCATCACAACCCCATGGACAACATTCCTCCAGGCCTTCCTGTCCTCCACCATCTCCTGGAGTCCACTTAAGCTCACACCGACTGCTTCAGTGATTCTATCCAGCCACCTCATCCTCTGCCGTCCCCTTCTTCTTTTGCCATCTATTGTTCCAAGCATTAGACTCTTCTCCAGGGAGTCCTTCCTTCTCATTAGGTGGCCAAAGTATTTGAGTTTCATCTTCAGGATCTGGCCTTCTAAAGAGCAGTCAGGGTTGATCTCCTCTAGGACTGACCAGTTTGATCGCCTTGCGGTCCAAGGAACTCGCAGGAGTCTCCTCCAGCACAATTCAAAGGCCTCAGTCCTTTTGCACTCAGCCTTCCTTATGGTCCAGCTTTCACAGCCATACATTGCTACTGGGAAAGCCATAGCCATGACTATACGCACTTTTGTTGGCAGGGTGATGTCTCTGCTTTTTAGTATGCTGTCTAGATTTGCCATAACTTTCCTCCCCAGGAACAAGCGTCTTTTAATTTCTTGGCTGCAGTCCCCATCTGTGGTGATCTTGGAGCCCAGGAAAATAAAATCTGTCACTACCTCCATTTCTTCCCCATCTATTTGCCAGGAAGTGAGAGGACTGGATGTCATTATCTTAGTTTTCTTAATGTTGAGTTTCAAGTCAACTTTTGTGCTCTCCTCCTTCACCCACATCAAGAGGCTCACTTTCTGCCATGAGAGTGGTATCATCTGCATATCTGAGGTTGTTGATATTTCTCTCAGCAATCTTAATTCCAACTGGTGATTCATCTAGCCCCGCCTTTCTCATGATGTGCTCTGCATATAAGTTAAATAGGCAGGGCGACAGTATACAGCCTTGCCAAAGTCCTTTCTCAATTTTGAACCAATCAGTGGTTCCGTGTCCAGTTCTCACTGTTGCTTCTTGACCTGCATATAGGTTTCTCAAGAGACAAATAAGATGGTCTGGTACTCCCATCTCTTTAAGAACTTGCCACAGTTGCATTAGTGGTTACTCAAGGCTATGTAGAATAGATCCAGGGGTCTGGGGAATAGTTTGGGGGCTGGATCCCCCAGGGGCTTAGGGCTGATTCACATGCATTTTTTTCCAGGTTCAGAACTTGGCATCTTCAGGTATAAAAGGCTCCAACAGCAGGAAATGGGAAAGGCTGTTTGCCTAAGCCCTTGGGGAACTGTGGCTGGTTAGTTAGCACCCCCTGGATAAAGATGCATTTATGAGTTCTGTTTTGGAGGAAGTGAATTAACATCCTACACAGTCAGAGCGATGAAAATCTAGTAGGGGCAGTCATTTGCTTGATTTTCTGTTAATGCTGCTACTGCTCCTTTCCACCACGACCCATTATCCCCCACCTCAACAAAACAAATATAACACTGAGTCATAACCAGCATTATAGCTTAATGAAGTGCACATAAGCAGAGGGGGAATGTTTTGGCAGAATTATGGCAGGCAGAGACAGAGCAGAATTCAGTATTTTGCAAGACCTGGACTATTTTTAGAAATCTCTTTTCTTCAGTCAGGATTCAGGAGTGTCTCAGAGGAGGAGGAGGGGTTGCAGCCAAACACGGGGGCTTTTTCAGATGAATAGTAGTTGCTTGAGCTGGAAGCTCAGGAGGTTCTTCAAAAGCATTCTCTGTTGAATTTTTGCATAAAAAGGAAAAGACATTCCTCCCAGTGCTTTAAAATCAGGGTTGCGGCCATTGCAACTCAGCTGCAGTGCAAAGAAGACATCACCATTAAGCAACTCTTTATGAATGCATGAGACTGCCTTTTATTTTAAATGCAGTGATGAGCTCATCTAGAACTGCCAGGCCAGCATCCTTGTGTGGACTTCCTGGGTCCCCGCAAGGGCCCTGAGGCCGGCATCAAAGGTCGGCATGGATGGGGATCTACCAATTGGCCACACCTCAGCAAGGGGTTGCTGACATGAGTTCCCCATTCCTGCACTTACTCTTCAACACTACAACATGGTCGGGTGGCCATATGTCCTCCCTAGAGGACAGTTGCCTGCTCGAAAGACAGGCAAAAGAATGAGCTCTATTTAGAAAGGGGTTCTCTAGCTGAAGGGCTATCCGGGCCGAGTTGGGGTAAAGATAAAGAATAATCAGACGGGAGAGCTGGGCCCTGACGTTGCCCCTCAACGAGGAACACCTGGAGAGCAGACTGAGCAAGCAGATAAGTTACCTGGTCACAGTTTCCCATACTCTGGTAAGATGTACAGCATTTGAACTACAGGAATTGGTTCTACAGTTGCATCAACATGTGTGAATTGCATTGAACAAGATGTGGAGTGGACAGACGGTCAGACAGAGGACACCACCTCCATAGGAGAATGCCGTCAAATAGAGGGCTCTTTCAAATAGAGGACTGTTCTTCTAGCTCTCCAAAATGGGAATCTTCTCAGTAAGACCAGCCCACTCTAGCAGTGTGTTTTAGCTTCTAGTCCAAGCCTGGAGCTACTGGCCTTTAGGACTGTGTCTTAGAGAGCAGGCATTTGTTAGGTACTGGTTGCTACAGCCCAGACAGGCCCCAGCAATGGTGCATTTGCAGTGTTGTGACAATGAAGCCCATTCAGGAGCACGCACCGCAATCTTATCCTTGACCACTCGGAAAGAGCTCCCTCCACAGCTTTCGGTGAGTCTCACTCCTCTGAAAGTGTGCAGAAACTTGCAGCCTGCATTCTCTCATCCAAACCAAGCTTCTGTCTCCTTTGAGAAGTTTCCAGCTCCGGAAGCATGGCCTGCGCTTACCTTTTTGTTCTTGTTTACTTGGAGAGCCATAGAGGGCTGCGTTGCTGCAGGGAGAATGCCAGGCAGCAATGAACACAAAGTAGTCTCTTTGCTCTGACGTTTAATGGCACTGTGTTAAAACAGAGCACCTGCTGTAGTCATCACTGAGTCCTGGAATAATGGAAGGATCAAATGGTCTTGCATGCCCAGGGCATGTTTGCTGGGCTTGAGGTGGGGGTCAGCTCTAACAGCTTCAGTAGGAAAGCAACCTCCGAGCCCAGGGCCTCCGGAGCACATCGTGTGCCAAAGCTCTTCTAGGACAGAGCCCACCTTGTCTTTTAAGCCAGCAATCTGAGCTTGTTCACTCCAGTGGGCAATGAAGTCTCTGGCATGCTTGTCACTAACCAGTCTTGACTTTGCATAAGCTGCCCCCGAGAACGTGTGTCATTGAAAGAACCAGCAAAGTGCTGACAAGGTTTCTGAAACTTACAGCTATTGATGCAAGTGACAGTGGCATTGTATTGCTCCATTTGATACGTGGAACTTCCTTTCTTCCTCTACAGCAGTTACCTAAGCATTTTGTGGAGTATTTGCTAGGGCTTTTGTTCCCATGCAAGGCAGTGCATCTCATCCCATGGACAAGATTTAATTCTAATAAAATTGGAAGTTCATGGTAAGAAGCCTGGAACAGATAATAGCAAATGAAGCAGGACTCTGGGATCCTGGTGGAGTGATCTGGGAACTTCGAACACAGTGAAAAACATTTTGCGCTCGGAACATAGTCTTCAGTGGATCTGGAAACAATTTTGAATGCAGGTTGCAACAGATTAGTGATGGATCGGAAATTCTCATCCATGTTTCTCCCTGGATTCTGGAACTCCAAATAAAGTCAAACAGATGCAGTATCAACTCTTTGAAAAGATGCAGCACAAAGGAGAATGCCATCTTGGTGTGATTGCATATAAAACTTGACTGAGGTTCTTCTTCTACAGCCTTTACCAAAGCACAGGTGCATCCGTGTGCCGCCAAATAGCAGGCACCATTACATCCAGTGCTTGCTTTAGTGTGTGTCTGATTGTGAGATATTCCAATGTGTAACACATGGTGAGAGAAGAGAGACATAAATCATCTGAAGGAACTCAAGACAGTGGCAATACTACATATGCTTCATAATTAGCTTCAGGAAACCCCCCTGGTTCAACTGCATGTGCAGTGCAAGGTGGGGTGAATTAGAGGAAACATAAAGCAATAAACGTGTGTGTGTGATGGAGGGAAGGAGGAAGGAATACTCTCTATAAGACAGAACTATTAGGAAAAAAGCTAAGGAGCTTAAATGCACCAAAGCATACCAGCACTGGAAGTATTCACAGCTCAGCTTTCAGGAAAGTGCCAAAGATCAAATGCTTATGTGTACATACCCCCAAAACTGACACATGCTTGCCGGAGAGCCCCTGAGGTGCAGTGGCTTCCCCATGGACCTGGCTGAAACTGGGGACCAACAGGGGAGCTGGAGGCTTCCTATTACCTGACTTACAGCTGGTGCTGACCCAAGAAGCCACCTACATGGGCTTAACCCTCCCCCAGTGTAGTCTTGTATGAATGGGACACCTGTGTGGTTTGTTTAGCAGCTCTCAAGTGACTGTATGGCTCACTCTTCCCTCTGCTCCTGGGGGTGATGCAGGGCAGGCTGAGATCTTGGGGGAGCTTGTGAAATTGATGGGGTTTCTGGCACAGCTAGGCTGGGGACTTTCTGTTTCTCTTTCCCCTCCTCTGAGGAAAGGATTTGGGCATGACTGTACCTTTCAAAAAGGAAAATTTATATATGCATTTTCTCTCATTCAGTGCTTACCATTTCCCTAGGTATTGCTACACACAAGGGGATTTTAATGTTTTGCCCACTACTTCTCCCAGAGGGCTCCAATGAGTTTTCTGTCTCATTTAAACTATCCACAAGTCTTAATTTTTATTTCAAAGCCATATTTAAATGAGATGTTACCAGTTTATTCAAATATTGCATGAACCATGAATGTTAGTGAACTTCTGCCAAAGTTCAGCACCTCCCTCCTCATTTTTCTTCCATCTTCTCTCCCCAAACTATTGGACCTATCTGCTTGCCTGACCTCTTTTCTTGTGATGGATCTGGTCAAATTTCTTTTGAAGGTGTCACCAATTTAAGGAAGGAGGAATAGTGCTGGTCATGTTTTCTGACCTCCTCTTTCTCTGGCTCAGAGAAGTACTGATCAATGGAGAAGGCTTATTCCAGGAATACATTACCTGTTAATCCAGTACTTTCCAGCTGAAGGATGTAGCTTTATGGGACTCCTTGTATTCAAAGGACATCCCTTCAATGCAGTCCTCACTGCCTCCACACTGCTGGACCTCTCGGCTGCAGAATTAGATAGTGCCTTTATGAAGAAGATAGCTCCTCAGGGGGACCAGAGTTAACAGCAGACTCAGACTTGGCAGCCTGCATAGTCTCAGAGGCCTCTATATGTTGCTGAGACAACAGCTTTTCTTGAGTCAGTTCCAGCCTATAGCAGCCATGGTGATCTGCCAAGATTCCTGCCAGATCCTGCCACCTCAGGCTTTACCTTTCTAGCCTGCTCAGCCACACTAACTCTACTTCATTGGTCTTGACTATGTCTCATCTATCTAGTAAATGCAATTTCCTGAGTGACAGCTGGAAATGGGCCTGGAATGTTCCCCACCAGCTGAATACTGGTCTTTCTCATTAGAACAGCCGCTATGGTGTAGGAGTAATGGAACTGGACTGGGATCTGGGTTCTCAACACCAATCATGACTTTTGGCCAGTTGCTGACTCCCAGACCTAACCTGCCTCACAGAATCGTTGTGAGGGGAAAAATGGAGGTGGGAAGGATTATGTAAGTGACCTTGGGTTCTTTCTGGGGAAAAAGTGGGTAATAATAATAAAAGAAGAGAAGGGGGATTGGTGTGGTGAACAGAGCTCTTCTAAGTTCAGAAGTGTCCCTGTTTTCATATGACAAACAATAGAGAGGGGGGGGTTTTTGGGTGGGGGAGTCTACACAAATTCCTAGATTCCACACACACTGCAAACAACACAAACCTGATTAATTTTACTATGTGCATCTATAGGGATAGATGAATCGGCTTATTTCTGGTCCACCACAATTTCACATGGGTTCATTGATAAATCCATTCTGTCCCATTCCTGTGTCGATCAGCAATTAAAAATAACACATACACCTTCTACCAAAATTGCATTCATAATTACATGAGACTCTTAATCCATTTTCCTCACAGAATACTCTCTTCTAACATTGAAGTTCTGTGGCTATGAGACAACATCCAGATGGCCAAAGAATTATTTGCAATTCAACCTCAGAAATTCATTCTGAGGTGAGAGCTGGAACCTGAAGCTTGGAGTGCCCATCTTCCAGCTACCATGGAAAGTACCACACCATGGAGGGACATGTTGTAGGCATTTCAGGGGGCAGAGAGGGGAGGGGACAGGCACTGTCTCAGGGTTATCCTGGCCTAGTGGTACCTCACCCCCTTTCCTTTGTGCTCTGAAGAGCAACACCAAGACAGCTTGATTGTCCTTTGAAGTGTTCCATGAGGAGACACTTGTCTTTGTGTTCCTCCTGACTTACCTAGAATAGCTGTGATGCCCATGAGGTTAGAGGGCTGCCCAGATTGGATTCTCCTAAATGTATTTTACCATAAAACACACCCTTTATCTTGTTATTTTGTATGTATTTTTCAGCATGCTTCTGTATTCAAGCAAGGCATTGCAACATTCAGAGACATGCAGATAGCAGTGCTCAATTCTACCTGTGCATAAATCCAGCAGGTGAAGTTCAGCTTGGTTTCTATCATAGCCTGCATAGCAAAAATTCCTAGAGCATTCATAGCCTTAACTCAAGAATGGTGCATGAAGCAACGGTAGTGCAGATAGAGGCTAAAAGTGGAAGTGTACTTGCATGATAAGCATCGCTCTTGGATGTGGTTCTCCTTCATTCAAATAGGAAATGCATTTGATAATCGTCCTTAAACAAAAAGAAAAAAGCAGTAACTTTGCCCTGCTTCCTCTGTTTTTCAAATATAAATGACTCAAGTTTTTTTTAATGAAATGTCCTTGTTAAGATGCAACGAAATCTCATTCATGCTACTACAGCATTATCAACCAGCTTTGATCAGGTACTTAAAAAATTATTGATGATGATGAATTAGGATCCATAATTGACACTGAACAAATGCAGTGCATTGTTCAGTTTGATTGAGGACTGGCGTTTTATTAATATGAAAAATCCTTGCAACTGAACTACATCTTTTGCATGTCTACTCAGAAGTAAGCCCCACTGAAGCAAAGGGGCTTCTTCCCAGGCATATTCTAATTAGGATTGCAGCTGAAAAAAGCAACTGGTCTTGGATTATAACAGGCCCAACACAAAAGCTCTGTCCCATTTGCAATCTGGAGTTATCCCTGCCAATTTCAGTGGGCTCTTTGGCTGCTGCTATGCTAAATATTACCCTGGAGATCCAAAGCTCCATCTCAGCTGCAGTCCCTGATCTTGCTTTGAACTGTTTTTCCTGCAAAATAAGAATTTGTAGGAGCAGCCACTGAAAAAATGGAATACAAATGGGTTGGTCCTATATAAGTTCCTGTCTTTTCTTTTTTATGGGTGCTTCTGTGTATTAGCAATAGCTTTAGTGGATTGCAAGATAGCAGAAGAAGGCTTTTTTAAAGGTGAGTTAAGTAGTGGGATAAACTTCACCATCTTCTTTGCCATGCGTCGGACCACTGTAAGCAGAGAACTAAGGGAAGGAGCAATCCAGATGGCAGCAACCGTAAGCCTTGAAAATACCTCCATATCTACTGATGGAGGCAGCCACATTGCTATTTACCCTGGAACCAACCTGGGGGAATACTCTGTGTAGCTCCAGTTCTGAAGTTTAGATAAAAGTATGTTCTTATCAGGTAAAGTATGATCTTATTTCTCCACTTTCCTTTGCAGAAAAAAGGGGGGTAGATTTGCGTATAAAATCCCATGCTCCAAGATTGTTTGCAAGCCAGGGCAGACCCTCCTCCTGTTTGACTGCAAAAATATTTGTGCGTGCATGGTTAGAAGTGACAACCAATACTCCACATATGCATTGCTTGAATAGATCTGAGGACAGTCCTTCAGGTCTGTGCTGGACTCCCCTTGAATTCTTGCTGCTCTCCTTTACTGACAAAGCTCCTCCAATCTAGGAACACACAGCAATATTTGAGAATGCATTTATGGAGACGTAGCTTGTCCAGCCTGGTAAATTTGGGTCTGCTGACATTCTGAGACATTTTCCTTATAAATCAGGCATTCAGGGAAGCCTGACATGTGCTCAGCTTTGCTGGTTTTTACAAGCTGCACTGAGAACCAGTGCTGACTTTTTTCCTCAGGGTTTTTCTAGCTGCATAGCCCATGTGCCATGATTGAATTCTTGCCTGGGTCACTTGAACATGGAGAAAGAGGATGCTTGCTGACTGAATGTGAATTGCCAAAGCAAGAAAATTCATTCATTCATTCATTCAATCCATTTTTATACAACCTAGTAGCTGAGGCTCTATGGAAAGTTAACAAGAATTAAAATCACAAGTTAAAAAGACACACACACTCAACGTAATTTAAAATAACAAAACCATATTTGCATTTGCAATAACTATTATTCAGCAGAGAAGCACAGCAGTGGTATGGAATAAAATGGGATATATAAAAACAAAATTTAAAAGATTGTTAAAATGCTGGGAAAACACTTGGTGCCAAAAAGAATTCTGTTGTAAGTCACCCTGGGGCATCTTAAAAAGAAAAAGTGACTACTAGAGCCAGTAAATATCAATACAAACTTAGGATGACCATTTGCACTATTTGCAGAGTGCAGACTTCTCAGATGGCTGGTTTGAAGATGAAGGTTCCTAAGAAGAGGGATTGGGACCTTGAAGCAGCCTGTCAACCATTAGCACTTAGCCAATATGCTGGTCCAGCATTCCTTCCAACCGTGATGAGCATTATGTTTTATTCAAAGAATAGTCATGTCTAAATCTGCATCTATGTATGCATCCGTATAGTTAAGTGGCCATCTTTTGTGGTGATGTATGAATGGCTCCAGCAACTGCCATCTCAACACCAAAGACTAATCTCCTTCAGTTCCAAATCCATTCATGAGACATTTGCAAGTCCATGCCAACGTGAGGATCAACACTGGAGTATCGAATCAAAACTAAACAGGAGGACTAGGAATTTGCTTTTTCTGCCTCGGTATAAGCTTGAAACCTCTTTCTGTGTTAAGGAAGCTGGTGGATTTTCTGCCTCTGAGGCTATCTTCTGCATTTGCATTGCAACCATTCCTGGGACTGAATGAGCATCCTGGGAATGCGGTTGACATTGAGAGCTTTTACATCCTCTAGAATTTTGTCTGTGTCCAAGGTAGAGTAACTAAGGACATTATTACACAACACAGCAATGTTTTTATGATTACAAAATGCCTTTCATCTTAGCTGGTCCCATGATGCAAGGAGCCACTCAATTCAGTGTGTGAGGATAGCTTTATATGGCTCTGAAACACAGCCAGCTCTGTGCTGATAGGTGATAGGTTTAGTAGAGCGTAGCTAAATACAACCCAGACAATGAAAATGCTGCTGAGACTTGGTGTTGGTGAGCAAACTGAAGGAAGGGCTTGAGCGGGAATCAGGAGGCTGCTAATGCTCTGATCCACCCTCATTGTTTGTTTGTTTGCTTGCTTTGTTTCTTGAAGCCCCGCCACAATCACACTTCCTGGAAAAGCAGCCTTTCCAAGCACTCAGAACAAGCTGCTTCTGCTAGAGTTTCTTCTTCTCTCCAA
The DNA here is from genome assembly GCF_004798865.1 of Varanus komodoensis. NCBI lineage: Eukaryota > Metazoa > Chordata > Lepidosauria > Squamata > Varanidae > Varanus > Varanus komodoensis. Next base: position 11,856,355 of record NW_025335549.1, on the reverse strand, counting down.
CTGCTAAAAGCAACAGCAGTGCTTTCCCCACTTGCAAATGGACATCTTAAGATGCCCTGTCAGGAAAACCAGCCTGAATCCCAGACTGAATGTGCAGCCAATCAGATGTTGCTGGGCTCAACGTCCCATCAGCACCAACACACATGGCCAATGGTTAGGGATAACGGGTCCAAGAATAACACCTCTCTGCTGACAACATCTGACAAGAGCCCTGGGGAAAGTTATATAAGAGCAAGCTTCTTCCTGAACTGGTTTCAGTAATATGAGTTTCTTCGGCTGTTATTGTGACTGCCTCTTGCCTGTCCTAGAGCCTCCCTTGCTGTAAGTATTCTTTCTTGCCCTGCAGCTTGAAGTTTATTGTGGATCCACACTGGCTTTTTTCAGTTTTCTTCTATCTTTTGTTTTTTTGGAATTGTTTGTAACTGCGCCTTTAGAATGGTTTTTGTAAAAACTCCCACTCCTATTTCCCTTAGGGTCACTTGCCATGGGACCTTACTTAACTTTGGCAAGTGACATTTTTTCTGCTAACTATGGAAAGCATATTGCCTCCTACTTTAAAAATAATTATTTTTATTGTTAACATTATTGTTTAACATTTGGTGGAGACAGGGGTAAGACCAGGACTTTAGTTTCTCATCCTACCAAAGGTTGCCCAACTTGGCATTTCACAAAAGGTAACAGATTAGCTATTAGTCCAGTTTTCCTGATTACTAATTGCTTCCAGTGAATTTCAGTGGTTTTAACTGACTGTTGAGGATTTTCCCAGCAGTTTAAAGTGATTGGGGGTTTTATTGTGTGGTTGGTATTTAAATACACTGTAGGGCATTTTGGGAATGCCTAATGCAAATATGGGCTAACAGTGTGTTTAATTCTTTTAAAGATTTTGGGCCAATAGCCAGAGTAGGAGCCAGGATAGAACAAGGCTAGGGCGGAATTGTGTGTTAGCCCCACCTGGATAGCAACCTGACTGGAGCCAGGATTTGGTAATAATGGAAGAATTGGGTTGGCTCTGAAGCTTTCCATATCAAATTCTTGCTCCTTGCTAGAAAGTTATCGTACCACTAGGTCCAGCAAAAGGGCAGTTGGTTGTCCGTTCTGAATCTTCTGTCTTCTCTCTAATCCCTACCGGGCAGGCTTTTGGTACAGTGTATGTGATCCCAAAGCAAGAGACCTCCACATGTAATCTGAGCCTGCCAGAAACTTCCAAAAGACATGTTTTGGTGGGGTCGGCGGGGGGTGGGGTCGGCGGGGGGCGGGGGGGACCCATTATGATCAGCCCTGCTGGGAAGCTCCTGCTGCCAGGGAAGGCTCTCAAACCCTTATCTTTCTAGACCTTTTCTATGTGATGTTGGAAAAACCATTTCTCATTGTGTGTGGAATGCCAGATAGGCAGTCTACAATTTGAGGAGAATCGGCATCAAGGATAGGCAGGGTTGGGAACCTACAGAGAGTCCATACCTTAGTTGGGGCCTTCTAAAAGGGCCCCCTAGACTTGGCTGTGAGAAGGGATCCCCATTCAGATCTACAAATGGATTGTCATTTGTAACTGACAACTTGTCCCATTGGTAGCACTTCCCTCTGTCAGGTCACGGACATGGAGGTCTTAGAAGCTAGCTCCAGATTAAGTTGGCCTTTGTCACGTGCCCTGCCTCACCTGTGCAGTCTTGGTTTGCCTGGCCTGGCACTGTTTGGAGGAGCTGCTGCTTTTATTTTCATTGTTGTTACTATTATCATCAACACTGCTCCTAGGAACAGAGATGAATAAATCATCAACCCTGTTCCTAGGGGATGCTGTTGCTATTCGCCAACACAAGCAGCAAACTGTAGTGTAATGGATTTCAGCTGTCCTTCTGGTCCATTGAAACCGGTGGATCAAAAACCATGCAAGATAACAGCTCAAGCCTGGAGATGAGCTGAACCCAGGAAAGGGACAGAAAAGAGCAGTGGTTTTGTGCTAAGGCAGGGAGGAGGAATGGAAGCAGGGAGGCTGGCTAGCATGGAGAAAGAAATGAGAACAGACAGAACTGGGCTTCGGTCCTGATCAAGGTTCTCCTGGGTGTCCCCATACGATCAATGTTTAATGCAAATAACAGAAAGAGGGAATTGAGCAGAGAAGCTGGAAGCAATGGAACAAGCAACCCACATGCCTGCCAGGGTGTTTAATATCCCAGGGAAAAATTCCTTAGCGTTCACTTTGGCATGTCATCTCCGAGGCATCCACTGTTCTTATTACAGGGAAATGAGGGGGAATGTTTGCCAAATGACTTGGTTGTTTGCGCACGGAGGCATATTCAGGAGTGGGGAGGGACTTTCCTTCTTGCTCTGGAGTTGCATGCCCTGCAGGTGTGTCCTTGGCCAAACAGGTGGACTCTGCCCTTCCTCATTTGGCCCCGCCTTTGTCTCTTCCACTCACTCATTTTCAAGCAAAGCAAACAGGCTTTGAAGAAGTCTCGGAAGATTCAGGGCAATCATTCTTCTTTCCCTCTCTAGCTCTGCTCTGCCCACTCCCTCTTGGCCACCATGATTTCCCCTTCCTCTTTAGCTTCCCTTTGCCTACCTGGCCACATCCTCTATGGGAGCCATTTTGTGGTGGCGCCCACAGCCATTTCTCAAATTTGTGAACGTGCCTGCAGGTTCAGAGGTTGGCAACTCTGACTCTCATCTCCTCTGCTCAGTTCATTTCCACCTGCCTGGGAGATGCTGCCCCGGCAGCTGCAGGCAGCTATAGCCTGAGCACGCTTGCTGAAGGTACCTGGAAAGTGCCGCTCCATTTGGTTCACACCATGGGAAGGATTTTGGTTTGTTTAAAGTATTTGTCTCATTCCTTTGCCTAAAAGGTTGGATATACATATATGTAATCAGTCAACAAGGCAGTCTTCACCCAAGGCATAATGTGCAATGAAAGAGGATTGGGGAAGGAAGGGGGGGACTAATTTTTTCAACATGGCTGGTGGAGAGGCCACCCTTCCTGTTTTCATCTTCTGCTGAAACAGCTGCCGGTGTTGATGGCTGTAGGAGAAGGAGCTGCCTTGGAGGTGCTTTTCAGGAGGATTGGAGAAATGGCCTGGAATTGATAGGAGTGCCCTTTTTCCCATGGTGAGAGAAGGAACCCCTTAATAGGGGCTGCTGTGTATGAGAACTAGGGGACAAGGCAGCCCAGGTGAGGAGTGGTCTCCTCCCCTCATAGTTTGTGAGCATTGGTGAAAGTCATTGGCACAGACTTTGTTTGTAAGCCTCGGCGACTGTTCTTGACAAGGATTTTGCAGGCCATTCTTGGGATTGAAAATGTGACCAGTTCTGTGGACTGTTAGAACAGGGCCCTTCTGCTCCCTTGTTGCAATTTCGCTGCTTGGATGGTGCTGAATGGCAGTAGCTTAAATGGGTACATTTTGCCATTGAAGAATTTGCGATGGAGACACTAGTTGAATTGCTTAGTAGGCAAAGTATGTTTTAAAGGCATTGCGGCTGTTCTTGTGATAACAATTGAAAAAAGGTGCCTTCATCTCCTCAAGGGCATTTTAATTCCAATATACCTGCTAGCTCATAATGTGAATAGCACATAAAATGTGCTTGATGCATTTACCGTTCTGTTTCCGTTATGCTCCTTTATTGATTTGTGCACTGCTTTTGTGAGCTGTTTTGAATGTCATTTGGATATGTGGTCTAGAAATAGACATGGAGGGCTGGTGGCCTGCAAAAGACAAACTGCAGTGAGCAGCCACCACTGCGATTCTTAGGCATAGGAATTGTTGTGCTGAGCAAAATTTCTGAGTAAGCATCCACAGAAACAGGCTGTAAGCAGCAGTGGGTTTAGATCATCAGGTCTGGAGGCATGAAATTCAAATTCAGACCCCTGCTCACCTACCAATTTCACTGGTGAGAACACAAGCAAATCATTCTCTGCCTAACCGATCTCATCACAAAATGAGATGCTACCTTGACTGTGCATGGGGACTGATAGACTATCTAGGAAGATAAGTGGTGGCTTTGCCTGTGCAGATGTCAGGAAAAGTGAATTGGCAGAGCTCTGTCTGTTTACTCAGTGCAAAAATAAAACTCTTTGAGCTGCTAGCACTGCATGCAATATTTAAAGACACAGGAGAGGCAGCGAGGTCAGCCCTGCCATATTTGGCCCAGTGAGTGGGAAGAGACTGGTGGAATGTCAAAATACAAGAGAGGCTGTTTTAAAATAGTTTTCAATTAACACAAAGTGGAATTATATGGCATCTGTATACAATATAATTTTATTTGTGCTTGACACTAGGGAGCTATCAGTCTCCTTACCAAAACAGTTGTGTCTGGAGGCCCCCCTGCTCCCAAAAAGTGTTGCTGGTCTCACAGAAACTCTTCACTGAAAATTGAAATTGGAGGGTACTTCTACACAACCTTCCCTTCCAAATCTTGCTTGTGGGGTGTGTTTTGAACCTCTGGAGAATGTTTGCTCACATCATCTTTTTACTTCCTCTGAAATTTCTTGGATGTCTTGCCTGAGCAGAATTCTCAAAGATTGGCTTGAAATTATTGTTGGGCTCGAGGTGAAATTTGATGGCAAGCTGTTCTATTAACTAGAGTCTTGGCAGTTCTTATCCAACACTCTGAAATGGTTCCTTGGAGAAGGGAGATTTTGATTGACTAAGGAAGGCTTAGACAGCTGGCCAGCCATCTGGGTTGGGGATCATTAGTTAATGGCTATGAAAATACAACAACTATTTTTTTTTATGGGAACTTAAAAAATATAACAGATAGTAAAGAAATACCTTTGTAAATTATTTTCTCCTCCACTGAAGGTTATAATCTTTCATACGATGCATTTCAAGTCTTTATAAAGCTAGTTGCATTTATTACTACATGCACTCTAACTGAAGCATCCTTTCACTTTGTGTATGTGTCTGGGTGTGCATATATTTCATGCCAGCAAGTTATCTCCAACTTACAGTGAGCAAGCACCCTCCAAAAATGTCCTGGCCTCATAGCCCTGCTTCCTTTATAAAATTGACTCAATTTGCTCGTGATCTTCTCCCTCTTCAGTCTTTTGCCTCTGCCTTTGATTTCTGTTTTGTCGTTTTGGCTTCCAGGGAAAGTTCTGGCAGTCCATCTTTTTGGTAGATCCAGGGTATTCATAAAGCTCTCCTCCTGCTCCGTGTTTCAAATGCATCAGTTCTCTTCCTGTTACCTTTCTTCACTGCCCAGTTTTCATGCCCAGGAATCAGGAATGCAATAATGTGAATGGTCTTGATCTCCCACAAAACAGCCTTACTCTGAATGATCTGAGGCTGTGGAGATCATCTGAATATGCCTTAGGAGTTCTGAAATCACTGAGAGTGGCAGAGAAGTTGAACTTTGACTGACCAGCTTAAGACATCCCAATGGTATGCAAGAATCACCCCCTGATGAAATAAATTAGCTCTGTATGTGTCCTGTTTTTGTTGGGAATTAAGTCACTGAAAATGTAAATAGGCTTCCTACAGCTACTGCTCTGTCAGGCACATGGGTCTGTGAGCTCTCCTCCTCTCCTCCTGTGCGCTGTTGGAGAGGTGACAAGCAGTTGGAACAGACACAACACACTCCAGTGACTTCTAACACCCATGACTCACCCAGGCTGACAAAGCACTGAAGAGCTTGAAGTTTTGCAGCAAACACTAGCTATGAACAGGATTGGATCCCTGGGGTCAGCTGGCTCAAGGATCGGAGTTAGTAACCTGGCTTCAGTGTTCCTTAGTTCCCTTCTCCGAAAAGTAGCACAAGGAATGGATGTCTGATGGGCAGAATTCATGTTCGAGTAGTGAGAAATACCCTGTCCAGTCACTTGTCTCTGATTGCCTTACCTGATTACCTGTAGGTTAGCTCTGCTAGGGCTTCTTCAGACAGAGGACCACTCCAGAAGGTAAGAAGATGGCTCAGGATAGCTTAGCAGCACTGGAATAGGACAAGCTTGTAGCTCCTCCCTTCTAATTAGTAAAGCAGACCAAGCAGGATTTCAGAAGAGGGAGGAGATAGATTATGTCTCCCTCTCCTACTTAGCTCAGTTACTTCTGGTCATCTGCTGGAAGAGTGATGGAAACATATGTAACTCAGGAGCAGTCAATCTGGATTTGATCTACCCTGAGGAAAACCCTGCTTTGATTCAGGCATCTTCTAAATTTGTCAGCCCAGTTTGGGTCAGCGCTTAGCCAAATCCAAAGCAACACTACTGATGAATCATATATAGATTGTTGTGCAGACGTTTCTCTTTAAATTCTGGGGATGAGGGGGCACATTTAGCGGACAACAGCCTGAAAAACACTGGTATAGATATTAGTGTTTTTCTCATTGAAGGGAATGGTGCCAGCTCGATATATTATATTTAATTCTAATCCCTTATCTCTGCCTTGTTCCCCACTACAACCCTGGGCAAAGTCTGTAGCTCAGTGGCAGAACATTGTTTCTGTTTAAGTCTGTACCTTTACGGAGGTCTGGAAAAAACATACCTTGCTATAAGACCGATGTTGATGTTATTTACAATGCTTAGCAATGACTTTTTACTTAGGTCTCATTGCATTGGCCCAGTCCTGGAGGAAGTGTTGACACTCTGTACATGCCTAAAGGGACTCTTTCAGAAGTGCTGTAAAAATCCAGGTGTGGGGGTGAAAGATTTTTGTTCTCGGGGAAAGCATGTAAAGTTCAGCAAGTATACAACCTGCATCTAATGTTAGCTCAAATAGGTGTTAGGATTATACCTTAAATCACCCTATGTAAATTTAGACAGGAAAAAGGCTTTCCAGCCAGCATAGGATTGCACCATAAGACAAAGTATATGAACGTCTGATTTATATCATCATTCGGGCTCTTTTTATGGTCAGCTGCACATTTCCCCCTCTAATGGCTTCCCAGCTATTTAGACCATGACACAGTCTCTTTCTTTTCTTTATGAATGGTATATATTTAACAGAGCTTAGGTGAGACTTGAGACGCTGGCTGTTCAAGATTGAATTGCTTTCCCAGCCTGCATGTTAAAGGTGACATTGGTTTGGACCTCAAAATCATGAGATAGTGGAGGGGTTCAGTTTATTCTTCTCGCCTCTCTCTGTTTAGTTAACAACTCTCCAGCTTAGAAACAGCAAACTGGGTTCATGAGCCAAATATGTAATTGACTATATTGTGGAATTAGTTGCTGGCATTCCTTTTCATCACAGACTGATTCCATAAAGAGCTGAGCAGGGCTGTCCAAGACAGAATGTTTTGGAAGGCTCTCATTCAAAGGGTTACCATGAATTGGAAATGACTTGATGGCACGTGACAATGAATAGTTCCATCAGTAATATTAGGTGCATATGAATCTTCTGTGTTTCCCCTCGTGCATTGTTGTCATTAGAACAAATGTTTAATGGGGCTCTTTCTGATTTGAGTAGTGTGAGAAGGGATTGATCTGAAGTTTGAAATTCACACACATGTGCCTTGGGATTCCACACACGGATGGGATTCAAACGCACAGCCCTGCCTCTTTGCCTCACCAATTTCCATTGCACAACACCTTGATTCCCACTTGAATACATGCTTGGAATTCATTTGGAATATAACAGTTAATGACACGTTGACATGCAAGATAAAGTGAAAAAAGGATCGGTAAAGAAAAATAATTAACAATATATGGGGTTTGTTTATTGAACATGTATTAATAAAAGGGGAGGGTACTAAACCTCCAATGGATCTATTGCGATTTTGGATGGAAGGGGGTATTTCTGAAAAAACAGAAAAATGAATACTAGACAGCCATGGTCCTGGGTGACTTTTTAAGTTTTATTTTGTGTATCCTGTGTGGGTTTTTTTTTTTTTTTTGTATTTGTATCTTTTTAAAAATTAAAGGAACACAGTTCTACTTTTAAATCAGTGCTCTGTATAGCTGAGAAACATCTCCCCTCACTTAGAGCAGTTGCCCAAGGTTTCAAGCAGTTGCCTTTCCCAACTCTGTTCAAGGATTTTATTTCTGTCTGTGATTGTCCTCGCTAGATACTCATAAATCTGGGTCCTTATTATTCTCATACAGATGGGAATTATAAGATGTTATACAAGTAACACAAATGACATTTATAGGTCTACTTAAGAGCATTCTAAACAGAGTGGTGGAGGTAAGCGCAAATGGAGCTTTGGCATGGGGGCATTTTGCTATCTCCTAGGAGGGTGAAATTATTTAGCTTTTCAGGGGAATTTATGGATCAATGGTGGTGGAAGAGTCCATTCTTTTTTAACTTGTATTCCATTGTGTTCCAAGGGCATTGCGGAGAGTGGGGGATGGATGGTTCCCGCCTCCAGAGCCCGTGGAATAATGCTGTAGCATGATGTACTTTTCCAGCGAGAATTTATAGATCCGTCTTACAAGAAATGGATGGTCTTTCATTTGTTACCCTAGGAAGCGTGTGCAGGCTTCTTGTTTTGAAATCTCCGAAGTGTGCCATGTGTGAGACGCTCACACATTCTCCCTCCTTTTCACCAGGAGGTGCAGACATGACAAAAATAAAACCTAATTCAGCTGCTTAACTTGATTAAATGTGCTGCATTGATTCTGCTTAGAATAATTATGCATTAATGGAAGGGTGTTTCTTAGCATATAATTCCACTGACTTCAAGCTGAGTGGCAAAGGCATGGCCCCCTTTGGTGGTGCTGGGGAGCTGCAGGGAGGCTGGTATTAACTTCCTACAACTTATTACACTCAGTGTTCTCTGGCAAACCCTTAAAAAAAGGTTGGTTGCATTGGTTAGCTAAAAGAAATGGGGAGAAATTCCATATGTTTTGTGCATTGTGCTGTGCAGTTCCACAACCTGGTGTCCTCCAGATGATTTGGACTTCAGCCTTAGCCATCACAGTTAATAGTAAACAATGCTGGGAGTTGTGGTCCCTAGCAACTGGAGGATTCCAGGGTGCAAAATGCTGCCATATTGAATCTCCATGGAAATGGAGATGGATCACTTCATTGAAGCATTGTGTAGTCATCACTGTGTATGATTCAGAAAATTGCTCAAAACAAACATTTGAGAAAGCAAAAGGATATTTTTAAAAACCTATCTGTGAAATTAGAGTACAACTTTCTCTTGTGTGGTTATAACGTATCAGTGGTTTTAGTTTTATGTAATTAAAGATATGACAAAGTTCCCTTAAACATTTTGTAAAGCTGCTTAATTACATGATTATTCTTAAGAAGTTGTAGTGGCTGGTGCATTGAATTGGTAATTACCAACTTCTTCAAATGTAGCTTTCATGCATGTTAGGAAAAACTGCTTAGTAAATGTTGGGGAAGTGCTTGGAAGATTTCCTGCTCCCTCTAAGAAGAAATTGTTGAAACATTTAATATTCTAAGGGTGCAAAACAATAGGCTGTAAAACAGCCATGTAATTGTTGGTTTAGCCATGCAATCTACTTAGTTTCTTTAAAGTTTTGCTGTGATTCATACCAGGCGTACTTATCTTGCTTATAAGAAGAGCTAAGACAGAAGTATGCACAGGGGTTTTTAGGGAGAGCGTGCAAACATTATTTTTGAGGCAGTGCTTAAAAGTTTCCCCTTGTCAGTGATTTTCTTGCTCCACTCCTTGTGAACATATGCACATCTGTTTGGATAGTTCTCCTTCTTAAGTGATATAGCTACATCCTCTGCATCATAATTAGGAACTAGGTGGCCAAAGTTGGTCCACAATCTTCTGGAGAATGACATGCTTCTTGTGCTTTCTCAATTCTAGGCAACTTCAGAGTCAGAGAACACCTTGCCTCTTCTAAACACCAACAAAGGGGCACACCCCTCCCACCTGGCGACAGGTGAACAAGTTAAGGCAGAAATTTCAGCTTGCGGCACATGCTGGTTTTTATGTGCTAGTCAAAACTCTAGGTCCTGCTTGGTAGAATTCCATAGCTGGTTTGTAATTCACCTAGGAAGCATTGCTTATAGGGCACATTAAATAATCCATACAGATTAGAATAATGCACTCTCGCACCACTGGACACAAATTTCACTTTTGATCATTGTGGACAGCCTGGCTCCACTGTTAGCACCCCACAGAATCTTCTCTTTGTGCTGCCATGACCACCTCTCATTCTGCCTTTTCCAAACCGTTCAAGGGCATCAGTGCTGGGGTCATAGAAAAGGGTGGTTCTTGGCAGTGGCTGCCTTATTTTCCCCTGGTACCTTTTGTTCAGAGCAGTCTGGAGAACCCAAACGGTGGCAAAGACTCTGGAACAAGAGTTCTCTTTCAACTACCTATGGTGACAAGAGCGGGGGAAAGACACGTTTGCATTGCTAGCAGTGAGCCATCTCCTGAATTCTTTTTGCTTCGATGCAGTGCCCAAGTTCACGTCTCTGAAACTGTAGGAAGTGCAAAACCATCAGCAACACCATCCTCTTTTGGCAATTCTCCATTTGGCCCTAATCACGTCAGCGTTGCCTTGCATTCGCTCAAGTGCATCCAGCAGAGTCAGTTTCCCACATTCACTTGCCAGTCTTCCAGTGCAAGCACTGCGAATCCAGTGATGTCTATGCATGTGTGAAATCTGCCCCGTCTCTTCCACAGTGATCAAAGCTGGCTGCTGAAGCTAGTAGGACAGATAGCTGGAGTGACTGCCTGTACCATACCTTTCATTGCTAACTTCCTTTCTAAGTATAGCAGGCATCAGACAAGGAATTTCTTTCTCCTTCTGTTTGAAATTTGAAGGAATAACTTTACAACCATAATGTGCCTTGAAGCCAGAACATTTATTCACAGATCAATGGGTGGCATTGCTTGAGAGAAGCTAACAGCCTTACAAGTTCTTAAAGCTGTCAGCTGGTTTTGAAGTTTGACTGGAAGAATTTTATCAAATGCTTGCAAGGAGTCTTGGATAGGGGAGAGTGAAAATGTAAGATCAAATGGAAGTTGCACAAAAATACACACTCTCCCCATTTGAAATGTGCACTTTTTCCTGTTTGAAGAAGAAAAAAAGGGAGGCAGTGAGCCAGATTAAATTTTTAAAAATTTTGCAGAATTGGGGTGAGCTAAAAAATCTCTGGTTCCCAAACCCTGGGATCATGGTCACAGATTTTTTTTTAAATCATCAGTGGTGGCATAACAGAATTCAGTATATATAAACACAGTACCATATTTTTCGCTCTATAAGACGCACAGACATTTCCCCTTGCTTTTGAGGGGAAAATGTCTGTGCATCTTATAGAGCAAATGTGTGTGTGCCCGACGCCCGGGACGCTGCTGACTGCCTGTACCATGTGGCACCACCTGGCCGGCACACACTCGGTGCACCCTGCTCCGCTCCCCCCTCTGGCGCAGGTGAGAGTTGTACCACTGAGGGGGAGGCGTGCAGAGGAGGAGGAGCCGCAGCCTTTAACCCGCCGGCCGCACGGAGAGACGGACTGCACACCCCCACTGCCCAGGAAGACCACCGCTGGCATGGCTGCACCACACCTGGCCGGCACGCACTCGGTGTGCCCTGCTCCACCCCCCTCCTCCGGTGCTGGTGAGAGCTGTTAATCACAGGTCGGTGTGCTTTTTCAAATGGCACCCCGTCTTTTAATGAAGCCCATGGGAAGTGATGGGAAATGTGCCTGTGATTATCAGGAAGCTTTCCATGGATCCCTCCTCTAAAAACTAGGTGCGTCTTATGGTCAGGTGCATCTTATAGAGCGAAAAATACGGTAATTGCCTTTGTTGGATTGCACCAAAGGTCCCTCCAGTCCAGCAATCTGTATCTAAAAATAGCCAGCAAGATGTCATAAGGGAATCTTAGCAGCAATATTAAATTCTAAATTTATTTGTCGTGTTAGTGTGCTCAGAGTATTTCCCTCAAAATCTTACTAAGTCAGTCCATACCATCCATTTATCGCACATGCATCCCAGCAACTGAATTTTGTGCGGAGTCACTATGTGGGCACCCTAGCTGCTCTTTTGCATCCTCCACAGTGACTTAGACCTAGGACATTGGCAGTGTTGTATAGTGGTTAGTGCATTGGATTGGGATGCAGGAGATTCAGGTTTTAGTCTCCACTTAGCTGTGAAGCTCACTGGGTGATTGTGGGGCAAACCTACCTCAGCCTAACTTTCCTCACAGGGTTGTTCTGAAGATAAAATGGAGAAGAGCAGGCTTAAGTGTGCCACCCGGGGCTCCATGCAAGATAAAAGGCAAAATATTAATGCAAGGAATAAATACTGGGAGTTAAATAATGACCATTTCCTCAAATATTCAGGAAAAATGAAAATGCACACGTTCATGGAAATTTGTATATTCACGGAAGGTTCATATTTTCTGAAAATATGAACCTGGGATCTCTCTCTCTCTCTTTCTCTCTCTCTCTCAAGCTAAATCAGGAAAAATTTAGCCCAGTTCTTAATCGCTATGTTTATTGGAGCAGGAAGTGGGGGAGAAGGATTCAGGAAGCTCAGTGCTTTTTTCATAGCAGGAGAAATTGCACGATCTACCATAGACCCCATCTTTGCTGTCAAAAGCTTGAAGTTAGGCAGAGCATCTGGCCTGGTAAGTGATCCCTTTCTTAGGTAGACTGGGCTCAGACAGTGGCTGGCCCAAAGTCAATCAGGGATGATCATGGCTGGAACTAGGATACCAGCCTTCCAAGGCACACACACAGCTGCTTCCAGCTCAGCACAGCTGCCTGCAGAGACTTCTAGTGTTTGTGTAGATATTTTGGCAAAGCCGAGGGAGTTTGAGCTCCGGTACTCTTGAGAGAGTGGCTGGCTGCAAGCAATGCCTTTTTAAAGCACAGAGCAGGATTGCTCCCAGCTAGCCTGCTCCATGCTCCCCAAAGGTTCCCTCTTTTTTCAATTGTGCTTGGCTATCTACTGATGCCTCTAAATGGGCCACCCTCCTCAGCTGGCCATGCAGCAAATCAAGGGCCGTGTCCCCTGCTCCAAGGCTGCTTCTGCCAACTGCACGTTGCGATCATTCCCTGAGAAAGTCTGTCCACCTGGGAAGCCTGCCTTAAACGTGAGCATCGCTGTTTCTCCCATCTCAGTGTCTTGGGATGGCCACATTCCCAGCCCTCCTCCTGCTCTCTCCCCCTTTCCTCTTTCCAATTCCTCTGATGCCCAACCAGCAGCCCTTGAGAATATGTGCTCTATGCAGCCCTCTTTCCCACTCGCAACCCTGCTATTTCTTCAGTTGATCTGTAATTTTAACAAGAAGGCCAATAATGGAATTTAGAATGGTTTCCTTAAAAGGGAAAATACACAGAATGCCAGGAGGATCCAACCTTCTGTGAACAAATAATTTCTTCAACCAGGTTGCTAATGCATCATATTCATTAACTTCTCCAGCTTTCTCTGCTCAGCAAACATATAAGTGTTTGTTCGTTTGATGGGTACTCAAGTAGCAGCTCCTTTTGCTGTTTTTCATCTTTATGCTTAACGCAATCACAAGGAACGGTAAAACTGACTGATAGTGACAGCCAAGAAGCACGGATATAACCACAGCCATCAGATGTCAGATCTTGAATTGGAATGATTGCTGGATGGTTGTTTTTTTCTTTGGTCTGAATGAAGGACCACTTTCCCTGCATCCCGCCCTCTCTTTGCTTCATTCATCATGCTTCAGGTTGTTTCTACAGCACATTGGTACAATTTGAACTTTACATTTGCCCATGAGTTTGCCATTTTTATTTTACACCCAAAGGTACAAGAAACCTGAAACAAGTGTTTGAATATTAAAAGATTATTCTTTTTTCCTGCATTATTTATTTTCAGGTCCCCCTCTAAGGAGAACACATATGGTATATACTTATGTTCATTTGCATTTTCATTCGTTTATTAGATTTATATCCTGCTTTTTTCTTTGAAAGAACTAAAGTGGCTTACATCATTCTCCTCCTGCTGCTCTCAGTCTTATCCCCACAACAACCCTGTGAGGTAGGTTGGGCTGAGAGTCTGGGACTGGCCCAGAGTTACCCAGTTGGCTCCATGGCTGAGCAGGGACTAGAACCCAGGTCACCTGAGTCTCAGCCCTATGCTCTTAACCACTGGCTCTCATCCACTAACTGCCCTTCATGTTCTCCTCATATGGACCTTGCAAGGTATTTCAAGCAGAGAAAGGAAATAGCCCAAGGTCATCCAAGAAAGCTTCATGGCTGAGCAGGGATTAAAAACTTGACTTCCGGGTTCCATCCAACACTCATAAAACACTTTAAAACAATCTAACAAGAACACCAATTAAAACAGCCACTTTCTCCTAGATGTTTACCATGCGCACTTGCTGGACCAGCTGCTTGCAGGGCTGTACACAAGAAGTCCTCCAACCTTTTGGCTTGGGGGGCATATTTGGAACATTGAGTGTGTCATGGCTGCTCTCATGAAATGGTTTCCATGGTGGGCAAGGCCAGCGAGAAAAAACTGATTTCCCAGACTGCAAGCAGGGGACACTATAAAAATGTAGCTTGACCAAGAACCTAAATTCAAGACAGAGGCAGAGTCTGAGCCCCAAAACACAAGGCCTTATCACCGATGTGGTGGGACAAGCATTGAATAAATAAAATAAAGCCACTCCTCTGAACCCAAATAGAGTGATTCTATAACCTTCAGAAATAAAATGTGAGCCATCCAGAGACAAAAGTGATTGGACAGGCTAGAAATATCCCAAATAAATAAAAGAAAAATCAGGAGAAGGAGGGAGTCCAGTCTATGCACAGCTGGCTCAGGCTGCACATCTGGCTTGCTGAGGTTTCATTCTTCAGGCATGGAGACCTGGGCATCCAAGGCTTGCTCTTCTGTAGGATGATCTGCTCAAGGGGTTCCTCTGTTATCTTTCATCTCAGATAAAAGACAGCAAGGGTTCTGCTGCACTTCTCTTCTCAGATGGTACGCACAGCTATTCCTTCTAGTGTTGAACAAGTCATCTTCTCAAGCCTTTCCTAACATGGAGAAAAACATGTGGTGCTTATGGAGAGGGCTAGGCCCAGGGGTGTCACCTGGAGCATGGAGGACAAGTCAGTCCTCCACCATAATATTTATTTATTTATTTGGAATTTTTGTATGCCGTCCCATTCGCCTAAGCCTCGGGACGGCTTCCAACATCATAAACAAACAATCATAACAAATAAGTACATATAAAATCTGGATACATCCTGGCTAAAAATTTTAAAAACTATAAATAATATTAACCATTTTTAAAATATCGTTTAAATAAAAAGGTCTTGGCCTGGTGCCGAAAAACAAATAATGATGGCACCAGGAGGACCTTTCTGGGGAGTGCATTCCACAGATGGGGCGCCACCGCAGAGAAAGCCCTCCTCCAGGTACTCACCCTCCTAATGTCTTTCACGGCGGGTTCCCGGAGGCGGGCCTCTGCTGCCGATCTCAAGGGGCAGGAGGGCAAATATGGAAGCAGGCGTTCCCTCAGATATCCTTTAATACAATTTCCATACTCCTGAATTGGGCCAGGAAGAGTCCCTCCCAGGAAACCATTCTGGAGGCAGCTTGTTCCAGTGTGGAACCATTCCTACCACTGGGAAGTTTCTCTCTGCATTTAGCTGCAATTTGCTTCCATACAATTCCCACCCAATACTTGTAGACCTCCTCTCCCCAGGGCAACAGAGAAAAGGTCCGCTTCCCTGTGTTACTTAAAAATTGGTATATGAAATGGTACTTGCCTCTACTGGAAGCATTTGCGTGTGGAGCGAAGGGGGTGTGGGGGGGGGGGGGAGAGAGAGAGAGATAGAGCAAATGATGCTGCTGGTGAGCCTCTGGAAAGCAAGTCGATATTCTAGCCTCGGCCTGCTCAACAGAATAGTATTTTCTGCCTGTTACCCTTTGAACTCAAGCCTCCAGCAACTGATGTCTTAGGGAGGCTGGGCTGCGGAAGTCAGACTTCAGTCCTAAATTTAGACATTGCCCTGACATGAAATAATATCACACCAGGAATTGCACAGCACAGATGCTGATAACTGTATTCACTATTTATTGCACAAAGCGTTTGTTATCCGATGTGAAATGAAATTCCAGAGTGGTGCAAATACTTGTCAAAACGAATAGGGAGGGTATCAGGTACAGCACTGTTGTTTTTTCTAAGAGGTTTGTTTATTAACTGTCAAGCACACAAAGTGCAAACTTCTTAATAATATAATGAACTAATAAAACACTTTGGGTTCCTGCTACACTCTGGAGGTAATTATATTGCCACTACCTTGTTGCTGACATCTTCTTCTACCCCAACCTTATTAAAACCTATATTTGGAAAGGTTTATTTGAGTCATGATAAATGAATGTCACCGGATGACTCGATACAGAACAAATATCCCAGAAAAATAATGTTTTTAATGTGAGTCAACAATTTTCATTAACTTGTCAAATGAAATAATTACATTTCCACTCGATAGAAAAAAATATAGGTCTTCCCCTACAAGCTGTCATATTAGATAACCTTATGGTGCTTAATTACTAACTATGACAAATGGCTAAGTTACACAATAATGCGCAAGCATGGAAGTCGCCATATACTGAGGATAATGCACTGTATGCATGGACAAAGCAAGAAGTGGTCATTTTAGCTCCCAAGACCCCATGAGCTCTGGGCCATGTGAAGTTTCCTCTAGCCCAGGGAAGCAATAATTGTCCCAAAGTCAGACCCCACCTCCGCCCACTTGCCAGGTCTTTCTGCCAGCAATTTAGGCCTGGCATCAAAATGGGACATTCTCACACAACTGCTGGGGATAAAGCCCCCTGACATTTATGAATCACCCAAAATGAGGGTGGCCATTTCAATAAATCTGCATATGAACATTTATACAGTAGGGGAAGGCCTTCCTGTTCAGACCTGAATATCTTGTTATGCCAGTACCATTCATGATTCTGTATCTCCAGATTTGGGTGAAAAAGGAAAAAAGGTGTTTGTGTTAAGGCAAAGTACCAAGAGTCCCAGAAACAGAAAATGCTCTTTTAACTGCTGCTTAAAGAAAGAAAAACTATAATGATGGCTAGAATCAAAAGAGAAATACACACTGCCTCTCTGTAGCACACAGGCTGGGACCAGCTGACCAGGTGTGATATCCAGGTGACAGCAAGGGAAGGGTGAAAGGTGGGCACATGCTGAGAAGCCCCCTGGAGTTGCTTTCTCTTGTCCTACTCTTCCTCATAACCTGCTTGTTTACCTCCCTGTCACTCTGACCCAGGTGGTGAGAAGCAGGAACTGTACATACAGCTGCAGACTTTCTTGTTGGCTCTCAATCTTTCAAGCAGGTATGGGCCGGAAGGGATGAAAAAATGCAGGAGGAAGACAGGGGGAACTGTTGACAAGAGTGGTAAGAAGGCAGACTCACTGGGAGGGTGCGGGGGAGGTCTCAGCCTTAAAATCTGGCCTCAAATCCTAGAGGCAACACCACAGGATGCTAATTCCATTTGTTAGTTGCTTCTCTGCAGTGCCCAACAGGTGAAGCTTTCCAAGTGGGTCACAACCCCCCTATAAAACCATAAACTATAATAACATAGTAAAACATAATAGAAAACCTGATATTTAAAACAATACTAAAGATCTTTACTAGCTATTGAAACTACCACAAGGTAAGTGCCATGCAAACTGAGAAATAATTGTTGTACTATATTTCCATTTAAATTGTGTCATAAAAGAGAAGTTTGTGTTCAGCTAGCCTGTAAGTTGGGGATGCTGCAGAAAGGTGCCATGGACTCAGACAAATTTGCATCTTTATGAATTCAGTGTCTGGATTTCATAGTGGACTGAATTTTTCCAAGTGTTGTGGATACTGTGACATGGCTGAACAGTTTTTGAAAACTGTTGTGGGGGACTTGCAACAGCGTGAGAAAGCACCAGGGTCCAGATGCAGCTGCAGGCAAGAAAGACATCACTGTGCATCCCTGAAATAAGTCTGATTCCACCAACGTGTGGACAGCGGAACAAATACACTTGGCAATCCATGAAACAGGTGGGAGAGATGTAACAATCCATACATCCCCCAAGGGAAAACATGCCAAAACCTTGGCATCACCACCTAGAAGGTTCTGCCTCCACACTCATGGACTGCTAATGAGGATGGCAAGGGGTGGCGGGCCAGTTGGCACATGCATAAAGGCAATTTCTTTATTGAACAACAGATGATTCTGTTTGAATCGATCTAAAGGAAAATCAATTAATAGCCTTGTTGGAGATGTGAAGGACTGAGCAGGAGCGGAAGCCCATAAAAGGGACGTGGGCTAGAGAAGAATTCCACCCACCCCCACTTGCACTTTTCCAAATCAGAGGGAAATGGGTGAAAAATATTTGGGTTTCTTTCCCCATTTTTTTCTGTCCCCTCCCCTGCCAGAATGAGCCTCATTCCTCATTCATATTGACACCACAATGGAAACAGCAGGAAAACACACGTATCTCTAGCCCCCTCCCACATTAGAGAATGAAACTCTGAACCAGGCTGTTTGTTGCACATATCTAGGCCCCCTTTGATTTCTGACTTCGTCCATGTGTGTGTGTGGGTTAGATTCCCCTGCAAAGTATGCTGGACCGCTAGGCCAAGCACTGAAGAGGCTTGATAAGGTTCTATAAAAGGACTGTCTTTAGGCTTTGATCTTCTCTTTCAAGCTGCCATTTCATTCCAAATATCCCTATTCCCTTTCATGAATTCCTGGAATGGGAGCACTGAGTTAAACCTCCAGAAGAGCGATCTCTTTGGTTTATTTATTGCTGTGGGGCCCAGTCTGCACAGGTGTGTTGTATTTGCTGTTTGATTGTGTAAGGTTGATAATGATGTAACATTTCACATCTTAAAAAGCAAAACAAACAAAAACACGTGGACTATGAGGTACAGTAATCCATTCTATTCACACAGAAGAGTGAAAAAGTAACAGTGTTGTTGGAAAGGAAATCCCGTACCTAAAACCTGTTTGCTTAATCTCTCCACTATCCCCGTCACCATGTTTATCACTGGAAAAGAAAGTTGATCCCGTTGACTGCAGTGAAGATAAGTTGGTTTTAGGAATAATTTTGTCCTGATTTACATAAAGTGCAACAGCATGGCTCAGCTGCAGTATGTGCTATCTTAAGTTTTCAAATCATACCAAACTCAAACTATTTGCTTGAACCTTATTTTTTAATTTGATTCCATCTTCTCAACAATCTGTTATTTTGCTTCTTGGCTTCCCCCGAGAGATATGAGGAAAAGAACACTTGGACAAAAAATACCATTAATAATAGAATAGGAGCAAGCACACAAATTTGCTGAGCCAATGTTTTTCAGATGAATTGCCTTTGAAGATTTTCTTTTTCTACTTTGGAGAGCCATGCACATGGAAAATACTTGGTCCCAAACTTCACTCAGAATAGAATTGCTGTTCTTCCAAACCAAACAATTTGCCATTTTCACACTTCTGCTGGTGGCACAAAGCCTTGGCATATATTTAAAGGAGTCACTAATATGAGGGTATGTGTAGAACCAAAATAGGGGTGTGTGTGTGTGCATGCGTACATTGTTGTCTATCTTTTCCAGAAAGTTTGTAGAAAGAATCTGTCTTGCCATGAACTCACTAGCAGAGTTACTATCCAGTTTGCAGGAAAGTTCTTGTGCTGTCAAATTACGGCTTTCCAGGGCTAAAGCTTGCAATGTGTCCCCAGGCTTTTCCTGTCAGCTTCCCCATTACTTTTCACAGTCTGCTTTCTAGCAGTAGGCATGACAACAGCCAAAAGCAGGCAAAGTTGTGGATGTGGTTCCTACATTTATTCAGCATGGAACAGAGGGCAGGGGGAAGGTTTGTATCCCCTTCAGACAGAAGACTCTCCTCTGTAAAAGTCAGTGAGGTGTCCAACGATTAGTAGAGAGGCAAATACTTCAGTGGAGAAACTCCTCAAGCAATGGTAGAATTTCCAAGGGATAAGGAAAAACTGCATCTGGTGGTCATTGCTGATAACTCAACTTCTTCCTTCCTTTTCTTCCTTTCTCTGCATTTCAATTTCCCCTCCTTCTCTTATTATTGTGTTATTATAGTGTAATCATTTTCATAATAGGACTTCTGCATGAATTACAGGAGTGTATTCTCTGTGTGTGTTTGTGTATGTGCGCACACACGTGCATGCTTGCGCGCGTGTATACACACAATTGCTGATATATCTCTGAAATAATACTTGTTATGTACACTGGAAACTATATATTCTTCTTTTAGTTGCAGTATCCAGACTTATTTTCAAACATTTAGTCTGTAATGTGCACAGGCTTAGTTTGATTTAAATTATACTTGTTATCAGAAAAAAAGTGATTAATGAATAGGTGTTGATGGCGCTTATTTTCATTATACCATTTGTACCCTTTCATTTCTCATGGAGGAGTGGCATCTTTTCCAGCAATAGAAAAGACAATTTCAGCAGCAGCTATTTTTTTCTCCTAGAATACCTGTAAATTGTTTCTTAAGATATTCCATGAAAAAGTATCTGTCATTGGGAAGGCCACCATTTTCCCCCCTTCGACAATCCACTGGAGTATCCATCAAGTCGTTTTTTAATGCATTTACTCAATTCACACTTCAAAGATGTGAGCATGAAGCCCAGTGCAATTCAGTGGTTTCTGCAATGGTTTCTGCAATTCTGCAATGGTTTCTGCAATTCAGTGGTTTCCCCGTCTGTGTTCGGCAAAATGCACTTTCAAGAAAAATGCAAAGAAAAACACACATTTCCAGGAAACACACAGATGTACTCTAGTCAATAGATGCATCTATAAACAGTGTATGTTTAACAACACACACAAAATGTATACAGTAAGAAAAAGTATACAGCATGAATCCATATACAGATGTTGAATGGGACAGCTAGTTTGTCCACCAGTAGCTAGTTGGCCAGAAACACAGCAGTTCCAGTGGCCCTACAAAGATGCTACACGCAACTGCAGTAGTGTTTGGAGGGACCAGCTATTCACTGCCAGTGGCTGCACACCCGCTCGTGAAAGAGCATTAAGCCACTGGAAATAAAGGGGTGCTTCCACCTCTGCCAACCCCTCTGCTCCAACCACTCCGTCCCATGAATGTTTTTGCCCCCTTCCAAAATCGCCCTAGACTCTTTCCCCTGCCAAAACAATTCAGATGGGCAATTGGTGCTGAGCCTCGGTGCTTAGGGCTGGGGCGGTGCTTTGTGCTCTTCGTCCCTCCTTGCTGAAGACCTGGGCACACACAGCAAGCAGCATTTCATCCTTCCCAGCCTGGCTATTTCAGGCCCCGAAGCCGAAGCCCCGGAAGCTGGAATGCCATGAACCCATTAACAGTAGAAGCCCTCTCGTGGCTCACTGTGCAAAGGCTTCTCAGCAGTGTGGAATAACTTTAGTTATTATGGACTAGTTTTGGAAAAGTGAATAACCCCAATCATCGGTATTTACCAGTGGGATTACAATTAGTTTTCATGGCTAATGATAAAGATGGTGCAGGATTTACCAGTCCTGCCTTTGCAGAATTTTCACTGCCATTTATTTAAAAGTACTGCTGCACAGTTAGCTGCTACGATGTGTGTTTTAATTAATGCTGTGCCTTTTACTGTGGGGTATGTTCCCAGCAGAGGCACTGGCCTTTGGTTTCTGAGAGAAAGGGATGTGTGAGTAGCAATTATAAATTGCACAAATGAATTATGTCAGGTTCAGGTAGACAGCCATTAGCTTGCTGACCAGCAATCAGACATTTGCCCTCCACAGATGGTTCTGTCAGGCTTCTCCCATTTTAGTGAGCGCTTTCCACAAAGAAACTATTAGACTGAAGCGTGTGGATTGTCAGATGATCTCACTTCCATAACAAGCTGAGAAGGGAGCTCTGCTGGCCCCGGTACAACGAGCCACACTGTATTCACTGTAGCCAACCAGATGTTGCAAGCTGGATCATTGAAGAAGACCCTGATACTGGGAACGAGTGACAGCAAAAGGACAGCAGAGATTGAGGTAGCTGGATGAGGTCACTGGGGTGGTGGGTGTGGGGTTGGGTGGACTCCAGGGGATGGTGGAGGACAGGAGAACCTGGAAGAATGTTGTCCATGTGGTTGCGAAGAGTCAGGTACAACTTGCAGCTGAACAAGGTGTCAGGATCTGGGCAGCTCCAGGGCTCCATCTGCTGGCCTAGCACCAAGAGAAGAACCCTGGCAGTTGCAGGATTAGTCCCTGCCTTGTTGAGCCCTGGGAGAAGAGCTATTTCAGAGCAGGCTCTTCCCTCCAGAACCTGCTTCAGCAACACTGGTTGGTCTCCCTCCGTTTCGATCTTGGCCTGCTCCTGCCTTGCCACCAGGCCTAGCTGTGTGGAGACACCTGCCACTTACTGTGTTGTCCTGCCAGTTTGACCCCTCAGCCGTGTAACTGCGCCATTGCCTCCTGGACTCCTCCTCGCCTTGCTCTGCAAGCTGCTTTTGGGTCTGGCCATGGACGGTTTGTGACGTGTCTCTAGACTTGCATTGCATTGATCCATAACCAGCCTCGGACTTCTCCAGCTGAAGGGCTGCCCCCTCTGCAGATCTGAGCGTGGAAATGATAGCAGAATAGCACTCATGACTGCAAGCCCTGTTGCTCGCCAACCTCTAGCTGTTACTTCCTGTGGACTCTAAATATTATATTCAGTCTACTCACCATTAGGAAGGATATTATTGCTGAATTTTCATGTGTGATTAAGAGGTAGAGAAGGGAAAATGGAACATTTTCCATAACTACTGCTGTAATGGATATAAAACTGAGTCATGGTAAGAAGGCTTTATCACAAAAATTTACAAAGGTCAGAGACTGGCTTCACCACACTTAATGGAAAAAAATTGTCTGGTGCAGTTACTTAAACACGTGCATTCAACCAAATCTAGCTCATTTTGAAATCAATTGGTTATTTTTTAATAGGACGTCATATGTATATGTTCCATAAGATATAGCATTTAGCTGAATTTTCTCACTAATATGTGAAATGATTAGGAACTTATCTATGGATTTGTTAACTGCATTGAAGTCATCTCTAAGGAAAGGTGACCCGAAGGATGACCATGCCCTGTTCGTCACAGTCCTGGCCAACACGTGTCAAGTCTGGGCGGTGGTTTCCTTTGTGGAGTCAATCCATCTCATATTTGGTCTTCATTTTATGCTTGTGCCTCTGACTTTCCCTAATATAATTGTCTTCTGCAATGAGTCTTGCCTTCCCATGATCTTCAGTGTTGTCTGTTTTGCTTTCAGGGAGAGTTCTGACTGGCTTTGATCCAGGATCCACTCGTTTGTCTTTCTGTCACTCCTGGGTATTTGCAAAGCTCTCCTTCAGCTTTGAACGCATCTATTTTCTTCTACATACCACAGATAGGCAGTGCTGACCATTTTCCCTCCCCCATTTCCCCCTGCCTCCAGTGGGAGAGATTTAAGCATACTTAAGTGTGTCCTGAGGGTTGCTTTGACCCAGGCTCTGTTTGAGGGTGCACTGGGAGCCCACGGCCCCAGGGATCTTCAGCACCCCACCCTGCTTTTGTCAGCCAAGGTGATGGAAAGTTCTGCCACCACCCAGAGGTGGCTTCCAGAGAGGCAGGACTTAACTCCCTCTCTGGGCTAAAGTGCTTTCTCCACCAGCAAAGAGAGAACTGCTACTTCCAATAGCTCCTCAAAGCAAGTTTAAGATTATTAATATATGTTTAAATAATTTTATCATATGCAAGACACCATTTGAATATTCTGGCACAAAGTCTTCTGCCTTTTGAAATTTACCATCCCTTTTACAAAGTGGGGAAAATTCTTCTGCTGAAAACATGACAAGTCCATCCTGCCTTTTAAGCATCTAGGATCACTCTGGCTATAAAATGTTTCCTTAATAAAATTACAGAGGCAATGCTAATTTTAATCATAGCTATACTCCTACAGTGTGCTTTTAATTACTATTTTTAATGAATTGATTGTTGCTGTGTAATTGTGTGTACAGTATTTATGGTGAATGTTGAGATATGCCTAAAACTATGAGGCATCGGTCCTTCTTTCAAAAGAAGTAAAACCACGTGGTACTTTTTCAATTAAATTTGTTTGAAAGTAATGGCTAGAGAGACCAGAGTTACCAGTATGTTTTGGTGCAATGGATTGTGACTGGAGATATTAAGACATTGTAATAATCGCAGTTAGTCATTGAGAGATGAATCTCCAACAAATGTAAGAAATTACAATGATGTGGAGCTTTTCTGCTGCTTAGCATGGTCAAAGAGCCTCGTCCGAACAGAATAGTGTGTGTTTGTGCAATGGATAGCCTGGAATGGGGGAGAACCAGTTGCTTCCCCCATGTCCCTTTTCTCCACCAGCCTCCACCGACCAGATCCTCCAACTATCATTAAATGCTATGCAGGATATGCATATATATATGGCCTCCACATAGTTTTCAGCTGCTTAGGATCTCGCATTTGCTGACTGGTTTCTAAGCATGCATAGGATTGTGTCCTTAGAGAGGCATACGGAGGTAATGTGCAAGCATCTTATGTGAGCAGGTAATGCAACATATGGCTACG
Organism: Varanus komodoensis; assembly: GCF_004798865.1. Classification (NCBI taxonomy): domain Eukaryota; kingdom Metazoa; phylum Chordata; class Lepidosauria; order Squamata; family Varanidae; genus Varanus; species Varanus komodoensis. The sequence goes on along the minus strand of NW_025335549.1, from coordinate 11,831,934 downwards.
AGCCAGGCCAATGCTTGCACAGTTAGTGCAATGAGGGAAGCATCAATTTGCGGTGGAATTTCCATGGCAAATCATTGCTTTTCTCCATTGTGCTAGTTACTTTGTGCATTTGTTAGTCTGCAGTAGTGCAAAGTCCTTAGCATTAGTGCCAGAGCACCATGGGATATAGTCCTATATATGCAAATACAATTTCTCATGTGGATTTAAAAATCGTAGACTGATGTGCAAATGGAACAGAATGGACTTATGAATAAAAACATGAACTAGAAAGAGGCCTATCCATTTATCCCTGCTGTCACAAGGTGCTGGCCTTTTTTTCTTTTACTCTGTTGCATGGATCCTCCCCCGGGTTAGCTACAATCACATTAGGTAGTGTCTTGACTGGTGATACTTAGTCCAAAAACAAAAACCTGGATCATCTAGAGATGGATGAGTTTGCTTTACATTTCCATGGGAATGTACTAAATTCAGACTTTCTGAACCTCAGCATGGACCATGAAATGCACCACAGAGGCCCCAAACTTTTTGGGATCGCTGGGCACATTCGGGAATTTAAAAAGCTTCCATGTGCACTGCCATGGAATGCCTAATCAGTGTTTATGACTTCAACAATGGCCTTCCATCCCTCCATGGATGTTGCAAGTAGATACAAAAGTGCCTACCTCTGATCCAGCAAAATTTCGTTCAGCAGGAACCACAAAGAAGGAATTACCTAATGCAACTAATTGCTGGTGATGCAGTGCAGCTCATGGTGCTTTGGAATATATGCTTTGGTAGTGTCCAGTAATTGCTTCTATTTGTGAGGCACTTATTAGATAGATAAATGTACTGCAACAGTCTTTACCATTCACCAATGTACTTGCACTTTTACATGATTTATCTGCTTCATGGAAATTAACAAATGGCCAGTATAAATGAATTTCTCTCACTCTGGTGGCAGCTAAAAGACTTATAGTATAACACTGGAAGGATAAATATTCATCTCTTCTATTGCAATTGATTGAGGTCCCTTACAAGTCTTGAGTATGTGGGTGTAAGGCATCAATTTCAAATGGATACATATTGGATATTTGGTCTGCTTTTACTGAAACTTTTATAAAATCATGTCAGAGGCTAGAACATGGATGAAAGACGAAAGACAGAGGCACTGGGACCAGGGTACCAGAACGTGAGGCAATACAGAATCCAGAATTGTGGGGTGAATTCCAATAGGAAAGTCCAATTTGGACAAGATGAGGTGAGGAACCAGAATTGGGGCCAGACAAGGATGTAGGCATGGACAATCCAAGGGTCAAAAACGAAGAAGACAATTGATCAGGGAGCAGGTACCCAAGACAGGGTACCTGGGTGGGATTCAGGAGCAATGTAGATGAGGCAGATCAGGTGAGGCAAAGCCCACTGATGCGGCACGGCAAGACACAGCAAGAACCAGACACTCAAGAATCAGGCAAGGTGCAGGAGCTGAACCTCAGCTAGCAGGAAGACCTGCGTTGCTGAGGCGGCGTGGCCGGGCAGGAACCAGATGCAGGAACTGAGCTCCACCTAGCAGGGAAATCGACATCACAACACGGCGAGGAAGAATGCAGACAGGATCTGGGTCAGGCAAGACGCAGCGCTGCAGCAAACAGGAGGACGTGTTGCTGAGGCTCATTCTGGAGGGAAGAGCTTGCTCTTACATTTCTCTTCCCCCAGGGTTCCCAGCTGGCGCCCATCAGGAGACCGAGAGCTCCAGCAGGGCCAGGGACCGATGCGAAGGTGGCTGTTCTGCTTCTGACCACCAGGTGGCTCCCCAGAGCAGCCCATATTCTGACAAAAGGCTAGAAAGTTAGATGAATTTTATGCAACTCTAGATCTGTGCATTAAAAAACCCCCTAGAAATGTTAATCACATTTTACAAAATGCAAGTGCCCATGAGTGCCATGTTGGGAAGTCCTTCATGGATGCCTTGAGGTTGGGGGACCACTGATGTACCATGTATAGTTTTGCATTGTGTGTCGTCCTGGTCATGGCATCAAAAAAGGATGTTGTCAAGCTGGAAGAACTAAAGTGGTCAAGAGATTGAAGAAATTCCCTTATAAAGAAAGGTTACGATATCTTAGATGGTTTGGCTTAGAAAAAAGGCAAAAATGATACATGATGTAGAGAAAAAGGTCAGGAAGATGTTTTTCCCCTCAATCCCATAATACTAGAACCTGAGGTCATCTCATAATACTGATTTATGAAAGGTTCAGGGCAGCTAAAAGTCTGACTTAAGGCAGTGCATAATTAAACTACGGTAGTTGCTATCATGAAAAATGGTCATAGGCATCAATTTGGTTGGCTTTAATTCATGGAGGGTAAGACTACTGAGGTGGAAACAATATGGAAACAGTATACAGGAAAACTGTAGAGAAGAATATACCAGCAAAGATGGAAAGCAAGATAATGGCCCACCAACTGGAAACATTCAATACACGTTCCCGTCCCCAAGAAAGATGCTGCAAACAGTCATAGGACCGTAGTGCTAATTTCCCATACAAGAAAGGTGTCTCAACCAATAATTTCACCACCTATGGAGTGAAAAATGCCTGACTTTGAAGCTGGATTTGGAAAAGGAAGAGAGGGACATGATCATATCAGCTAATGGAGCACATCAAAGCATTTTAGAAGATGATCAGTTGTAACTATTACTCTCAGATGCTTTGTTCATTGCAAATGGAACATCTACTTGCATAGTATTTATTTTTCTTATGCCTGCTGCTAGTAAAACACTGCCCCAGGTTTGTTTTACTTTTCAGGGGAAAATTGGGATTGATATTTAAAAAATATTAGTGGGTATACCTGCACCATCTTTGTCTACTCTCAACCTCTGATCTCTGAGCATTACCTCTCTCAGTGGAGAAGAAATCCATCTTGACCCAACTGCATACTTAAATGCATTTTATTTATTTTTAAATTTATAAGCCATTGAATGACTCAGTGTGGTTCTCTAAGCAGTGAACCATAATAAGATTTTTAAAAACTGCTGGTGGTAGTGAGCTCTTATGATCAGGTAGTAAAATCAAGCCTCAAAAAACCTGTGAAAGGGGGCAGTTGTCGCCTGGCACTGAAATGAAAATAGCGGCAGTGCCAGGTGGAGCTCCCTAGGAAGCCATTTCAAAGGCTGGGGCAGCCACCAAGAAGGTCCTTCTTCTCATTGCCGTTCCTTCAATGTTAGGGATGGCTTTTTCGGAGGAACATGCTTTTGGCCACAGAAAGGTATGCTTGTCTATCCATCTATTTTTTTCTGGAATGTCTTGTGCTCTGGTAAATGGTCTCATTTCCCTATATCACAATCCAAATCATTTTTGCTTATTTTTCAACTGAATGTAGGGATATTTCAGGAACCTGTGTCATATGAATTTCTCCCCAGATGTTGACAATATGTAATGTGTGGATTGATGGTTGGTTGACAATCAGATACAAGTAAATTAAAAAAACTTCGCTGGGTCAGACCAAATATCGGTTTTTAGTGGGGAACATGTGTCTCTCCAAAACTTTGGTCATGCTGGCTGGGGGATGATGGGAGTTGTAGCCCAACAACATCTGGGAACCTGTGACTGCTCTAATCAGTAATGTTTATTGAAGTTTAGCTGGTTTGTATCTGGTCAGTGCCCGCATGGGAGACCACTTGAGGATTTCTTTTGCATCAAGTTCTATGAAGGAGGAGAAACTAAAATACAAATGCATAGAATATTGATATATGCATAAACATTCATTTATAAAGCAGAGTACAGTAGATACAGGGAGCAGATGGAAGTTGATTAAGGACTGATTTTTCCTATATATGAGTATGGAAGTGCCATCAATATGTAATGTGTCCATATTTGCTTTAGCTGGCAGTTGACTTGGAGTCTTGGACTGAGAAATGTTGGACTTGATGGCCCTGTAGGCCCCTTCCAACACTATTCTATGACTTCCATGCCTGAAGCTATGGGGAAGTGTGCATAGATCTATACATACTTGATGAAAAATCTTTTGGGGCAGCTAGTCATCCCCCACCCCATTTCATAAAATGCCTCCTTCAGTGAGGAGGGCAATATTTTAATAGCTAGGCTAAACAAGACCAGTTGTTGTAACCATTAGAGGAGTTGCTCCAACCCCTTCGTCATTTTAGTTTCCCAACTCAGTAATGGCCTTTCTCAGGTTAAGGTGATTAGATCTAATATTCTAAGTATCTTCTAATATTCTAACAATATTCTAAGTGCAGTCGCACCAAATATTTGTACAAGGGGAGTACAATCTTGGGAGTTTTATTTTCAATTCCTTTATTTATCAAGCCTGAAATGGAGGTTGCCCTTTTCTCGGCTGCTGTGCACCGTATTGACATTTTCTGTGAGCTTCCAACCTTCCCTTTCTTGATCAGTCATTGCTAGTCTATAGCCCATCAGCCTGCACTTAAGACGGAGATATTATTGCTATTGCTTTGCCCCATTATGCCTTCTTCACTTGCCATTTTGATGCCCCTTATCCTGCTTGGTGGAATCCCTTTGGAGAGCCCCTCACAATCCCTTTTGTTTTAACAACCCTAAATAGCTGGCGGAGACTCCTGTGAGTCCCTTGGACCACAAGGCGATCAAACCGGTCAGTCCTAGAGGAGATCAACCCTGACCGCTCTTTAGAAGGCCAGATCCTGAAGAGGGAACTCAAATACTTTGGCCACTAATGAGAAGGGAGGACTCACTGGAGAAGACCCTGATGCTGGGAACAATTGATGGCAAAAGGAGAAGGGGCCGGCAGAGGATGAGGTGGCTGGATGGAGTCACTGAAGCAGTTGGAGTGAGCTTAAGTGGACTCCGGGGGATGGAGGAGGACAGGAGGGCCTGGGGGAGTGTTGTCCATGGGGTCGCAATGTGTCGGACACGACTTCGTGACTAACAACAACATCAACAACAACAAATAGTTTGGTGTCTCTATTTGAAGGGCTGGCTGTTACGGGTCCAGTTTGCCATTGGCAGCATGCAACCACGTCATTCTGCTAGTAGAAGCTTGTGTTCCCAGTTGCACTCCAGAGCAGAATCCAGCTAAAGTTATGCTTGTGCATGTGCAGTTGTGCAAAAGCTTGTGCAAATGGTTGTACGGGCAGCTGTGAGTGGTTGTGACACAGATGCTGCAAACAGCTGCATGGACATAATATATCTGCATTTGCACAACAAAAAGAGTCAGTGCAGTTTCACTAGGGGACTTTGAATTTGCAGAATGACACCACTGGATGCTGCCCAAAGAGCCCTGAGTTGAAACAGGAAGCAATGATGTGAGTCATCGGGTTGCAGTTTGGTCCACCATGATTGCCTGCATTGTATTCCTATTTAAATTCCTTTTTCTTTCTGTTTTGTGTGGGGAGAGAGATGCCAAAGTGGTCAAAGCAAGCTTTGTGCAGGTCAAGGAGTATCACGGGGTCCTCCTTACTTTCTTTATCTTTTTAAGCCTCCTTGTTGATGAGGCCAAGCTCCATGTTGTGATTGATGGACTGGGTTTCTATTCTGCAAACAGCCGGGGCTCTCTGGGCAGTCCTCAGCAATCGCACACACAGCTTTTATCCAGTGGACAGCAATGCCACTAGTAGATGCTCAAGCTGAATCCCCACCTGACATGCTTTAGGTCCTAGATTAAGGACCAGCTTTGCAGCTGATTCCCCAGAGTCCAAAGCGATGAAGTCAGAGCATCCTCACCCCAACAGCATGCCTCCATCAGTTCCTGAGCCAAGGCTGCACAGCTTGCTAAATCCCCCATGGGAGATGCACCCTTTACCTCGGTTAGTGCTGCTGCCAACCATTCAGTTGTCTAAAGCGTTTCAATATTTGCCTGCTCGCATCCTTGCTTTTGAAATCCTGCCCAAACTATTTATCAGCAGCATGCAAACATCCCAGTAATTATCTATTAGTAACAGGAAACCAGGCTAGGGAGTCAAGTTATGAAACAGGTAGGAGACAAATTCCGGGCACGCTTGCATTTTTTAAAAACCCTGCTGATTTCCGGGAATTGAAACCCCAGATCCTCAACGTTCTTCTAAAGAGTTGTTATCATCCCTGTTCAGTCGAAGCAGCCTCTTAGCTACTTGCAGGCTCCCTCACTTCAAATTCATTGGTTTATTCCTAATATTACAAGCCATGATAAAAAAAAGTTTAAAAATAAAATAATAAAATCTTTCCCTTGGAAGTACCTTCCTCAGAGCTGATTTATACGACGTTGCTCCTTTTATTACAAACAAAGCACCCACTAAGCTTGCAGCTGCCCTTTCTTTTCCACTTCATTTCTTTGAACAACTTGTATATTCCTTGATTTTGTAAGATCTGTAAGCAGTTTGAAGAAGAAATCTATGCAATACAATATGCAATAAATATAGAGGGGTAGGTGGACCGCAGCAGTTTTGACTTGTGCTTCACTTTGCAGCATGTATTTATTTATTAAAAGCTCTTCTAACTCGCCCGCCATGAGTGTCTTGGGACGGCTTACAATAAAAGCATGTGCATCATGTGAAGCAAGAGCCAGGCACCTTGTGGCCCTTCCGTTGTTGCTGGACTGCAATTCCTATCAGAGATGGGGTTGGGGGGGTGGATTGCTGGCATCTGCTTTTGTCAGAAGAGCAGATGGAGTGTTCATAGACTGCTTGGAGATGCATACTCTGAATACTACGCACTGAGAAATCAGGGTTGGTGCATGGGGCAGAGGACGGAGAGAAGGATGCCAGACAAGGATGCCTGGAGAGAAGGATGCTCAGTGATGGCTTCCTCTTGTCCAGTGAACTCCTCCCACACTTTCTTTGCATAGTTGTCTTACTGCTGGAATCTGTTCAGGTGAGACTGAGGGAACTGGGTCTTTTCAGCCTGGAGAAGAGGAGACTCAGAGGGGATCTGTTGGTGACATACAGGTATGTGAGGGGATGTCACACGGAGGTGGGTAGAGACCTGTTCTCCTCTGCAGAGGAGGGCAGGAAGTGCTCCAACAGAGCAAAGTTCAGGGAACCAAGGTTCAATTTAGATGTCAGGAAGCACTTCCACGGGAGGTCGTTGAGGCCCCATCGGTGCGGGTGTTCAAGGATAGGCTGGACGTTCACATGGTGGGCATGTCGTGAGCAGAGCTGGCTAGAGCTGAGGGTCAGACTAGATGGCCTGGGAAGCCCCTTCTGACTCACTCTGTTTCTATGTTCTGCAAAACCAGGGGACTTTATGTTATCATGGGCTGCAGAAAATATGCCAAATACACGCCAGGAGGTTCCTCTAGGTAGCACAAGCGCATGCATCCTATTTCGCATTGCAGCTTCAGGGCAAAAGAAAGATGGAGCCATCTTTCCAGGAGGAAAGGGGGAGGGACTACGTGGAAACCCCTCCTTTCTCTGGTCAGTCACTGAGGGCTGGCTGATCTTCCTATTAACTCTGAACAATAGGTTAATTGTTGTTAATCAATTTTGTGAGATCATTACAGGTTTTAACAGAATATAAATGTTAAAAGATGCAAGTCCACAGTGCTCCTATTGGTACTACTCAAGCTTGGTAGAATTTCGCTGCGGCCGGCAGTTACATGATCAGCCTTTTATGGGGGAAGAGCTTTTTATCTTAAATGTGCAGTCAAAGAAGATGGCTTGTGTTGGTGCAGATGCTGCCCTGATTTGTGTTCACAGCTTTCTCTGAATTCATATGTGAATGACTCTCATGCTTCATGAACAGTAGCAGATGTGATCTCTCTTGGCCCTGTTCCCATTCAAATCCCTCTTGCGCACTGTTCTTAACATAAGACAGGAGCATCATCTTCAAAAGAAAAAAGATCACTCTTCTTCAGAATTATTGTTTTATTCATAAGCAAACTTATGCAACTTTAATCAAATAGAACTTAGATGACTAATCAAATGAGATTTATTTAATCAACTGACAGCCCTAGTTATAACATAGAAATATCTTAGTTTATTTTTTACAGCATCTTTTTGAGAAAGGAGAGATGGTAGATTACCTGGAGTGTTCCATGCCTAAGCAAAGTTCTCAGCCTCGGTTCTGCATAATGGCGCAACAATGCCTGGCAGCATGTCAGACAGAAGTAGACTTAATGTACGTACTATGGATCCATGCACACCCTGGGAAAACCATAATTTCCTCTGGTCCCTGACATTTGGGATGCTGCCGTTTTAATATTCAAAGTGAAGCATGCAAGGTTAGATTGCAATCAATACTCAAGAACGTTTGGGAAAATGGATCCCCTTTGAGGTGAAAAGAACAGGATAAAAGCATGACATGATCAAATTAGCTTTCTGAACCAGGTAATTTTGAAGTTAATGATGTCACCACTAGTACTTATTGTAAACTTGGCATTTCATATGCTATGTTTCCATTAGCTTGTCTAGCTAAGACATATGCTATGTCTTAGCTAGACAAGAATAATGGAAACAGAATTTGCCTGATTGTTTGATATGCTAATTTCTTTGTATAGAGGCAAACTGAGAAATAATTGCTAAAATTTAAATAGAAATATGGATGTATGGCGTGGCGAGGGTGTCCATGTGCCCCATGCCGTGAGCTCACTGCCCAGAGGCAACTAATTTAATTATTTTTAAACTGGGCTTGGACTAGGCAGCCCTTTAAACAAAGAACGCCTTGCAAAAAGGGACCGTCCTCTGATAGTTCATCAAAGAAGGACTTCCCCTTGTAAAAGAGGACACATGGCAATTTACAAAGTCGATGGTGATTAATATAATTAATATAACTGTGCAGAACAAAGTGGGAAGGCAACATTTCTTTCCCTAACCCCAGCCAGATGAAGAAGATTTTTCATGTGCCATTCTTTGTGGAGCAAACATTGCTTTAAGCAAGAGATTAATGTCCTTGGTGTGGATTTTTTTTAATTTTCTTTCCAGCTTTGTTGTTGTTCGGCCTGTGATTAGTTTGTTTAATTCTCAGCAGCATCCAGGGACACATGGTGGCTGGAATTGTAGGATTAAAAATAGCAACATTTCCCCCCACTTCTTTTTTAACCCTCTAGTGATATTCAGCACATTCTGACAGTTACCTCAGTGCCAAATTCAACAGAAACCAATTAATTCTGGTCTAAGCTTGACACAATGAAGCTGAGTAATTCAGAAACCTGAATAGGCAAATATTGCCATAAGTCGTGGCTATTGTGTGCTTATGTGAAAACATACAACATTCCAGTAATACTGGCTTGCCCATTGTTCAGTTGGCTTCAAAGGCATTTTGTACCACACCGAGAAAAGAAGATTCAGGCAGAGGTAAGACTCCTAAGGCCTGGTTTTGGCTGGGAAAAGAGACCCTATCTCTGGGTTGTGCCATCTTGGACTGCTGATGGGGATTCACATGACTGAGTGCCTCTCCATTCGAATGAATGAAGGTAGTGCAACCAATTATTATCAGACACATGCAGAAACGCTTCATTCCTTTGTCATGGGGACAACAAAGAAGACTCTTCAGTGGAATCGTACTCCATTCAGTGGAAACCAGAGTGTTGCGCCAAGTCCTGGCCCTTAGCCCATTCCGTTTGCATTGATGCTTGTTGTTATTTAGTCACAAAGTCATGCCTGACACATCATGACCCCATGGACAACATTCCTTCAGGCTCTCCTGTCCTCCACCATCCCCCAGAGTCCACCCAAGCCCACACCCACTGCCCCAGTGACCACATCCAGCCACCTCAACCTCTGCCGTCCGCTTCTCCTTTTGCCATCAATCATTCCCAGAATCAGGGTCTTCTCCAGTGAGTTGTTTTTTCTCATTGGATGGCCAAAGTATTTGAGTTTCATCTTCAGTACCTGGCCTTCTAAAGAGCAGTCAGGGTTGATTTCCTTAAGGAAAAAGGAAGTTGGTGACTCTTAGTTGGAGAACACTGCCAGTCACCTACAGGTTCTGCTGGGTCCCATCCTCTAGCTTTCCAGCCACACGGAAGTCTGAAAATGCATCATCAAGTGAAGGCCCTTTATCTACCCAGTCAGCTCCTCCACAGGGATGGAATTACTTGTCTGCTTGTTGGATTTGTATGATGCACCTGTAGCTGTGAGGATCTCTGGGCAGCTTACAGAACAATTACAATTATATTAAAATGACAATAAAACTAATCAATACAGCAATGGGTAAAGAGTAATGGATCCTAAGAATGCCTGGTTTCATAATAAAATAACAGGAAAATAATCAATTAAACAATCCAGTGTGTGAAAGCATCTGGTAACTAAAAATTCTTAGCAGCAGTAGCACAGTAAAATGCACAGAGTTTCCAAATAAAGCCAATTCACCCTGCTCATTCAAATCATGGCAAAGAAATGTTTTTAATGGACATAGATCACAGAATACTAGAGTTGAAAGGGGCCAGGCACATCTCGTTATGGAGCTGATTTCACAGATGGAGTGCCACCCCCGAGAAGGCCCTTCCCCAGCAGCCACCTTTCTTGCTTCCTTCGGAGGGGTTTCTCTGAGAAGGACCCCCCTCTTGATCTCAGGGTTCAGGTAGCCACATAGTTGTCACATAGTTCAGCAATGTGTGAAGATGATTCCTGTTAGACTTTGAACCCCTTTCAGAGAAGGAGGAACATAATCACAACAGTCAATGAAATGAAATGAATCACATCATTTTATGAATCGATTCTCTTAATAAACTGACAAAACCTAGGTTACATAGAAAACTAGTATTTGAGGAAAAGCTTGGCTTGAACATTTCTTGATTCCTGCCTTCCAATACACACATTTCTGAAGTCCTTTGCATAGTCATTTTTAAAAATAGGATCTGCGCGCAAGCAAGAAAGTTACAGCGCATTCTAGCGCATCCCTAGAGATCAGGAGAGGCGGCCTGGGGAGATGACAGTTGCACAAAGACAGAGGCAGCATTGGTTGGTCATGGCTGTAATTTAGCTCTGCTTAACTCTCCTTCAGTGGGTAATTGTTAATTGGTAAAGGGATATCATGTTCCCAGTAATGTAATTGGGAACACAACAAGCCTGAAGCTAAGAAATGGTGTGTGCTTTTACAAAACAAAACTAGCTCATTTTAGGAAAACTTTCTGGATTGAGACATGGGCATCTGCCCATTTCTCCCATAAGCCCAATGGGGCTTCTCTTCTAGGAAAATCATGCAGAGTGTAAATGGGGAGATGGAACACTTCGGCTTTGTTCAGATACTATGATAGCTCACAATCAAGGGCTGAGCATGGGTTGATTGTGGGTTGTCATTGAAGCACGGGTTATCATGGTTGCCTGAACCCACTCCTATAAAATGCAGGGTGAACAACCCATAGTTCATAACTCAACCACAAACCATGAGATCTCTTCATGGGCCGCTCATGGATTATAAGCCAGGCTTGTTAGTATAGTTGGGTTCAGACACCACCATCCACATTTCCACAACAGCCAACAACTTACATTATTTGAACACGTCCTCTCTGTGTCCGCTGTTTCCCCATTCCAAATCATATGATACAAACTTCCCTCTCTGCCCCACTGCAGAATAGTTCTTTAAATACATGAGGGTTGGTCCAGGATCTGTCTTCTGCAAAAGAGAAACATAGAAACAGAGCGAGTCAGAAGGGGTCTCCCGGGCCATCTAGTCTGACCCCCGGCACCAGCCGGCTCCGGTCACGACATGCCCACCATGTGGACGTCCAGCCTATCCTTGAACACCCGCACCAATGGGGCCTCAACGACCTCTCGTGGAAGCCCATTCCACACCCTCGGGGTCCTGACTGTCAGGAAGTGCTTCCTGACACTTTCTTTGAAATGAAGGGCCTTGCTGAAAATAAGAACATGGACTGCATAATAGTTCAGATGTGCTAAGCAGGGTTAATGGACATCATTTACTGGACTGGTACTAAGGCAAAGAAATGCCACTCATTGAGTATGGATCACTAAGATGTTCTGGTCCTTAATTGCTGTCTTTCTCTCCGAGCATCCTGTTCTCATGCAGTTGAGCTTCTTCCAACTTCTGAGCTGACATTTTCTTTCACTCAACACCAAACAAGTCACGTCTGCCTGCTCTGACCATGTCTGTAAAATCTGTGAGGCAGGGAAGACTTACTTGAAGGGGATCTATCAAAGTGCTGTTTTCACTTATAAAGCCTTCGACCAAAATACTTGATGGAACACCTCCCCGCTTTGAACTTTTTGTCATTGCCTGAGGATCAGGCATCCCTCAGAGGTTATTGACAAGAGTGGCAATTCTTAGTGACGTTCCCAAATGTGGATTGCTTTCCCCACTGAGGTCTGTCTGGTAGCAACAGTGTCAGCCTTGTAGCACCAGATTAGCATTTCCCTCTAGTTCCAGGCATCCAACAACATCTTATAAGGTTTTTAACCAATTCTTGATTGTATATTGTTGAATATTTTCCATTCTTACATATGCAAATTATGTTTTATATTGCTTTTTAAGGTTTTGCTTCTTTGTAAGCCATTAAATGAGCTTTGGCTATTAGAGAGCTCGAAATATTAATAGTAGTAGGAGTAGTAATACCATGCTTAAAGGAAAATAGATGAAAATGATGTTCCTTCACCCCAGTGCTAAATATTGAGTAATTTTAAATCCAGTTCAGCTAAGATGTTCCCTTTTAGAACAGTGAAGGCTTTATTTGGCATATAACTAAGATCATAAGGCATTCTGGTTCAAGGAAGAAAGTGCAGCATTTTTTAGACAGGCAAGGAAAACAAAAATAATGTTTGGGCTTTCTGAGCAATCTTCAGTAAAAGAAAATGGGTAGCCTAATTGATTTCATTTGCATACATTTTGCATGAAACCATTGGGTTAAATTCAAGGGAAACTGTTTGATCCAAATTTACTATATGTAGTAGTATCAATTTAATTTCTATATCACCCCTAGACAAAGCTCTCTTTCTGCTCACCTAAGAACAACTTCCATGAATAGAAGCTTTATTTATGGATTCATTTCTTTAATTTGTTCATCTTGAAGCATCCATCCTATAGCGCTTGTCCTTCATTTCTGGTTCATCAGCATTATAGCAAAGCCCATATATTTCAATATACATTGTTTGAAACAAGGCAGAATTCTTCAAGGAACTGAGGGAAGTTGCAAAAAAAGTATTTTCTTTCTTCCAAGAAATTGCAGCTTAATTGATATTGAATTAAACTAAGTTATTGATTCTTATGGCAGACAAAAGAAGCAATTCAAAAAACAAATATGTGCCAAGTCTGTGTGTTGCTGTAGTTGTTGTCATCATTACTAATCCACCCATAATGAATTAATATTGCAATTGGACTCACAGTGGTGCCTGAACTTCTCCACACTATTTGTGGAGAGAAAAATTAAAGAAGCCATTTTGCCAAATATTTTCCAGGGACTGACTCTACATTTTCAGGAGTTGGAAAGTAATATGGGGCTAGGGTTCAGAAAATTTCAGACCAACCCTGGATACAGATTGTCTTATTCTTTAACTGTACCAACCTTACAGATTTTTCACTATTTGGGTAGATTTTGGGGAGAAGCTGTAACTTACCTTTACTTTAAAATATTCTTCCTTGAAGAAGTTGAGTGTCTAATCCTTCCAAGGAATCAAGTGCCGAAAGAACAACATGGGGGCCCCTTTTTTCTTTTCTTTTTCTTTCCCTTTGCTTTGAATTTGCCACGGGCCTGTGGTGTAATTAATTATGCCAAGCTGTCCTGCTTATTTAACAGCTTCCTGAAGTTGGGAGTATCCAGCAATGTAACAACCCTGTAAGCACTTAATCCATTTCACACTGACTTTGGTGTTTATAGGAAGGAATGTTAAGCTGAGCGTCAGAAGTCAGTATAAGTGGGACACCGTCATGTTGAATGAGGCTGCCCGATACTTTACTTTTCCCCCAAATAATTTACAATCATTTACTTTCCCCAAATCTGTTAGTCTTTTTTATTTTTCAGAATGTGTCTTCCTTTGCATTTACCTCACCAGGAGTTAGCTCAGACAAAATGCCAAACTATGGAGCATCAGGTCAGGGTAATGATGCTGCTGAAAATGTAGAATTATTGTGAGGGCAGCCCATTGAGTGTATCTTGTCCAGGAGCCTTGACAAACCTGGAACTGGACTTGTCTTAGGTTCTTATGCTCTCTTCTTCCCATGCCTCTTCCTTACAATCACCTCTTCCATCCACCCTTTTTCTCTCTCAGCAAACTGAAGATTGCATTATAGCCAACCAAAGCAATTTTGACATGCATAAACCATCTTTTTACTGCAATCCATAATCTCTCTAGTTCACCTGTGATTTGCCATGAAAGGGAAACATATCTGAGGACACTGAAGCACACGCAGGGAAGGGCAGAGGGAGTCTAGAAGCCTGAGGTTCAGTCATGAAATACCTCATCGAAGTCTGGCATTATGTTTGAAGTAACACCAGTAGTCAGAATAGGAAAAATGCAAGAACAGCTGTACCCATAAACCAACTTTTTGTCAAAACAGGGCTGTGAAATCTCCTTTAGCCCATGACCCAAGTTCTTTTCTGGAGAAGCTTTCTATTGCTGCATTCCAGTAGTAGATGGGAAAGAAGGAAGAGGATGGGCCCAAATACTAACAATGTCAGTATGTTTTAGCTTGAAGTCCTTATTTCCAATCGTTATGCCTTTGGGGAGGATTTAAACCTCTTACACTGTGGAAAAAACAGCACAAAAGCCAATGATTGGTACTGATGGGGAAGGTGTTGGGGCCTGAAGAAAAGGGCACAATCCTCTGGGAGACTCAGGTTGCCAGATTGGGACTACAGGCAAACTGGCTTGGGTTGAGAGAAAGTTCTCTCTCTCTCTCTCGCTAGTGTGGAATATGGGAGAAATGTGAAGGCCATTATGATTCTGTATGCTCTTCAAGCCTTTTTGAAGGCCTTTTTGAAGTTCTGCTAACACCTGGCTCAAAGAATTTCAAAACAATTCTCACCTTATTTTGCTGCCTGACTAGGGTGGTTTTGTGGGTGGTTTTTTGGGGGGTTTTTTGGTTTGTTTGTTTGTTTTGGCATGATGAACCTGCATGCATTTTAGGGCAATATGCTTGTCTTTGATTGGAAGATGAATAAATTACTTAAAATGATGAAGATAAGACTAGAGTACATTGATATAAAAATAAATTTCGCTAAGTTCAGGTGTCTTTGCTTAGAAATGCACACATAATGGGCAGGTCTAACTAAGGTGAATATTGCTACATAAAAAAATATATCAGGGACTATGTAACCACTTTGGTACTGGATGGTTTCTAATCCTAAGCTACAAGCAGACTGAGATCTGTTACTTGTACTTGATTGAATGGTTCCTATCAGTAGCTATCTTGGGTGTCCATCATCTGTTCTGAGTGATAAGTTAGCCAAGGGGGTGCCTAGTGGACCAAGCAACTGGATTATATCAGATACTTGAGTTGATATTCAAAACCATGGACAGCACCCTCGAAGCTAGAATACTGACCAGTTGCCCCAACACTGACTAGAAGCTAATCTCTCAACTAGATTAGGGAGGGAAGACTGCTCAGAAACTTCAGCTTGTGTGAAATGTGGCAGCCTTTTTACCAGATGGTCTGATCATATAATACAAGTTCTGGTCCATCTGGTCCAACTTAGGGTGCTGGTTTTAACCTACACAGCCCTGCATGATTTGGGACAGGATGAAGCACAGTCTACCTGGAATTGTAACCAAGGTTTGGGTTCTGCCCCTGATACTCACTCCAAGGGAGGCTGGTAGCATAAAGAGCCTTTTCAATGGTGCCTTCCCCCAAATTCTTTCTTCAATCACACTTTCAAGCCGTACAGATGTAGGGAAAACTGACCTGTCATTCCCTGGATTGCCCCTCAATCCTTTTTTTAAAAAATGGTGTCACATAGGCCATTCTCCAATCCTCTGGTACAAAGGCTGGTTTTAGGGGCATATTAAATATTTCGGTAAGAAGGCAAGCAATTTCAAGTTTGAATTCTTTGAGAACTCTGGAATGGCTACCTTCTGGACCAAGAGATTTACTGAGTGTCTGTTCGTAAGGTTGAGAATTTCCCTCCACTTCCCGGAGGAATATCCTCAGTTCAAGAGAATACCTTCCAAGGAACAGGTCACTTCTAAAGGATCATTTTCCTCTTCCTCAGAATGACTCCCTTGTTCCCTGAGAGTCCCTTTCTCTCTGACTTCAGAGGAGCTGTCAGCAGGTGTTGGGACCCTGCTGACTGGTCCCCAGGGGTCTCATTTGATCCAAACAGAAGTTTGATCCCATTGAAATCAGTGTGAAAACGTAAGCATGTGTTGTGTTCCACTGATTTCAATTGGACTGCATAGCAACACCATATGTCTGGATTGCAGCTTGCTACATTCTGTGTGCACGCTTTAAAAAGCCTCTTGAAAACTGGGGTTTGGTTGGGTTTTACAAACTGTACAAGGATTTTTTGAGAGCTTCTCTGTTTGCTTTTAATAGACAGAGAATAACTGAATGGATGTGAGAAGAGAAAGAGACTCCCTGGTCATAGTAGCATATCAATAAATGGAATATGGCTGATTCTGTAACTTTTTCTTCCCATTTTGAAAGGAACAAGGCTTTAG
This sequence comes from Varanus komodoensis, assembly GCF_004798865.1. Classification (NCBI taxonomy): domain Eukaryota; kingdom Metazoa; phylum Chordata; class Lepidosauria; order Squamata; family Varanidae; genus Varanus; species Varanus komodoensis. Next base: position 11,815,445 of record NW_025335549.1, on the reverse strand, counting down.
TTGTTATTTAAAAAAAACTTTCTAGCCAGCATAGCCAGATTTGGAGAATGATAAAAAAAAGCATGAAAGAAAGACTGGCTGATGTGCACTATTGGAAAAGGTCAGTAGGTTTTTTGAAAGCTAGCCTTTTAGGAGTAGTTATAAAACACATTTCGCACACCTGACTCCATTTGAAAGCCTGCATGATGATAACGACTGTCTGATCGTATTTTACATCAGTATCTTCCATTTTAACACAGTCAGCCTTTCACACTAGTATCCTCTGGGGCTGCAATGTTCCGTGTTCAACTTTTTGGTGCATTTTGCACAAAGTTCCATTAGTTGTTAATGAATTCTGAGACTGTGGAGGAATTCTTCTCAGAGCACAAAAAGATGTGATATTTCCTTCTCTCTCTCCTTTTGAGAAACTGCTGAAGTTTGAATTCTAGCTCTGCATATACCCTTTCGGAATATGTATTTCCATTTTCCCTTGCTGAAAAAAATAATGAGACAGCAGGTAATGATGAAGTAGGAACATAAAAAGCTGCCTTTATACTGAATCAGAACATTTGTCAACCTAGCACAGTATTAATATATTTAGATCATGGTTCCCTTATTAGGGAAAGTTGGTGTGAGATCCTGGGGTAATGTGAATCCTCAGTTTCAGATTTAATTTGCCAGTTAAGAAAAATGATTGTCTTCCACTTGCACTGATGCTCTATGAATTTTATAGGTTTTCAGATCATGGGAGAGCATTGAATTAACCACAAATATAAAATCTGGGTAGATAAGAGGAACACTTTCAGCAACAGTGATGCTGTGTTTGCTTTGGAGCAAGGGAGAGCAACCCTAGGCAGAAGCTAAGGCTGCTGGGAATTCTAGGCTAACAATTTCTGAAGGGCCATAAAGTCTCCTTTCCTTCTTTAGAGATTCCACTCCACATTCTTCCTCAAAATTCTGAAGCCCAAATGTGTTAGGTTTCATTTATTTATAAGTTCACTTTGAGCCTAAATAGCCTTTCCCTGCCCCCGGGTAGCATGTAATTAATATTTAAAATAATGTGAAAATGTTTAAACATCATCACAGCAGGACTGAGAGACAGAAAGAAACTTAAAATCAGAGTGTGGAGCTAATACATTTATAGCGGGGAAAGATCCCTGAAAAACCACAAGGAATGCAGATGTTTTAACAAGCTGCTGAAACTGAACAAATATGTTGGTCTAAGCATTGGTGTTTCCAGCCACTCCGGGGGTGAAACACACAGAAGTGACAATGTTGTTTTATGGATGGATTCATGTGGGAAATGGTGATCTTTTAAGTATCTCAGCCACAAACAGAAATAAAATGGGGGAATGGAATGCCCAGCTCAGATATTACTTAGTGCAATATCTGTAAGGGACACAGAAAGTGCGCTTCCACCCCTATTGCCAATGGAGGCTGGTGCCTCCAATTTTCATGGTGCAGCATATTCACTCTGGGCCATAGTAGGAACTTTGAAGGAGATATCTCTAGTGCTAAGCCTGGGCCAAACTTAATTCAGCACAAGGGTCAGCTCCTTTAAGGTTCAGAGTGCAGCTGAGTGTGACTGGACCTTCCCATTTCCAGCTTCCAGTATCCCTTACCATGTCCCTGGTTCTGCAGCTCCGTCTCCGAGCCTTCCTATAATTTGCCGCAGTAAGAGATGTGAATGGGAATGTGAGAAGGGTAGGCCTGCTTGAGAACTCTGCTTTATCAGGAGACAGGGACATAATTATCAGTTTTTCCCCTGCGTTGATTGCCAAGCAATTAAGCGAACACATCTGGATTTCTGGACCAGAGTGTAGGACTTCAGCCAAGTGAATGCATTTCTCTTTCAAGTTAAAAAAAAAAATGGAAGTGTTAGCAAGATACATTACTGGAGCTTAGGCTGCTTCCTCGCCTTCCTCTTTGCTACAGCCCCATATTGCACCCAGGAAAAGAAGGCAAGGTTTCTTTCAGCATGTCATACTGAGACACTCTTGCATAAATATGTTTCTGCTCACAGTACAGCTTGATGGCTGAGTCTGTCTATTTTGGTTTGTCTCAAAGTCTCATTTTTCCAGTCAGCAGTGTGTGTGTGTGTGTGTGTGTCAGGAATTTTTCCAGACTTAAGTTTGATCCAAATTTGGAGAATTTGTTGTGAAGTTCATATGAAAGCTCAAACATTTGTGTAAACATTTATTCTAAGGCATGCCTTATTTTACACATTTTCATTATATACACCCTTTCTGTAAACAATCTTCCTAATATTGTATTTGCATTTTAGTTCCCCAGTAGCCACATTTTTGTATGAAATGCTGTGCCTTCCCAACATTGTCCTGGAGGTCAGAAGTCCCAGCTACAAGGTCTAGCTAGAGAAAAGGGCTGTCTGGAGAAAGCATTCACTGTGATTCTTCAGCCCCCGCTCATTCATTTAGCCTCCAAGTTGGCAGGCCCCTGTGCACTGATAGCAGTCTGGGTGAAAGCACCATGGAGAAGATGTTTTTTGTTCCTTTTCAATTGTGTGATGTCTGGCAACCAACAGTGGGAGGCGCAAGACACGGAACTCACTGAAAATATGGGTGGCAGTGTTCATCGCCACAATGGTCTTAGCTGGCCACGCTTTCTGTTGTATAGGCTGTATGCTGTCACACTAGAAGACAACCAGGTTTTCCATCAGTGACTTTTTCTGTTCCTTCCACTGACAACTGCCATATTTGTTTAACCACTAAGTAATTGTCTTCCAAACAGCCATACCCCAGGGATCTAAAAAGAGCAGTCTGAGTCATAAAATCTACCAATTTTGCTTTTCCAAAATAGATGCACCTGGCATCTGAAATATATTTAGATCAACCTAGCTCAACATAATGTCTTTATCTGAGCATGACACACTTATTTGCTGAATTCTGGAGCAAGACACTTGGACAGGAACTTGGGGAAAATTGCTTTTGATTTTTTTAACAACCGACATGGTCTTTTTATCTCCTTTTCTCTTCTCACTTGTTGTTCTCTCCTTGGTGACATTACCATTTGTCACAATGTTTTCTGAAAGAGCAGTGTGCAGGGACAGTGACTTTTCATGCTAGCATTGCAGGTTGGTGCATTAGTTTCAGTATTTGCAGTTTCAAGAACACGGGAAAAATACTGTCCTTACTTATTGTCCCGAAAAAATGGTTCCAGCATCTAGACAAGGGTGCATGGTTTTATTCCTGTTGTACTGCAATTCCTGTCCTCCTTCAGTATTGGCTATGCTGATAAGAGCTGATGGGAAACAATATCTGGATGACACACTCCTGACCCTGATCTAGATAAAAATGTTACTTTTATCTGATGGCATGGGATTAGAAGCAATGCTGGCTTTGAGAGGTAGTAGGTCTTCTCCTGGCTTGCTGCTCCATCTCTGACCAGTGGAAAATGTGCCATCAGTGAACCCTGGGGCCAGGGGTGACAGTTCAGAGGCTTACGTGCAGAGAGCCCTGGACTGCATCCTAAGTAGATGTCCCCTAAAAGCAAAAGCAGGAACCTGGTTCTGAAAACAGGGGTGGTCCCTAGTCATGCACAAGGATATTGGCACATATGGATGCTTTCAATGGCAGATTGTCCCTCTACAAGACTGCCCATAGAAAATGGCGTAACTGTAGCCTGGAGCCTGGTGTGCAGGGGAGTGGGGTAAGGAGGAACCCGCAGTAAGCGCTTTCCTCCTCTCTCTTCACACCTCTACTTATTTTCACAGTCGAAGGGAATAGTAAGAGCCGATCGGGAAGGCACGCTGGATCGGTGCTGCTCCATAGAGCATGTGGAGTGACAGACATGTGGCAGTTGCATATATGTGCATTTCATGGCATGCTCATGCACGAGGATACCAGAGCTGGCTGTGAATACAGCATGTCTGTTGCTCATGTGAAACTCATCACCCTTTGCAAAAGCTGAACAAATGGCTTTTCATTGCCCTTAGATTTGGGATAGAAGCTAAATTTCCGATGGGTGCCATACAATTTAACTACTCTATTATTTAATGCATTCCTTAGCTGCCTTTGAAAATGGCAGTTTTCCCAATATAAAAATGGATATAAAAAGATTCCTACTGTGGCACACAGGATTAAATGCTGTTACCCCTTACTGTTTTCTTTTCTGAAAGTGCCCTTTTATATGTCATCAAGATGAAAATATTCTCATTCCAGAGTGAACAGAAGTTGCAGTGAACCAGCCAAGTGATATTCTTTCATTTAATTTCTAACCACGCACCTCCCTTGATGCTGTTTTAACCTAGGCCTCGATGACTGCCTGCAGCAATACATTAAAAATTTCGAGAGAGAGAAAATCAGCGGAGAGCAGCTCCTGCACATCACTCACCAGGAGCTTGAAGAGTTGGGCGTCACTCGAATTGGCCACCAAGAACTCATCCTGGAAGCAGTGGATCTGCTTTGTGCTTTGGTAAGTGGGACTCATTTTCTTCGATGGCCTTCCGTGTGGATCTTTTGCATCTTTCAATCCAAAGTAGTCAAGCACAGAGTTAGGGATGCGTGCAAAATTCCCCTTATTTGAATTTCCCCTTGAATTTTGGAGATATTGGACCTTCAAGATGGTCTTCAGAGAGAGCCACCCATCCCCCTGGCCATTGTCTCCATGGTCTAGCAGGTCCGAGCTTCCCTTGATGTTCAACCAAAATCTGTCTATAGCTTATCCCTGTTGTTTCATGTTCAGACATCTTACATGACCAAGAAGAGGCTGTGGCACTTTTCTATGTGGCGATCCTTTAGGTCATTGCAAAATTCTATCACATTTCCTTCAAACTTCTCTTCTTAAGACTAAACATGTCCAGTTCCTTCAATCTTTTCATACAGGGCTTAGTTTCTAGTTCCTGATCATCCTTGCCTCCTTCTCTGGACTCATCCCCTTTTATGCACATCCTTCTTTGAATCCGGTGTCCCAACTGGAAACAGTATTTGAGGTGAAGTCTGGCCAGCAGAAACTACAGAGTTCTATCACTTTCCATGGTTTGAAATGAGACTTCTGTTGATACAACCTAATTTGTCTTTTTTTGCAGCCACATCACACTGCTGACTCATATTCAGCTTGCAATATACTACAATGCCAAAATTCATGATACACACTATTGCCAAGCCAGTGATCCCTCACTTTATACCTGTGCATTTAATTTCCTTTTCCTAAATGAACAATGTCATACTTGGTCTCATTTGCTCAGTCATTTTGTTATTTCCTACCCACTCTTCTAACCTCTGAGGGTCACTTTAAATGTTTCTGTCACCTAAGCTCCTCTGTGCAATTCTGCGTCATCTGCCAATTAGATAAGTATTTCCACTTCCTCCACATCAGTATTAAAAATCTTGAAGGCTCCAGATGTGCAGGGAATCTGATGGGGGAAGTCCAAATCCAACAGATTGGGCCAGTACCTGGTGGACCAAGCCAAGCCATCAACCCATAGCGTGTTGATGGCATTTCTATGAGGCTGCACTAAAATTATGAATTGCCATTGGACTAAAGCTGCGAATTCTGCTCAGGTAAACCCCATAATCTCCTTCCTGCTCTGTATGTGTATTTATGAGCCAAAAGAGCAATTGGCAGTAATTAGCAAAGAATTGCTCCTTCCAGATGACTCTGCCCTTGTAGCTTGCTCCGAGTAAAGGCGAGAGATGTGTTTGCCAACTCTGACTTTACAATTAGCATTGCAGGGACCACTAACCTACATCAAACCATACAATGAACTAGATCCCAGCTTCACTAAATAGTGAAGTGAAGGAAAATGCATTGACAGGGTCTGGCCATTTTTAGCCATACAATACAGGCCAAGATGTAAGCAACATGTCACATCACTGCAGGGACCGGTCCACTGTGCTTGTACACGGTGCACATCAAGGACATAACGTCGTTGTTGTTGCTGCTGCTGTTGTTGTTCCGTAAGTATAGACTGGCATTATAATTAATATTGAGAGTAGGATATCATAAAAAGGGACCACAGCTCAAGACAGAGCACATGTTTGGCATATGTGCTTGGTGTACATTCTGTGTTTAATTCCTGACGTCTCCATAGGTAAAAGTTTCCAGGTAGTGGCTGATGAGAAGAGTCTCTGCCTGTAACATTAAAGGCCTGTTTTTGTTTGCTTACTTGCTTAGATTGCATTTGCCTAATCTAAGACTGAAACTCTCATTTTCATAAATAAGTGCTTAAAGAGAGGGAAATGGATTTTCTTTCTTGGAGACACTGAAAGGTACCTTGGAAGTGACAGTTGCAAGAGGCATACTGCATGTCTGATATCCCAGTATTCCCCCTCCTCTGTTTTCTTTAATTTATTTTTAGAGTCAAGATAATTGTTCTTCATAACTGTAAAGTGCTTCCTTTGTAATGTAGCTTTCAGTCCATAAGATGCTTGTAATGGAACAGCTTGGTAATTACTTATACATATGTGGAAAGACAAATCTTTATGTCCTCTAGAGAGGTCTTTTTCCTTTGTGAAAGGGGAATATTTCCCTTTGTCCTGAGGATCTGTGTTTTACGTTGCTTTTGTTTTTGCAGGCTGAAAAAGAATATATACAATGGATGATGAAAGTTTGGGATAGTGTTTGTGCTTTGCTGTGATATTTTTGATCTATAATATTGCAAGAGGCTGCCTGTCAGTGCCATAGCATTAACAACACGAAACCTAGATGCCTTAAACAAGACGTGCCCATGGAGCAAATGCTGGGAGAATGCAACAAGAGAGATGGAGAAAGAGTGTTCACTACTCAAAGGGACTTAACAGTCCGGTCAGAAATGGGTGGGGATGAATTTACTGAGTTAGATGTCTCATTTTTACCAAAGTTCAGTTCTTTCTACACCATTTGGGCCTTTCACTCCTGCTATGAAGGCAACCTAACTGTAAAACATATTCCAGGTGAATTTTTCTACTGTAAGTGCTAAAGAGATATAGTTCTTCTGGATGTTGGTCTGTATGGCCACATTTCATGGCAAACGATTCCTCAGTGCTATGTAGCATCTAGTGGTCAAGTCACCTTGATTCTGAGCTCTACTTAATTGCAAGATTTCTCTACCACTCAGTATTCCAGTAAGGAGATCTTGGAGCACTGAGCCATAAAAAATAAAGCAAATAAAAGAATAAAGTTAAGTACTTAAAACCAAGATCAGTTGAACCATATCAATGAAACCATGGCTGGTCAGTTAAGGAAGTCTTCCTGAATAAAAATATTTTTAGGAGGTGCGGAAAACAAAGCAATGTTGGGTCTGCCTGACCTCAGAAGATGGGTGTTCCATATTTTTGGCAGCCATTTCTGTAGCACCTGCAAAACAAAAGGAAGCTAAATTTGGTCCTTTGAGCATCTACAGGTACTACCTTGTGTGCTTATTTTTTAAAAAATAAGATCAATGAGGGCTGTGTGTGGCTTTGTGGGCCACCATATTGCCCAAGCCATCCCGACCCCATGGACAACATTCCTCCAGGCATTCCTGTCCTCCACCATCTCTCAGAGTTCACCCAAGCTCACACCCCCACTGCCTTAGTGACAGGTAGGTAGGTAGGTAGATAGATAGATATAAATCATTGAGCCTACCGGAAGGTTAAAATGGTTTGGCTGGGAAGGAAAGACTGAACCAGTCTGTCCACCTTAAAAATGTTTTAATAAATAAATAAATGAATAAATAAAAAGAAAGAAAAATACTTAGTTAGAATGAATCAAAGAGGTGAAACACAGTTGCATATGTTATGTGCCCAAACCCCACTGCCTGGCATTTCAACATTGCTCGAACCTGCGTGCTCAACTACTTCCCTGCCTCCCCCCGGGCAGTGGATCAGAAAGAAGAGGGGGTGTACCTACTACTAAATCATGCAGAAATGTGTACAGTCTCAAGTCTGCAATCGTATACTCCAGGCCTGGGATGCAGATCTCGCCACTTCCTAGATATGAATCCAATTCTTGGCATCCAACTCAAATTCGTCTTCCCCCTTCCCTGACAGTCACCATCCCCTTTCCTCCAATCACCAATCTTTGTGAGCTTGCCTAGATTTTGTGTGATCTTTTGCCATTCTAGAAGGTTGAAAAGGCTGAGTTACAGGCATTAAGGGCTTTACGTTCCAATAGCCGGAGTATTTGGCCCCACTCACCACCAGGATTCAGCCTCCAAGAGCTTCTCTGAAATGGAATTTCTCCTGCAAATATATAGCACCTCAATATTACTTACCTCTGAGTAGATATCAGACAGCACTGTTAGAATAAGTGTGTGTGTTTGTGTAAAAACTGTTACATTTGCAGACGTTTTGCAACCCATTTTGTTCAAGACCACACTGCCACATTCTGAAGCCAGCAGAACTTCAGCATGATTAAACTTAATGCGAGCTTTGGTACTTCGTTACACTGCCATTTATTGGCCGACACAAAACTTGATTACTGTCCATTGGTGCATGGCCAAATTAATTTACTGAGTCCATATTGCCAGATGTGCTCTGACTCATACACTGTTCATTGCTATAGTACGTGTGTGGGCTATTCTTTATTTTTCCTAGCCATTTTTAATCTCTTCCTTTTGCACTGTTAGGAGTGAGATGTTGAAAGAACAGCATGGGGACTTACTTATTTTTAAAGGGCTCATATTGCATATTAGGAACCATCTTCTAATTCAAGGATGGGGAAAGTGTAACCTGCCTTGCAGTTAAACTGGTTGGAGTTTACCTCTCCTTTGTCCTCATCATTCACTCTACTGGTCCACTTATTCTCTCTAATATTCTCAAATATTCCTGGTTTGCCGCCCAGGAAAGGTGCCGCCCACAGATGTCTTTGTGTCAAACAGAAATGGAGCATATTAAGTAAATAAGGGACATATCCGGTTGAGCCAGGGATGTATGAAGGATTTCTTTCATTTTTATCTGGATTAACCTTCTCCTGAAAATGGGCTCAGATACAATCTGCAGTCAAAACTGGAACACTCTGCATTTCCAAGCTTGCAATGTGATCCACAGACCAAGAAGATCATGCATTTTGAAAGCTGCATGTAAAAATGTGTGCCTATGAAAAATACACTTTAAAAAGAGAGAATGAGCACCTTTCAAAGATATACACAGTTGATGCAGTGCTGCCGGACAACAGCCAATCAGAAAAGGGGGACATAATCTGGTGATGCAAGATATCACGTCTCTCTGTTGTTGTTCAGCTGTTCAGTTGTGTCCGACTATAAGAGATCCCAGGGGCCAAATCTCGTCACACTTTCTGAACACATGTCACCTCTTTCAGCTGAACTATGCTCTGGCCCACATCATTTTGGATGGAGTCTAATCACCTCGCTCTTTGGCAACCTGGTTTTCTCTTGCCGCTTAGCAGTCCAAGCATTATATCTGTTTCCAATGAGTCTGATCACATGATGTGGCCAAAATAAGCGAGTCTCAGCCTTGTTATCTTGCTGACCAGGGACACGTCCGGTTTAATATGCTCCAGCACCTGCTTGTTCATGAGCTCACAAGTATCCACGGATTCAGAGGAGCCTCCGCCAACACCACAGTTCAAATGAGTCAATTTCCCTCTTGTCTTGCTTTTTCATAGTCCAACGTCCCCAGTCTTAGGTTGCAATAGGAAAAATGATCACTCGGACCAATCACGACTCTCTATGCAACTCCAAACTTCAGCTGCAAAGGCACACCTTGATATTTTACTTTCAGTTGGCAGAGAATATCGTTTCAACCTCTTCAGTGAGATCCAGGAAAAGGCAAATACTAAGCACAGTACCTCTGGATCCTCTTGCCTTTAAAAGAGGGGCATGCAGCAAACAGAACCAGCCGAGGAATGCGTGTCAGTGGCGGTTGCCAGTGTTTAGTGAGTTTTGGCAGGTGTGGAAGATTGGACGAGTCTCGTTCATTCTGTCATTTAGCTGCCCTTTTCTTTTATCTTTTGTTCATTCTTTGCAAGTGCCTGTGGTGGCAATGGCTGCTGAAATGATTTTACTGGCTGTTGGGAGCATTCTGAAAACATAAAACAGAGGCCCAATTATGGCATTTCTCAGGTGTGGAAAAACAGGGAATCAAATGGTGGCCACTAAAAGGCAGCCACTAAAATCAGCTCTGCTGCTGTTGGAGAGGGCAGTGTGCCCCAGATTCTACAGATGGGACTGGGAAAACAAAGTCTGGTTGTAGCCCTTCATGGTGTTTGGTTGTGACAAATGAAACTTGAACCCGATGGCGCACAGCAACCATGAGCTGCATCGGTTATAGAGTTAAGATGGCCGAGCACTTAGCTTACCTCGAATTATTATCCACTATCTTCAAGAGTTGTTTCTCTGGCTTGTCTACCTGCTTATATTAACACTAAAACTGTCACAATTCACCAGCACTCCGACGTAAATCAAACCCTGCATGGCTGCTCTTGGAAATCTTCCCTGCTTGGAAAAGTGGAAAGTGAATAAAGCACCCGCTAGTATTCCATTCTTTTGCATTCCTTCTTCCCCTTTCTCCTTATTTTGTTAGTTGCTCATTCGTCATTTTTGGTAGTTGCCTTCTTTTCTCCATAGTCCATTTTCCTACTTCACCTGCCATGTCGACAGTACGGTATTAGAACAGAAAGGGATGCTATAGAGCAAAGGTATCTAGAGACAAAAGCTGAACATCCAGAATGGAATTTATGGAGAGGGAAGCCCCTAGGATGTCGGATCTGGGAAACGTCAGCCTAAGACGTTCACCTGCTGTGAGCTATCCATTTAGCAACTAAAACAAAAACAATTTACTTTTAATGTGGGCAGCATTGACCTACATAGATAGTGTTGCCTTCATGTTGTTACTGAGTAAATGCAGAACACCAGTGGCCATTCCAAAAAAATTGCAGTGCACTTGTGCACAACTGTAACTAGATGAATGCATGAAAAAAATGGATATTTATTTATTTGAAACCTTTATAGACACCCATAGCCCAGAGGGCTCTCTGGGTGGTTTACAATAAAGTGCAGTAAGATCAACTGTACATTAATAAATAATGATAAAACAATACATAGCTATTATAATTGGTCTATTATGATAAAAGGTATTTTTTATTTACATATATTTATAGGCTGCCTGTAATGGCCGAGGCCTTCCTAGGCAGTAATCAGTTTGTATGTTCAGGTTCGTGCTAGGCTGATGGGCAATTAAAAAATTAAGAACAAAAGCTTCTGCATCTTTACTGCCTACCCTGCCATCCCACTTCTGGGAATATCCGTGGGGTTGAGCAAACAAGTCCCGATTGCATTCAGCCGGATTTTTCAAACATCGGCCTGATATTCTTCTTTTTTTACCACAGTCATTTGAGATTTCTGCTCAATTTTGAGTGAACAGGGAAATGACATAAATCAAACATGATCAAAATTCTAGAGCTTCTTCCATAAACCAAAGAACAAAATAGCTCTGTTTTGTGCAGTCGTAAACTTTATTTGATAAAAATGTGCACTTTGTTTAAATGCAACAATTTGTGAATACTTTTGGAGAATCCTGCTTGTGTTGTGTCCATTTCAGGGTTGCTCTGAAGAGGGTTGGTTCAATTCACTTGGTTCCTATTACTTATTCTCTGCTAAATATTTTTTAAAAGACCCTAAGCAGTTTTAATACATATATTAAACTTATAATTCAAATCACATTTAAAATGCAATTTAAAAAGCAACACAATATAATTAAAATTATATTACGAATATGCAGCAGTGAAGAAGTAGTAAAGGCAAAAAGCATGGTTTGTGTATGGGCCGGGGAAAGTGTGAACAGGTGTGTTTTCAGGAGTTGTTTGAAAGATACCACATTTTCTGCCTCCACAAAGGTACTGCGGGGGGCTGGTGTTGCACAGGGTGGGCAACCCAACCAAAAAAGCCCACCGCTTGAAGTAGTCCATGGTGGTGGTCCAGAAATCTTGGCATGGCTAGCAGAGCATCCTCTGGTGAACTTAATGGACAGTTGGTTATAAGAAGGGCCATCTGCTAGGTATCCTGATCCTAAGTTATTTAGGGCTTTCCATGGCAATTCTTGACCATTCTAGTAGTCAGACGGTGCCAATCTTTCAGCACAGTGAGGATGTGACCTAGAACTGACTTATCCTTCAACATTTGCATCTCTCCAGATTTTGAAGTTCTCCATTACAAAATATGCACACAAAAATTTGCATACAAAATGTGTTGCATTAGGGAAATGGCTTGCAAAAATGGTTCTATTAGGTAATAGTGCTTACAAAGACGCGTATGTTGGAAATCGGCACAAATATGCATGTGGATTTTCTTAAGAAGCTAAAAAAGACTTCTCAAAAGTGCAAGATGAACCAATCTTAAGACTGGAAATTTCTTTATGTTTGGGACAAACTTGGAAAAATAAGACATAAATTAAAACCAAAACAGATAATTTGGCCCTTCATGATGAATGTCCTCCAAGAATGCCTTTCTGCTGACTACTTGTAGATTCAGCTGTTGGTTCCAGATGGTGTTTTGCTGACGAAGATTGTTAGGTGACCTTGGGTCTTAGATCTTGAGGCAAAGGAACATTCATGGAGAAAGCGGATGTGCCCACGTTATCTCTGCATCCTATATAGGTGCAGCTGCTTCAGTGCTGCCTTGAGGCAATGCCAGCTTTGCATAATTTAAAATAGCCCTGAATTTTGGACAACTTTATGCTCAGGGATGCCCACCCTCCCAGGCTAATACTTGATACAAAGCCTCTTTCAACCGGCTTCCCCTTCATTCCACACAAGCTTGGCATTAAAGAAACCTGGACATTCCAGCCCTTCCTTGGTTCCTTTGAAGCCTTTTTGTAAAAAGGATGCTTCTTAATATAACCAATGCTTCCCAGTGAATATTTTAATGTATTAATAAGGAAATGCAAGGATAGAAGGGCCCTTTGCACTTTGATCTGAAGATATTCCTCCCCCTTCCCCCAGCCACAAAAAAGATATAATGGGAGGAAGCTACTTCTAAAAAGAAAAGGTATTATATAACAGTCGATTGCTTCAAAGCATAATGCAATGACCCTCTGGCCCCTTCCAACTCTACTATTCTGTGATTCTATGAATCTCCCCTCGTGCCTACCTCAAGCTCTCCTCCTTCCTGAGAGACTTTCTCATGGCACCCCTGCTGGAAAAGTAACACCTCCCATTTCTTTTTCCAATGGAATATATCTCCTTCCGACCCTCCGCCTTTGCCTGGATGGAGATTCTTGAAAAATCTTTCATCTTTTGCCTGCTAACTGCCTAGCGATGGCTGATCCCAGCTCTGAGATGGAGGCTAGGAGATGCCTCATTGTTCAGACCCTGGGACAGTTTACCATTCAGTATCACTTCCTAAGCAGAGGATCTTGGCCTTGAGAAGACCTCAGCCAGGGCATCTGCATTACAGTACCAGCACCCAGAATACCAGACCTTCAGTTTTAGCAGAGATGCTAACTGATTGCAAAATGGAGGCTTCTTTCTCTTGGACCTTGATAAGATGGAATCAGTGTGATCTGGCCAAATCGGTCATTTCAAAACTTGAAAACTTAAAACCAAGTTTGCCAGGTTATTGGCACCCACATAGGACTGAAACCTAGGACATCCACAAGCCATGATACCATGCCTCGCCAAGTAAAATTAGGGGGCTCCCTTAAGGAGGGCCAATTTCGTATGCTTAGGAAACTCTCTCCCCAAATACCTAATTTGCTGTTTTCAATACCATGTAAACAATTCCATGTAAACATGAAATAAATACTTATTTCATTTTCATAAGCTTCTAACCTGGGGCAGGACAAGCTTTTACTCCTCTAATTGTCATTGGCTTTCATCCTCAATTACTCTTCCTTTGCTTTTTTCACTTGAAGTTAAACACACACACACAAATATTCTGAACTTTCAAGTATATCTGTATTAAGTCACTGAGCTTGCATCTTTAGACAAAAAAAGGCATGCAGTTCCTACTGTTCCAGAGCCAGCAAGCTTTTTGGGATGGAATTGCACTGTAAGATTGTTGTTCTAGGAACTAAAATTCTTCCAGCAAGCTTTGGTCAGAGTGAACAAGATCGTCCTCCTTAGGAATGTGGAAATATTCCTCTTCGGTGTAACTGGTTTAAATTCCCTAATAAACAGGGCCAGCAAGTTATATTAATATAGTCAGTGATTCACCCAGTCCTCTTTGGAATGCCAGCATTGCAACCCCAACGGCACCTCAACATAAACCGAGCTTTATCAATCAGTACTGTGAGAAAAATTGCGCTGTAGTAACGTTGGCAAGTCAACATTATAGTAATTCTGCTAGACACTTTCCCTGCAAAAAGATAAGTTAAATTATATGGAAGTGGGTTTCTGTGATAAGACATTGTGAAAATTAGGTCATGTTGGGTTCAATTGCCTCTTACTCAGAGATCTCAGTCTCTTGCCCACGGAGTACGTGATTATCATCATTACCCAATTAAAACCACCGCTGTGGAGTGACAAGACTGGCAGGGCATGAATAACACCTGACACGGGGAATTCCTTAAGCAGACTTTCCTGCTTAATAGGCTTTTTCTAACATCTCATTTAATAATCGGAGAGCTCACATTTTAACACTACTATCATTGTATCTTTTGCTTCTGTAGAGAAGCACTGCTTGTCATGACCCAGACGTATGTTCGCCGATCTCCTTGCATTTTTTGAAGACTGATTTTAAGTGATAGTGAAAGGATCGTCTTTCACCCACTCACCTTTGACAAGTATCTTTTCTGAGAACCCTCCCTAAAAGAAGGAGACAGCTCCTCCCTCCCTGGAACAGCTTTCCAATTTAATCAAGAGAAGCTAATCCCGATTTCTTGAAAACCCTGCTTTTAAGATCATCCCCAATCAATATTAGGGACTATGAAATATACCCAGTGCTGGTTTTAGGGATAAATAACCCAGGAATGTTATTCTAGAGGGGTACTTACTATGGGTTATTGAATTTAATATTCCTTTCCACTAAGTTTCTGAAGCAAATGTTGCAAACAGTTCACCTTAGATCCCAAAGCTGCTCTGTAATTGGCCTGAAAGAGTTTTGTGCATATGCTCCTTGCTTGCACGCACGCATGAGAGAGATGGTCAAACCAAAAACAAAAAGGTTTCAAAAACTTCCTAAGCGTATTTCCTTTTCCCTTGTGCTTGTACTCCCATCTTTATGGCAAGCAATGGGCCAAATAGGTCTGCTTGTCCTGCACTGCCAAAATGGTTCCAACCCAACCGTATAGATATATGGACAGGTTTTTGAAGTGGGGAGGGAAACTCTTCTGAACAGCAGCATCTTCATTTATTTAAAACAGTTCTAGGCTACCATTCAGGGCAAGATTCCTCCCAAAGCAGCTTGCAATAGTAACATCCATATCATTAAAAACAACAACCATTGCAACTTTAAGCCCACAATTGTTCATAAGCAGACCTCCACAATAAAACATTGCTAAACTCCTAAAATGCAATAGCAGGTAAAGACCAACCAAGCAAGACCAACCAAGTAAAAAACAGAAAGAGAAGGCCGGAGTAAACAGGCACCTCTTCAGGGCCCTTCTCCAAGTCTACAGTTCCATGGCTAGTGTACCCCAATGTCAAATTTATTTAACTCACATTATTTCAAAATCAAATTCAACCCTCCAGCTACATCCAAATGCTAGTCATTCAGGAGTATTTACGTGCAGCTTTCATAAAAAGCCAAACATGAGACATTCTTGACATAAAGAGATGAAGTGCGTGTCTATCTCAGCATTGCGGGGGCCCGTCCAGCTTCATGGTGTTATTTAAAACACTCACTGTAAATATCACGAACTTTATGTAACGATGAATGAAGATGTTGCTTCATCAGTCAGGAGTTTTGCTGGAGAAGGGTGGCTTCAATTCATCAGGCAGCTTCAGCTGCAGTGCCCTTTC
Organism: Varanus komodoensis; assembly: GCF_004798865.1. Lineage (NCBI taxonomy): Eukaryota > Metazoa > Chordata > Lepidosauria > Squamata > Varanidae > Varanus > Varanus komodoensis. Next base: position 11,799,632 of record NW_025335549.1, on the reverse strand, counting down.
CATGCCTGGCTTCGAGATTTGTCTCTGAAAAGTGTAATGTTCTTGAAATACCAAATGGCACCAAAACCAAATATTGGAGAGGGCTAATGAAATCAAGACTGCCTTTGGCCATTGTTGCAGGTATGGCAACTGCTCCATACAGCCTACTTTTCAGGATTTCTAATGCCTCCCCGGAACAAAGTAATGTTCCAGATTAAAAATGACATGGGTGGGAACAATACGAATGTCAACATTCGGATGTAGTTAGGCAGCTTCCACAGTTGGGACAGGGGCACCGGAGTGAAATGGAAGTCTTGGAAGGATGTAGAGGGCCAAATGCAAGCTGAAGTCATATATCCCCAAGGTGGATGGGATTAAAGCCAGGCTTTCCTTGTTAACATGGGGACAGAGAAAATGGGGTACTGAAAAAGAAGCACAATGAGCCAACTATGAATAGGCTTCAGTTGCATTTCACTGCCATGTCAGTGTACTCCTCTTCTTGCTGCCCATCAAATTCTAAATGCAGAATTGGTGACATGTTACTCCCAAACATTGAGAATTGCCCCATCTTAAATTTGGGGCTTCTTCAAAAGAAGCAAATAAATTTGCATGAAAACGCACAGGCATCTTTGCATGCATTGCTCCTAATATTATAGGCAGGCTGTTGAATTTGCCCTTTATTTATTTATTTTTCTGCAAACCTTTTTCCTAATACAATGCCTTTAACATTAATGTCCCTAATATACACTTTTTAAAATCTATCACTTTTAATTGTGGAGGATTGTGAATTTAAAAGAATAACAGTGACAGTTCAAGTAGTGGTTTGCAAGTGCGAACTCAACGACTTTCTCCATTATCCCCAGGTGCTCACCCAGGAGATTGGGCAGTGGTTCCCAGATCTTTTCTCTAAGAGAGCCAGTTCCTCATTGGTCTGCTTAGTTCCACATTCCCCTCCTAATTCTTTCAGGTTTGCTGAGCTGGCATTTGGGACTGTGCATGCAGCTATCTAAATCCATATCTGTTGCCACACAGGGCAGTATTTTTTATTTCTGTTTTAATTGTAGATAAAAAATACTTTGCATTTTAATTGTTCTTAATGAACATCATGCATCACCCTGGAATTTGTTTGTGAATTACAGTAAGCTACTGCAAGGTCATTTGCCAGTTAGATGTTCCACCAATGCAACAAATAGAAATTAATATTTAAAAGAAATAATAGTGGTTGTAAAAGGCAATGAAAACATGTCAGTTCTGCGAAGCCATATCCTTATCTAAATGCAGAATTATTTTATAGGTTTAAAAGATGCTTGAAATCAAAGGTTTGCGCCATGTTCTTCTTTTTTCCACTCCCTTCCCCCAGCACTTTTTAAATGTTCTCCATTTCCTCTTTGCTTGCAGAATTATGGCCTGGAGACAGAAAACCTGAGAACTCTTTCTCACAAGCTGAATGCCTCTGCCAAGAACCTTCAGAACTTCATAACGGGGAGGAGGAGGAGTGGACATTATGATGGGAGGGCCTCCAGAAGACTGCCAAATGACTTCCTTACCTCTGTGGTTGACCTGATTGGTGCTGCCAAGAACCTGCTTGCCTGGCTAGACAGGTAATTGAGCATGTGTCAGGCTTTTGGAAAGAAACAAGACCTGTATTCCTTATTCCAAGATTCCCCAAACTGGTCTCTTCCAGGTGTATAGATTACAATTCCCAGCTTTGGCTGGGGCTGATGGCAGTTGAGGCCAACAGATCTGGAGGCACTAAACTGAGGAAGACTGCTTTATAGTATTTCCTCCTCCCTGCTTCTCTTTTTTCTCTTTCCTCTCCCTCTTTCTTTCTATCTCTCTTTCACTCTCTCCAGCATTCCCCTCTCTATATTTGTCACAACTTGAGGTGAAGATGGGTATTAATCTTCCTTGCCAGATTTTGAATCTTTCTCTTCAAATTCACATGTCAGAGAAAAGTGACTAAGGAACAGCCATATCTGGTCTCGACTGGAGTTGATAAGCATGGGAGATTCATACCCTATTAAGGGCCGCAGTGCTTGAATTAGAGTTGTTGGTGCAATCCATCTTAATTCAATTAATACATAGAATCTGGACATGGTTTCCAGGTTAAAATTTGAAAAGGCGGGACCTGTTGGGAATTAGATTCTTGGGAGGAATTTTCAGAAGTCGTTCCAGCAAAGTTGAACTGCTAAAACTTGGAGGAAAATGCGATAGTGATTTTAGTGTCACTGTTATGAGTATATTGAAAAGTTGTCTGCACTTTTAAATACAAGTAATGGGTGTACACAATCTGTTCTGTCCTAAGATGTACATGCATTGTAAAATCTAGTCACTTTATGTTTTGCAGGTTGCATGCTGGCTTTCACCATGGGCAGACTTGGATATTGTACAAATGAAATTGTATGCATTTGTGCAAATTCAGAGTTGCACAGATGCCCCTGCCATGCAAATTCTTGAAAAATGTGTATTTTCATGCTTTAGCCTATAAGGGAAATGGACATTTTTAGTCAGTGATTTTTTATTTTGCATATTGTTCAATGGGTAATTTTGATTACAATTATTTAAATGAAAATGTGGCTGTCCATCTTTCTGATTGCAATTTAAGTGGAAGTTGTTTGGATGCTGAAATCTTGAAATCATAATGGAGAGGAATTATTAGTTCTGTTCATTCCTACCTTTGCTTATATAGAGAAACAACATATTGCCTTATGCTCCGTGACCATGCCTACTCATTAGAAGATTTTAGGGATTTTAAATTTAAGACCTTTAAATTATGATTCAGGCACTTGGTTTTTACCAACGACTGTGCTTTCAGTCCCACTATCAATATTTATGCTGAAAGAGGCAGAAATCCATATGGCCAGTTGACTGGGTCATCAGGAAAACCAAACCTCCTCCCATTTTGATTATTAATAGTTAATATTTTCATTAACTCTGCACAAAATTGAACAAATCAGTATATATGCATTCATCCGTCACAGTCACTAGTACATATTCATTATCATGTTAGTCTGATTACAAGAATTGCACATGAGAAGGTTTGTAACTTCTAAAATCTCCTCTTCCTAAATAGGTCTCCATTCGTCAGCGTGACAGAATATTCACTGCTGAAAAATAACATCGTTCAACTGTGCCTGGAACTAACAACCATTGTGCAACAGGTAAGGGCTAGTTAATCTTATACTGAATTACCTCCATCAAGAAAAAAAAACACACATGGAAGCTGCAGCTAGGAAGAACCACAAGGGAATCCAGGTAAGGGGCAAGGACAGATGGATGGCATTGCTAACTTTAGAGACATGCACAATCAGAAGGTTAGCAATGCTTATTATTCCAGAGAGGCACCTTTTCCCAGTTTGCTGCACACAGTGGATCATATGGAGTTATTTCCCATCTTTTGTTGCAGCCAGCAAAGCCACATTTTGGACTCTTCTGGTGGCTAAACCTGGCCTGGTAGCATTTTTAGGGATCAAAATCCATTCTGGCTTATTGGTGCAAACAGACTTTATTGATTGGTATAGTTGATTCCTTTCATGTTCTAATATTTTGGCAAAGAAAGCGAAGCCTTAACTGATGCATTTGCAAATCAAATAATTTCCGATGTGTCATTTTTGCATATGCTCATTGGGAAGCTCACTTTTCCCCTTTTCATATCAATCTGCATTTTAATCTGCTTGAAAATTCATTTCATTTTAATCTGCTTGAAATATAAATACAGATTCTCTCCCTCCCTCCATGTGTGTGTGCGCAAGAGAGAGAAAGAATTTTCTTGAAAAATACAGTTCTGAAAGTATTGCCTATCAAAATACTTGTTTATAAATGCATGTCAATATGATTATTGAGCCAAGAACTGTGCAGCAACATCTAGAGATTTGCAAAATCTGAAGGAGAGCCAAGTTCCAATTTTTCTGGAATGTGCAGATCAGATCAGTTTCTCTTGGGGTTCAGAGAGGATGAATTCTTCAAATATTCCTGTCCTAATTTGTTGTTCACTAGATCTGCAGTTCGGGACCCAATGCATGCTTAAGTTGACCAGTCTCTCTTGCCTATTATTTCTGAACTCTCTCTTTCTGGTCTTCATTATACTTTAAAATATCATGTTGTTATAATATATACTTATGCATGCAGATAGATAGATAGATAGATAGATAGATAGATAGATAGATAGATAGATAGATAGTTTTTTATACTATACTATCACAAAAGTCTCAGGATGGTACTACAGCATCATCAATCTTCAGATAAAACCCAATTTAAACAACAGTTAGGACTTAAAATCTTGGGAAAATAAAAGGATCTCCTGTCTTTTGGGCCCCTGCAAGAAGAGGCAGAGTCTTGGTCATACATGCACAGAAACACTGATGAGGAAGCCAAATGGTGGGAAAAGTAGGGGGGGTGGAGTGAAGAGAGATCCAGAAAAAAAGTGGAGAGAAGAGGAGGCAGAAACAGAGAGATGTGGGGGAAACAGGCAAAGAAAGGAGTGGCAGAAGCAGAAGGAAGAGGGTGCCAGAGGAGAGGAAGGGGAAGTTGACCTACCCATCCTGCAGGCAGACCACAAGAAATTACCCTGAGAGAATGTGCCCCTCAACAGAAAAAACTCCATACCCCCAAAGTGCCATTAACTGAAATAACCTTCTATTTTCATTTCCCTCTGTTTCCTTCCCCTCCCTCTGTTGTCTGAGCAAACAATTACTATCTCATTCTTTGCAGGGTACAAATGAAGCACAGTAATTGTTCATCTCCCCTTGGTGGTCTTGCAAGACTTCGTGCTTTCACCTGATCCACTTCTTTCACAAAACCACCTCAGTTGGGTTTTCTTATTGTGCGCATCCTCCAAATCCACAGTGTGCCATGTGTAAAATCATCTACCAATGTGGTTCATAAACTGCCCCTCAAATTCTAGCATTATAGGGGGCAGGAAGAGGGAGAGATCTCTCCTTACCATTTGTCATTTTGGAATCCTCCAGGATGGGCCATTACCTAGCTTTCTCTCTCTTTTAAAACATTGCCCTTTCCCCACTGCAGGCCTCAAGTACTTTGTTCTCTTGCTTAATTGACCATCTGCTACCTGAATCTTGGCTCTTTCCCAGCCTCTTCCCATACTGCAGTTATGCCATCACCTAGGTATAAAGCTCCATCTAACCAAAGCATAATTTAAATTAGGTTGATGTAAAAAGCAAATAGGCTGTGGGGGGTTTTTTTGGTGGGGTGGGGGGGGTTGTTCGCGAGTTAACACAAAATGAATCCCAATTAATCTTGGAAAAGAAAGCTTGCTAAACCAGACAGAAGCCATCCGAAACCTCAGTCAGGTCTGTTCTTTAAAATTAATTCATTCTGCTCTACAAGGCAGAGGATAATTTTCCCCAGACACACTCTGTCACCGAAGTCCTTTATTCTTGACCTGAAATAATTAGATTTGCTGTAAAGAAAGCTCAAGTTGCATGTGCAACACATACATTAAAAGGAATAATGTAGGTGGGAACATCAACTCTGAAGGCAGGCATTAAGCCTGGCTACAATCTGGTGTTTGAGGAGTTAAATGGAAACTGTGCATGATAAAAATGGATGCTCCAATTGAAGCATTTTCATTTAGGAAAAGAAGGAGAACTTGCCTTGGGCTGTAGCCAGGAAAGCTGGCTGAGTGCTTTCCTCTGCATCTCCACCATCTTGCTGTAGAAATAATGAAGAAAGAACTTCAAAGGGTTACTCGTTCATAAAGTCCAGAGAGAATGTACTGCATATTTCTGTGTTCTTTGGCTGACGAGATAGTGCTTCTCTAACTATTTCATTTCCGTAACCTTTTATATCAGAACTGTGGATGAGGTTCTGAAAAGAACAAACAGGAATTCGCCATCATCAAAACAAGTGTAACTTAACTACCTTATTTCCAATTCTTAGATCACCTTTCTGCAGTCTGTTTGTTTATTTTAAACATCATCTTTAAACTTCTCCCCTTCCAATGATATAGCATAGCATGAAATAAGGGTGGGCAACTCGTGGACTTCCAGATATTTGGGCCTGCAACTCCCATGATCCTGAATATTTGGCAGGATCATGGGAGCGCAGTGGTCACATATTGCCCACCCCAGCTTGGAAGAATGAAAAGAAGTTCAAGTAAAGGGAGAGGATGGATGACACAAAGGGAGAGGATGAGTGCGAAGGCCAGGATAAAGTGTAAAGCATGTGTTAAGTTAGTTACCTGTACGGAGGATTAGTTTTGGAGAGGGGACAGGTAAGGGCTAGTTTATCCGGTACTCCATTATTCCTTCATAATGCGGGTGGGGGTGGGGGACAAGTTAAAGGTAAGGCAAGAGCAAGCAAAAGAGCAAGAGAAAACAGGTCCTTCACCAGCAAGGATGGATAGTCTTGCTTTGAAGCAGGAAGCATGACAGAAAGCTTATATAAAGGTCAGGACATGCAATCTGACCCATTCTGGCTTCTGGGTGCAAGGAGGTTTAGCTGGTGCAGTTGCCCCCTTGTGCTCCACCTTTCCCCAACATAATATTTTCCTTTGACCAGAGCTAGAAGGTAATCCATAGTCCCTGCTCTCCTCTACTGCACCCCACCCACAGCAGTGCTGAAATCGGCTGTTCCAGTGGGGGAAACACCCACCTATTTGCTCCTGCCAAATGGTAAAGTGGTCTGATGACCCACTTCTAAACACTGCCATGAATCACAGGGGGAATTCCATGAGGCCTGTGGTATGCGTGGCCCTGAAGGGGAGAAATAGGGTCTTTGTATCCCCCGCAGTTGTGTACGCCTCCTCTATGCATAACACCGGGTTTGTTTCAGCTTCTGATATCGATCTTAACTGGTAGGCAGGCTCATGTAAAAGAATATGATGGCAAAGCTAAGGTAACCCCAAGGAAGACTCAGACTCCTCATCCGTTGCAATCTTTCTTTGGAGCTTTATGGAAGTGATCCATGGTGGTTCTTAGCGGTAAACTTGGTTTGGGGATGAGTTCAGTACCATGGAGAGCTCCATGACGTAGGTGACACCGGCCTCTCCTGGTTCGCTTGGAGCCATTTAGATGGTGTGCAGAAATGAACAGAAAACCAATTTTCGTCCCAGACGACAATCCAGCCATCTGCACCAGGGCTCCTGAATATATTTCAAAGGTAGTCTCATATAGAGCACATTTTACAAAACTTCTCTCTAGATGCTACCCCAAGTGAGGGTAGCCAGATCTGAGCATATAAATGTCTTGCCAATCTGACCAAGAGATTTTCTAATTCGCTATAACTGCAGAAAAATTAAAGGAAAACGATCTTTTAATTAAAAAAAAATCTCTTGAGTAACAACATAATTGTTTAGGTTCACATGCGTGCTTGTCTGTATAGTTAGATTGCACTACTGAGGTATTTAATTTTACAAATTATCTTTTGGATTCCCTTCAATAAATTCAAATTACCAAAGAGAAATGGGAGCATGCAAGAAAAGCATGAAAACAACCAGAACTGCAATTTGAGTATCTCAGTAATGCTTACTAAACAATGGTTTTAAAGGGTTTGTTTGCTCTCCCCCACCCCTAGACATTTTAATATAAATGAAGGGAACAATCCTATGCAAGTTTAGATAGAAAATGGCCTACCACTCCCAGCATGCTCCTGCTAGAAGAGCTGGCTATGGTGTGATGGGAATTGCAGGCTTTCTTTTCCTGGGAGGAAAGCGAACTGCTGCAGCATGGAATTCATCTGGAGGGCTTTAAATATTGCTCAGCCCCCAAGGTTCTCCAGCATGGAGTTCCTCCGGGGTCTGGTTCTGTCCCCCCATGCTATTTATTAGTGACATGAACCTGCTCAGTGAGGTCATCTGGACTTCTGGAGTGCTTTGACATCAGGATACTGATGACACGCAGCTCTATTTCTCCTTTTCATCATCAGCAGGTGAGGCTGTGGATGTGCTGAACTGGAGTCTGGCTGCAACAATGGACGGGATGAGGGTCTTGTATGGTTTATGGCCACAGTGCCTGGGAGAGCACCTCTCATAGCCACGATCTACTCAGACATCGCACTGAACTTCTGTGTGCATCCTGTGAGTGCAAACTCCAGGGGAAGCACAGGTGGTGGCAACAAGGGGGGAGACTTTCTTAGTGGTGGCCCCTCTCCATGGAACAACCTCCCCACTGTGGCCCAGCTGGTACCAAATGTCTCTTCTTTTCAGTGCTAGGTTAATTAACCCTCTTCTCCAAGGCCTTTAAAAACTTTCTTGGGCTCTGATTGGCTTGGGGGAATTACCATCCCAGGTATTTTGCAGAGTTATTCCTTGTTATTGTCTTTTTTAGCTGTTATAAACTTTTAAAACTTTTATCCTTACGTGTTCAGTGCATTTTTATTCTCTGTTTTGTTTTGTAGTTTTTGGACTGATTTATACCACCCAGAGAGCTCTAATTTTGGGGTGGTATAAAAATGAAAATAATATCAATAATAATAATTCCTAATATATTCTAGCACTAAACATAGAATTACGTTTTAGGGCACAGCTCTACAGCAGATTGAGAAGTAGGTCACTGTGTGTGCGTGTGTGTGTACCTTTTTAAAAATATGGAAATGATTACCCAAGTCAAAGCATTTTCCTCTCAGATGAACGTTAGTTTCGGAGATGCTGTTAGAGACTCAGAACCAAGCCACTGCATTAAAAATATCACTATGTTTAGTATGGCAATTTTTTATATAAAAATTCTTTTCATTTAAATGAAGAAGGGGGGAAAGCTTTGAAGGTTGGTACACCCCCATACAGCCATATTGAACACCAGAGTTTGATAGCCTCCTAGTCACTATGCAATTATATCAGATCTCTTTGACTTGTAAGAAATCATCTGACATTTCAGCTTAAAGGGGAGAAAATCTAAAGAAGGAGCTGGAGTAAAAATCATGTGGAACGTTTGGTTTGAAGAAGATAACCTGGCAGGTAGAAAGCATTAGAATAATGCTTGGGGGTGATGAACCAGATTTGCTCAGAATAACTGTACTTCCTACAAAAGCCTTTTTTTTCAGGGAAGGAATGTTGCATTCAGTTACTCCAAAATAATAGGTTAGGGAGAGTCAGCAGCTGGAAACTTGCTTCCATTTTGCTCATCCAACAGCAATTTCTATTCTTGCCTTGCTTCCATCTTTATTTATTTTATCATTAACCTGGTGGGCATGACACTTCTAAGCAGAATATGTCCTATGGATGGCAGGGGGTGGAGAAGAAAGTCTGGGAAAGAGGTGGTGGGGGCCGTTCCTCATCTGTATGGATTTAATTAATAGCTGCATGAAGCAGGAATGGGGAACATTTTTATTCTAATGAGAGCTACATTCCCACAGGGGTAATCTCTTGGGGACCACATAGAATCACAGAGGAGTAGAGCTGGAAGGGGCCCTGAAGGCCTTCGGGTCCAACCCCCTGCTGTTGCAGGACACCACGTTACACCATCCCACTCAGATGGCTGTCCAGTTTCTTTCTGAATGTCTCCAGTGTGGGAGAGCCACCACCTCTCTTGGCAAGTGGCTCCACTATCGTATTGCTCTGGCAGTGAGGAAGCTTTTCCTGATGTCCAGCCTGAATCTGGGTTGTCACAGCTTTATTTGATTATTCTGTGTCCTGCACTCTGGCATCAGCAAGAAGAGATCTTGCCCTTCCTCTTTCTGACAGCCTTTGAGTACTTATAGAACGATATCATGCCCCCCACCCCACAGTCTGCTCTTCTCAAGGATGAACATGCCCAGTCCTCTAAGTCTCTTTTCACAGGGCACTGTTTCCAACCCTGAATCATTTTTGTTGCCCTCCACTGGACCCTTTCTAATTTTTCTACATCTTTCTACATTGGTGCCCAGAACTGGACACAGTATTCCAGGTGAGGTCTGACTAGTGAGGATTATAGGGGAACTGCTACTTCTCATGATTTGAAAGTAATACTTCGGTTAACGCATCCCAAAATGGCATTTGCCCTTTTGGTAGTTGCATCACATTGTTGGGTCAGCCTATTGTCCGTAATTACTCCAAGTTCCTTTTCTTTTTCACCTCTCTTGAGCCACATATTCCCCATCTTGTATCAATGCATTTAGCTTCTTTCCTAGGTGAAGGACTTGGCAGCTGTCCCTACTGAATCTCATTCTGTTGCTTTCATCCCAGGGTTCAAGTTTACCAAGTTCACCCTGGATCTTCATTCTGTCTTCATGGAAGCTCTGTGTGGAGTTGAAGCCAGCAAAGACATGGATGGGGCCAATACATTTTGTCTCTTAGTTTCTGCCATATATCTATCGTCTTTCTGGCACTCCTACTCTATTCTATTCTATTCTGTTCTGTTCTGTTCTGTTCTATTCCATTCTATTCTATTCTATTCTGGCAATACCTTCCCCCTCCCCCCACTTCACCCTCAATATCCTCTTCTTTCCCTCCCACCCTTCCTCTTTGCCCTGTGATCTGTGAACACTTTTGCTAGAGATCTAAACTTTTAGCTTGCAAAAGGCTTCTGAATTTAGGCCAAGTGCCACATTAAATTAGGCCACGTATTGCATTTAGATCTAGGGATAGAAGTTGCTCACTGCTGGTAAAAGTTCTATACACATGTGTGGGAGCCATGTGTGAGCAGAAAGCCCCCGGCAGAAGCAATTTCAGGCACGTGTGAACCAGTTCTGCAGTAGACTTCAGGTTTCTAAAAGGTAGAATCAATGTTCATCTTATAAATAGGTGCTGCTTTCAGTGATAACTGCCTTTCTATATGCAGTCAGGGAAAAATCATTCTTCTTTCCCTGTCCGTTGAATGTGCCTGTCCTGCCTTCAGCAACCCTGGCTGTTCATCTGCTTTTTCCAACTGTTGTGAGGACCAGACCACCCTGCGCAGGGAAGGCAAGCTTTAAAAAAAAGGAAAAAGTATACTTATGCATGTTTGAGTATTTCCCTCCATGCAGCATGAAGGAAAAGCAGCAGCACCGGAGTGATCTATTTTAAGTGGATGCATGATTGGTGAAATTGTGCGTAAGTGACATTTGCTGTCACTTCCAAGGTCCCACTAAGGCAGGAGCGGCTGCATCAGAGACCGCAGGACTGAAACGGAAGCAGTGATGCACCTGAACCTTTCTGAGCAATTATCATGTAAATGCACACAAACACAAAAGATAATTCCAGATGCACTTCGCTCACAATGTCAAGTGGTTGGCTTGATCTTTTTTTCTTCCTGCACTTAACTGAATGCAATTTGGAGTGGTATTTTCCTTTTGTGTTGTTGGTTTATGGTTTGTTTTGTGGGTTGGCTTTCTTGATAAATTTCAGTATTGCTCAGAAAGGGGAGCAAACAAAGTGAAGCAAATTCGGATTGTGGATATTTCTGTGACTGAGGCCTTGTATGCCTATGCATGTCAGGGAGACTGACAGGCACAGGGGAAAAGACTGAACCAAGGGGGAAAAATATAGCAAAGATGAATATTTTGACAGGAACCGCAACTCTGCACATATCAGGGATGACCCTGTCACCGAGAGAACACGGTCGGGCAAGCTTGACTTGTGTTCCTTTCAACACACAGGCGTTTGCACACACAATTCTCATGAGCCTTGGAGAATCCATGGGTCACATGTTGCTCATTTCCTCAATGATCCATTGTATAGCTCAGGTGGACAGAAGCAGATTGGATCCAGAATCACAGAATACCAGAACTAGGAGGAGGCACTTTTCTTATAGTTTGTTTGTTCTCTGCATGTGTTTTCCCTTGAAGTAGCATGTTGGAGGGCAAGGAGCCACCCTACAACTCTTTCTTCTTTCTTTATTTTATTTAAAACATTTGTATGCTGCTCGCTGTGCCACAGCACCTCTAGGCAGCTCACAATCCAATTAAAAGCATTATAAAAACTAAAAACTTGGCAGCCCCTAAAATCCATAAAAAATCAATTAAACTACAGATTAAAAAACAAGCAAGCAAAAACTGGAGTTTGTTGTCAGTTGGAATCCATTGCTGGTCCTTGATAATATAATTTATCATAGGCGAACGTCGACTTGTTCTAGCCAGTCTGAGGTTTAACTAAGTATGTGTGTGCGCTAGTTAATTATTATCAAGCATGGCTTCCATTTTGAGTCCTGGCAAAAGGTGCTTTGAGCTGAAAGATGCTGGTGGTTTTTGTTCTACCCCTTTTGCATTTGTCCCCACCACCAATGTAAAATCACAGATCAGCAGAGTTTGGAAGGGGCCAAAAAGGCTGCTGGGTTGTCGCAGGTCACCAATTTACACCATCCCATTTGGATGGTTGTCCACTGGAAAACAGTCTCCGAGAGCTTCCCCAAATGGAATTTGGCCCTCCACTGAAATGGTTCCGCACCCTTATGTAGGGCAATCTATATGCAGCCACGGTAATAATGCTGAGTTGTGTTTCAAGACGTTGTTAACAAAGCTGAAGCAAAGTGGATCACTATGGAGTTTAAATAGTTTTCCCTCTTCCTGTTGTTACAGGATTGCACGGTGTATGAAACAGAAAACAAAATTCTTCATGTGGTAAGTACAAACGCTTCATTCTTCTTGGTTAACCCTCCAGGGTGGCCTGTTTGGAAACAAGCATGCCTTTTCTCTGTATGCTAACCTAGTTGCCTGGTTCTCCACTCCTGACACCATGCCATGGTGTAAAGAATTGGACCAACATCATCTGGTCCTGAGAACTCCTCTCCCATGACCCCTCTCAGCAGTCCTACATCTTGGTTATTCCCAAAGCTTGCCTTGGAGCCTGGAGAGAGGGGCCTTGAGATAAGCTCCTCCATGTCTCCCACCTCAAAGGCTGAAGCCCCCAATTCCCAGCCCCCCCTTCATCCCCCGACTCAGAGTCCAGATCAGTGCAACCTGGGAGTGCACACCCAGAGTAACTACCACACTCATTCCCAACTCTGCCCCATCTGCACCAAATGTCATGTTATTAAAACCCAGAACAGATGATAAACCATCATTGACTGCCAAGTGGCTCTAAAGGAGTTACTGCAACAATGTCGCTATTTATACACCGTTGTTGGTCTTTTTAATGTATTGATGTGTCATGTTAATAATTATAGCCTTGTGTGTCAGTAATTCACAGTGAGACTGTATTTCTTTATAGATTATGCTAACAGTAGTTTCTGGTGATTTGTCATGCCTAGAATTTACTCAATTTATGACAAGTTGAGTGTAATTTTTCCTGAAATGGGCCAGGCATAATGGGTTTGGGTTCAGAATGGTTACTTCTTACAAGCATTTCATTTTGAGAGAAATTTCTCTCTTTCATCCTTTTAACATCTCTCACTAGCCTCAATCCATTCCTAGCTTTAGCCTTCCTGATGCCATCCTTGCATCCTGTTCTGTTCAGCTGTTCAGTCATGTCTGACTATAAGAGATCCCATGGCCCAAATCTCACCACACTTTCCGATTCCGTGCCACCTCTTTCAGCTGAGCTATGCTGTGGCTGCATCCTTTTTGATGGAGCCTAACCACCTCGCTCTTTGGCGACCTGGTTTTCTCTTGCCACTGAGCATTCCAAGTAGTATATCTTTTTTCAATGGGTTTGATCACATGATGTGGCCAAACTAAGCAAGTCTCAGCCTTGTTATCTTGCCAACCAGGGACGCGTCTGCCTGTTTGTCACCTCCGCCATCCATGGAACGTGCTCCCTGCCTTTATTCTTCCTATATAGGTCTTTTTGGGGGTTGTTTTCAGATCATCTCTATGCTTTCTGTGAAGCCACGTGGGCTTCCTCTGCTGTCTTCTACCCTTTTTCTTTGTTGTAATTGTGCCTTTAGAATTGTACAATGTTACTGAATTGTTACTCATGCAGGAGACATTTTTTAAACTTTAGTCATTCACTGTGTCCCTTAAATTGCTTGCAATGATCTCTCTCTCTCTCTCCCTCTTTCTCCACCCAGTGTAAAACACTCTCTGGTATCTGTGATCACATCATCTCACTCTCGTCCGACTCTTTGGTGTCTCAGTCAGCTCACCTGGAAGTCGTTCACCTTACCAGCATAATGCCCAGTGAAGGTTTGGTAAGTAACACCTCCACAAAACTGTATTCAGCTACAGACGATTTTTAACCGATTAATTTTAAAAGTGTTAAAACGGAACGGGGCACCATGCACTTACGTGATTCTTTTGTGTTGTTTCCATTTCTGGCCAAGCAATATTTAGAAATATTACAGGCTGGACATTTTGGACTAAAATTATTACCATAATACAAATGCTTAGGATACCTAGCTACAACGGATGGATCCCTTGCTTATGAACTGACTTACCTGAAACATTTCACTATAGCCCATCAATAAAAACTCATCAGGGCAGTTCTCTACTAAAAGTTTAAACCAGGAAGATTAAAAAAATAAAACAGGTAAAACAATTTCAAAACAACAAAGCTATTTTCTCCAGAATGAACTGATATTAGGACAGAGCAACATTCCGAGGGGCATTTGAAGGACCAGCCAAATGGAGGCCTAATGGGCATCAGTGAGTGTTTCGACCTTATTCTCACAATTCCTACCTCTAAAAAACTGAAAGAGAGAAGATATTTAACCTCTGTTTGGTCAAACCCACATAAGCAAATCTGTGAATACCAGGAATTCACAAACCAATGTAGGCTGTTTCTTAGCTTCAACTGATTTGGAAGCCTTCCCTACCTAAATCTGCCTTGGTTTTATGATATTCCAGGGAGACCCTTGTGGGATGGCCTTTTCCCAGGCTACATCCAGGCTCTAGAACTCCCTGATACTAAAGAACCATTAGTCTTCCTCTCGGCTGACTTTCCATCACTAAGAAAAACATTTTTATTTAGTGAGGAATTGGGCCAATTCAGCAAGCTTGCCTTGTTCGGCTACCTTGCATTTCTATGTGATGCAGTCCATTTCATCTTCCGCTTCGGCATTTCCCAACAATGTGGGTGGCAGGTGGGGAGAGAAAGACAACGAGTTCTTTTAGAAGTATGGACTGTTCCACTGGGATAAATGAAGAACTGTGTGTAGGGAATGGAACTGACAAGGATATTTACAAGAGGGGAATGTGTTTCTTCAGGTTTCACACAATTGTCAATTAAAAATTAAAAATCAGAACATACTTGGTGCACATTTTAAGATTCCCTCACTGTACAAATTGCCATGTGTGCAAGTCACCAATTGCACAGATGATAGAACCTAGGAAAAATGTGCAAAACTTTTACAGAATTGGGGGAGGAGGGGACTGATAATGCCCCTTTCTACTTACCAGAATGGAAATGTGTGGAATTCCTTTGGATTCAAATGGAATAGAATTCCCAGCACCACAGATCCTACTTCCGCACAAACCTGAGCATAGATTTGCAATGATATGTAAACTTTCCCAAATATTGTAACATAGTTAGCACTTTAAAATATGCATACAAAACCTCCTAAAAGGAGAAATGTGAAGGTTTGCACACAATGTTAAGAGAACTCATTTGCAAAAAAATACATAAGGAGAAAAGTGAGTTTTCATGCAGACTTCTAGAAGAAAAAAGCACAAAATGATGTGGACATGGCACAGAATGAATTTAATGACAGAAAAATGAGAAATTAATGGAATGGCATCTGACAGCTTTATCTATCCCAGCTCCCATCTGCGTGCAAGCCTAACCCAGCAAGCGCCTTGGCACAACAGTGCCTGATATATGGAGAATTTATTTCATTTTCATTTGGATTCCAGCAAGCAGTGTTATCACAGTCTCCCCGGTCTGGCAAGAACTGCTGCAAGCAAATCCTCTATATATGAAATTTCCCTGGTGACCAATGGGGAGGTCTCTCTTTCAGAATGATATGCTATTTTTGCTTCATTTCACTCAGCATTTTGTCAATATAGGAGGCAATCAACCAAGCGTCATTCCTGTGCCGACTCCATTTACATTAATGGGATTTGTGTAAGAGTAATGCTTCCTGGTTGGAACGTATAGATTATAACTGAATGGATGGTATTGTGAATAGCATCAGTAAGAACAACCAACAACAGTAAGAACAACCAAGAGTTATTTCAGGAAGGAGACGTTATACAGTTTCCCCTCCATGAAGAAGCATTGACTAGAATTCTCTCTCTCCTTGACCCAAGTCCTCCCAATACATGGTGAGCGTTTCCCAGCAAGGAGAGGAGTTATGCCACTGAACTGATGTCTATAGGAGCAGTCCTATGATCTCTGCATCCCAACAACCTTAGGATTGCTTCTGAGACTCTTCCAAGATTGGATACAACACTCCGACCTCTGAAGGGGACCTAGAGAGCCCTTCCCCTTGAGGTCAGCATGGAAATGACCATGTCAGCTGCCTCTTCCTGATTGGAACCTCCAGAAAGGGAGGGGAAGGGGTGTTTCACTGGGTTGGGGAGGCGAGGATCTGGAGAACACGGGTTGAGGTCTCCCTGACTGTCTTCTCTTCTTCACCTGGATAGGGAAAAAAGTGGTGGTGGGATACTCATCTTGAAAAAATGCAGGGCAGATGGACAGGCAGCTGGAGACACTCATCGCTGCTCCTTTTGGTAGAACGGAAGCCCCAGAAGTCCAGTCAATAGGACTGTGTCTTAAATCACTCTCTGAATCATAATCTGCTCCACAGTCTATCCATGTAGAAAGCTGGAGCTGTAACTGCCAGAAAGCAGGGTCTAAAGCTGTGATGATAATTGCAGTTCATTGCTTACTTGCATTTAGAAATGGCTGTAAAAATTCCAATTGTTCAGCTGCTGTTTCATGACACTGCTTAGAAATTGGTCAGACCACTGAATCCGCGCACAGTGCCCCCTCGTCTTTATTGTGTGCATTGTTTTGGTGGATTTGATTGTGTTTATTCTTGTAAACTACTTTGTACCCTAAAGAGTGTTTCAACAAATGCGTCCCAGCAGCTTTTGGTAGCTCTTGGTTGTTCGGTAGGTCAACCAGGCCTGCATAGCAGGCCCTCGGTTAGCTCCAGGCAAACTGCCTCTGCCAAAGGTCCCCTTCAAGAAGAACTGATATGAGGAGGAGACCACATGTGTATTAGGGGGTGGTGAGGCACTCCCAGCACACGCTGCCTGATCCTTGTGCACATCTGGACATCTGCAGTAGGAAATCTTTCTGCAAGCAGCTGCTTCTAGCAAGATGTCTGCCTGATGGGAAAATCCCATCTCACCCAGGGTTGCATCAAGCCTTCCATGCAAGCAGCTGCCCTTGCAAAGGCTTGCCTTCTGCTGGTGGCCATGGTCGGAACGTGAATCCCTGCAAAAGGGTCAGGCAGTGTGCCCGGTGCCGAGTGAGGATCCAAGAGCATGTCCCAGTCACCACTGCTCACGGGAAGAGGCTGCTCTCCGAGTCCCTTTGATCTCTCCTGAACTGAACTAGCCTCCCAGTCTTGCAGAGTCACGGAACTATTTTGCATCTCTGACAGCTGCTTCCTTGTGATGATGAGCAGGTTCTGGGGAGCATCGGGGCCCTGGCAAAAACAGAGTGGTTTCTTCTGGAGAATGTGGCGTAGAGTATTTATTTATATTTATTTATTTACTTGGAACACGTATATGCTGCCCCATTCGCAAAAGCCTCGGGGTGGCTTCCAATACAAATAAATAACTATACAAATACATAAAATCTGGAGACATCCTGGCATAAATATAAAATCAATAAATAAATTCAACAATTAAAATAACATTTAAATAAAAAGGTCTTGGCCTGGCGCTGAAAAACAAATAACGACGGCGCCAGGCGGACCTCTCTGGGGAGTGCATTCCATAAGTACAGTAGGCAATCTGGTACACTCTCAACGTTTTAGACTACAACACCCATAAATGCAGCCAACATGGTTAATGCTCAGAGTTAGTGTGACCCCAATAGCCCCATCCTCCTTCTGTTGAATCTCCATCCAATAAGGATAACGTTAGCTGCCGCCTTGACGTTTTGGAATCCATGTTTTTGGTAAGCTTCAAGTGGTTGTAGTGGGATATATCTCCTAAATTTTAAAAAAGTGAATAAAGGGAGTCAAAGCTATCTCCTCCAATTTTCAGATGCCTTGTACTGTATCATAGAAATGTTCTAATAATAATAACAACAACAACAACAACAACAACAACAATCTTCCATCATGCCTGACATGTTGGCTGGGCATAGGAATGTGGCAAAATGGAAATCTGTCTCTTGTTTGCTTTGTGGACTTCAAGCCCACTTGAGAACGGATGACTTGGATGTGGGTTGAGCCGGGAGAGTTTGGCCAACTTCCATCTCTTAAGATAGGCCAAAAAGATAAATAAAAATCAAAACCCTGCCAAGGAGTTATGCATAGAATCAGCCAATTTGTGCAAACGGAAACCCAAAAGGGCACAACATCCTAGTGTGTTTGGGTAAAATTAGCCAGTTTGTGCAAACCTGGATGTACAAGCACATGGGCCTAGTGCATTTTGTGGCAAATCATGCAAGGGGGACACACTTTTCATCTTCCAATTTTCACAGGGTGGCAAACTTCCTTAGCCGTTCTTTCTTTAATTGTGCAAATTACAGGCAGTTTTAGAAAAGTGCAGAGTTGGCAGGTTGGAATCTGGGGAAGGAAATAAATTGGCAAAAGGTATTACATTTTCACACACACCCTTACATCCTCTCCTCTCACATCCTTAGTTGTGACTGATGAGAGTTCTATTCTAAAACATCTGGAGGGCACCAGCTTGGAAAAGGCTGTTCTAGAAAATACAGAGAAGTGCATCTATTGGTATATAGGGAAGGCAAGCTGAATAAAGCCAGTGTATAAATCTCCATCAACTTCATAATGAGATGATGCTCCATGCACTAGTGTGGAGAAGATGACAGAAGTAGGTTCTGCTGATAAAAACACTGTTTGTTGTTTAATCTTATTCACATTTATGCTTCTCATTTTGAAGTTCTATTTTTCTCCCACTGGCATCTTTTACTTTTCACAGGAAACTATAATGGCTGGAAAGAGCACAAGCTTGCTTGTTAGCTTTCTGTTTGAGGATCAAGGGGATGGGAAGCTTTTTAGGACAGAATTGCATTTCAGCTCTCAGGTAGATTCATACATTTCCCCCCCAAAGGTTGAGAAAACAAGCCTATTTTCCTTTTATATTAGAAATCTCCTTGGCAGAACGATGGTGGGAGCAGTCAGAACCCTAGCACCCTGTCAGGACTATTCATCTCTGGATGCAAGAGCTCATAGCGTACCTCTTTAACACTTAGTGTATCTTTGTCCTCAAACTCAGTGGTGTATATATAGATTCTCGAAGTTTCTTCATTTTAATCTAGCGAGTTTTGTTCATTCTTGTCTAACTTGCTTCTGACCTCCTGCAGAGTTTACATTGTTCATTGTAAGTCACAGCAGAGTCAAGCTCTTCAAAGGAATTCTGAAAGCGCTGAGCTGAATGTTCTTGAATGAGACGTGTCTATTCAACTTTTCTGGGAGTCAGAAACTCCCACCATAAAAACAAAACAACCTCCTGTTTTGCGGAAACAAATTTCTTCAAAGTGTTCAGCAGATGTGTTATTCAAGTCACAGTGATCTTTTCTTTCTTTGCAACTTAGCAACCTAACAACAATTCCTCATTTTGTTTAACAGTCACCATTTTCACCCAGAATTCCCAGGAATGAAACTGCATCCCGGGCATTCTGGGAAAAGATGACTACTGCCAGCCACTAACCATCAAGAGGGAGGGAGGGAGGAAGAATTGATATATCATCACAATTGTCCAAATTAGGGGAAAGTAGCAGGAAAATTTGCTTAAATATCCCTTCCAACCAGCAAAACATGTTTCGCCTGCAAATAGACTTAAAACCAAGGAAAGAATACTTAGCCATCAGCTCTAGAATACAGATGTTGTGCAACAGGGAAACCCACCCTCCCAGGAAATGGCTCTTGAAAAACACAAGGGCTTAGCACTTTTTGTGAGAATCTTGAGAACTGCCATACTTGGCCTATTGTTGTCCAAAACACCACCCCAAACAGGTGGTCCACTGCTATTTGGCAAAATACTGTTACTCACATACTTTCCCAATGCTGACTTGTAAAAATTCCATAGGCAGTCTGAAAAATAAGGATGCCAATCACAGTCTTCTTACAGATGGACTTCTGTTTGCTGGTTTGACTTGTACTGCAATACATTGGCACTAGCACATGGGCTGTGAACCAGAATCTGGGGACCCGAACCAAGCCAATCATAGGGATGTCTGCTTTCCGATGGAATCCCTCACATACTCCTCCTCTAGAATGCTGCTTCTTTCACTTTAGGTGAGAACTGCCTCACCAGAGCAAACCAGAGGTCATCTAGCCAGTAGCCTATGGCCAAGACTGGGCCATCAGATGTCCTTTAGAAGCAGGGTTCAATGGGGAGAAGTGCATTCGGACCTAGGTCCCATGTTTCAGTGTCACATCTGTTTGCACATCAGGCCATTCCATCCCATTTCCTCCCCAGTCAGCATCTTTTAATTTTAAAATGTACAGAAGCATGCATTATTTTCAAATACACATTTTCACCAATGCACATTTCTTCAATGCATTTTCAGTATTTTTGGTAGAAATGTGGTGCATGCATCAATTAAAAAAATATATACTTCTATAAAGCTTTTGTTTATGTTTTTTGATCCAAGAACTATCTCCTAAAATTCCAAGAAGTACATAAACAAATGGATATTTGTTCTGATCTGTGTAATTCGGGAAATACAAATCTAGTCCTTTTGCTTTGGACAAGTTCAGCCAAAAGAAACCCTTACGCATTTCTAGTTGGTTCTGAGCTTCTGGTAATGACAACATGAAGAATTTATGTAGCTATGTGGGCTATTCAGAAAGATCATTTTGAAGCCCTTCACGCTCAATTTCAGCAGGAATAATATTTTGGTGATGTGAGCAAACAAAGCTACTTTCACCCTTGGATCCATTTTAAGGACCAATAAGCTTGAGGCTGAGATAAGCAAGTTTAAGGACACATAGTACTACTCTCTCATCAGAAAGAAAGAGTGCTGTGAACCTTTAAAGTCCATGTACTTCCTATGACCATGGGTTCACAATGAGATGCTACTGGTTGGGTGGAAAACCAGGGAGAACAAGAAAAGAAATGGTGTATTCTGCAAAAGAGTTGCCTGCATAATACTCTAAACCACACTGCAACTTTTTGTGGCAGGTCCCGTTTGTTCATCTGCTGTTCTCCACCTGTGGACATTAATTATTCTTATCTCCTTCTTTCTCAGGGAATGTATATCAAGTCAACATATGATGGCCTCCACGTGATCACTGGAACTACTGAAAATGTATGTTTAGCTCATTTTGATAATGTTGGTTCTTCTGTTTCCATGAGTCGATTGTTACTGTTGGCTGTTTACTGGGCATCATCTGTGGAAACAACCCCCTAAGCCATCCTCATTTCAGTTGAGCTGAACTAGTCCTAATGAATTATGCCTCATTATTTTTTCTAGTTCTGATTCACATGGAATAAACCAGGGTGAATTCCCTCAGTAGCCTGCTTATTTGAGTTTAGAGATCCTGAACATAGATGCCCTTTTCTAGACCCCAGTAGGTTAACAGAGGTGTCAAAAGACAGAAGGAATGCTTTAATTATAAGGCACAGCCTAGATTTTTCATCTACCAGCTCCCTCATTTTTGAGAAGTTTCCTCTTCTCAAAGTCAAATGCAACCGTGCTTGACCTCTTTGGCAGTCTTCCACCCAACTGTATATTAAGTCTGGCACCAGCATGGTCACTGTTACCTAATGGCTCCACAACATTTATGTCTTACATGATGTCCTGGGCACTTTGCCCTCTCCATTACTCTAACCTTGTTACCTCCTACAGCTGGGCAATCTGGAACTTCCTCCCCTTCATCCACTAGAGATTATTTGGATTACCTAAATCCATTGTCCCTCTCCAGACGTGTGTCATGTTTGTTCTGGTACTCATTCCTCTCCAGCTGGTCATCATGTCTCATTTCACCTTGTTGCCCTATTTCCTCCCCTCCCATGTTTGGGCAATCAGACGCTTCCTCCCTTTGTCCACTTGAGATGATTTGACCACAAGCAGAAGCTTCTCAGCGTCTGCTGTCTTTCCCCCACCTTTTTACGTTATGTGCCAGCAGTCTGGTTCCATTCAGGTCCAAGTGGAGCCTATCCCACCTGTACAGACCCGGCTTTCACAAAATGTTCCCCAGTGTCTAACAAATCTGGCTAGTCACTTAACCTCAGCCTAACCTGCCTCTCAAAGCTGCTCTAAGAACAGGGTGAAGAAGAGGAGGGACCAGGTATGCCCCTGGGGTTACCTGCAAGAGAAATGGTGGAATATAAAGCAAAACAAAAGACCACTGCTGCTCTGGAAAGGCAAAAATCTCTGCCTTTTTTGAGTCAACATAGGAAGAGATAGTTGGCCATTTCTTCACCACGGACTGAGATCTATTGAGGGGAATTTCTTCCATGCCCTATCAGTAGCTGAGAATTAGTTAGCAAGGAAATTGGAATTCTCATCTTAGAATGGATCTATCCCCCCCCCCTTTTTTTTTGGTCTTTCATCTGCACCATTTGGTCAAAGACCTTTCTGTCTGACAGTCATTTTGCTTGTGGAGCTGAAGTTACTCTGCTAACACAGTGAATTTGGTGTCTGATCTGTTTATGCCAGTATATTCTATTTTCTAGTTTTCTAAACACACATACACAGAGAGCTATTGAAAATGGAGTGTTTTGTTTTAAATGTGTTAGGAGTAGCCTTGAATGTGTGAAAAAGCAAATAGGCAGAGAAACAAGCCAGGAGATAGACAGATATCTATATCTCAGTTGCCAACTGATCCATCAAATATTGGTCATACTTTGTCAAATTATAGTGTAGCATTTGGAATGTGAATAAATTACTTCAGTTACTGTGGCGAAGAAAGAATTATGCTAATGTCAAACAGCTTATCACCTAGAAGACTCGAGAGTCCCATCCTAAAAAGCACCATCACAAAGCAAATGGAGAACTTAAGAGTGACTAGATGTGATATTTTGCAGCACATCAAAGAAATCGCTTGCATTCCTGCTTCATGGAGACTGTTGAAGCAGTTTCAAGAGCATCTTTGCATTTGCCATGCAGATTTTAAAAGTGCTAATAGCATCCCCAGGTGGGGAGTTAATAGGTTTTGGGGAGAAAGACGTAATAGAGAGAGGACTTAAGTCTTTCCTTCTCTGTTGCAGAAACAAGAAAGCTCTTCCTCTAAAGATGTTTTTGCATAATAGCCCTTCCTCCGTTGAAGATCTGTTATATCTTTCTGCTCCTGCTGCTACTAACTCAGTTCAAAAAACAGGCATCAATTCCAGTAATTTCCATAGACATCCTTTTTGGTGGATGATAGATTGTTCCAAAGGGATTGTAGTCCCATGCTTGCTTTCCTTTGGCTGCACCTTTCCTGATATTAATAATGATCAAATTCAGTCCTTCATTGAGTAGTCACAGGACTTAACCTCAGCTACCTATCTTTCTAGCTTTCTTGCTTCCTTCTCTGCTCGTTGCTTCCAATATCTCATCTCATTTTGATTGTTATAAAGTTACTTTTCAAAGCCTCTTGCTTAATTAAGCATGTTTGGGTCTGGGAAATTAAATGGGCTTATAAAATACTCATATATAATTAAGCATTAAGCTACAAAAGAGTGCTAACTAGAGATGGAAAAGACTGTTTAGTTCAGGAATCCAATCCTCCCCTGCCAGTACTGATTCCACCCTCTAGTGTTCACTCCATTTTAAATTCTGCTAAACCGAAATCTTTAAAGGAAAGGCAGGCCCAGGCAGCAACGCAAACCCTTGTGCATTTTTCTTACTTTCTAGAAGGCTGAAATTCTTCTCCTAAATTCTGCTGTGTTAGTAAGAACTTCAAGCAGAAACATACTTCTTTCACTGGTGTTGCACTTCCAGTCAATAGGATCCTTTGAGAAATGCACAATTAAAAAGAGGACTTCTTGAGAGCAAAGCCGTCCTTCCCAGGAGGTCTTTTGGTGGAGATCCCATAATGCACTGCAGCTAAGCGTTCAGTTTCACTCTAGCCAGTGCTGGAACCACATTGTTCTTTCAGCTCCAATGCCTTGCTTTCCAGACCTAGTCTGTGATTGAAACTTGACCTTCTGTATGACTCGGCTTTTAAATTGTGTCTTGGATCTGACTACTTAACTCTGTGCTCCCTTTGCTTGTATCTCATCCTGATTCCGTGCTTGGCTCATACAGTCTGGCTATACTGGCCCGATCCAGTAACTGGGCCGATACCGTTGTGTTTGACCATTTGCCTGATTTATTGGCTTGCCTTTTGGATTTGCTCTAACTCTGAATCTGCTTCAGCTATCACAGGGCGATGGGAAGGTGGCCTCTGAAAGCTTCTCTGAAATGGAATTTGGCCTTGGGGTTGAAAAAGGTTCTGCACTGTTGCCATTGTGATTAGCAGTGGCGACTGTGTTTTAAGTTACGGGATGTCTCCTTTTCATTTCTCCTAACATGCCTTTTACACAAATGTTGCCTAATCTATGACCTTCTTGCAAGCAGGTTTCCTAACGCAATGCATTTCTGGACCCTGTTTTCACAAATATTTTCAACTTTTGTGCGACTGGACTACTCTGTTGCAAAATGGAGAGATGTGCATTTGGAAGGATTGCTCTGTTTTACTTCACATACTGGTTTGAAAGTGAGACATTTGGTTATGAAAAATTTTATTGACATATGGACCCACCCAAATTTGTCTATCATCTCTAGTTGTGATACTATCGGATTCTTTTTGTCCCAGACTGGCTCACATCCAATATCAGAGACAGGCTAAAGAAAGACATGAAAAAGTATTATGGCGTGAAAAGATCGTAGAGAATGGAGACAAGTGGAAGTTCTTGCTTCCATCCTTTGTGCACTCATTTTGATCTATGAAACAACCCCCCACCACCCTTTTGAGTCAAACAAGCAGGTCTGGTACGGCCCTTAGAAGAGACAATACGGAATCTTTAAATGAAGACATGAGAACTGAACTTTAAATGTCAATATCTCAAATATTTGTTTATTATGTGCAGATTTCAGACTGTTAGAAAATGGGAGACAAATGATCGCACTATTATATTGTCCTTGCAGATGTTTCAAAAACCTGCTTAGAATAAATTATAACCATCTTTCTAACCCAGAAACAAAGTGTGCACAGTAATTTTATTGTGATATTTATATCACTGCTTGTTCATCACAATTGGGCATGCCCTGCAAAGGGGCTTATGCTCCCCCACCTCCATCATTCTCTCCTTTTCTATCTCTGAAGGTCAATGACAAGGGAATGCAGGTTCAAAGCATTCTAAAAATGTGGTCTTTGGGGGCCATTTGTGCAGGCCCCCATGGCTTCCCCTTTACTGCCAAAGAGGCTACCAAAAGAATCGCCTGCTGCTAAAGAGAGAATCCAACTCTCCTCCCTGCTTCCTCCCACTGCCTCTAGGGCTTCACCCCACAGCACGGCAGCCCCTGCCCCTTTCCTTCCTCTGCTTTGCCCCAAAAGCCAATGCATCCTTCCCCTGGTCTCACAGGGCTCTACATTGCCGGAGGTCCTGCTGCTTCCTTTTTGCCCTGTGGAGTAGCCAGTAACTGCAGTCAGTGCTGTTGCCCTTGGACAGAGTAAGGCCCCAGCCCCTGTGCCTGTTTCAACAGGAAAAAGCCCCCTGGCTCCCAGCCTTCCCCAGCCGCGGGGGGGGGGGGGGAAGGGGAGAGGAAGGTGAAGTAGGAGTGCATAAAGGAAGAAGAACTGTGAGTAATCTTGAAGTTAAGAGAATGGAAAGAAGTTGGCCCTCCTCCTTTTAGAGGCATCTGCCCTGCTCACTCCAAGTAGCCTCCAAAGCAGCCTTCCAGAAGGACATTGCTACTCCAGTCTGGCCAGGAGGCACATGCATGGAGAAAGTGTTAGAAGGGGCTTAGAGAGGGGCTGAGGGAAAGTAATGAGCTGCTGGGAAACAAACACATTATTTTTATTTCTCTATGCAGCTCGCTGTCAAAAAGCAGCCTTCGGGGGACAGCTTGCTGCTTCCTTCTGAGCAACCTATAATGACCAGGTCTGCTCTTGCTTACGCAGTGTGTAGCAGCATTAAAGTACCCAGTGCTCTGTTCCCCAGAAGGGAACTGACCCAAGAAAGTTCTGCTCCTTCGGGATGCAGTATAGTGCTCTCAGGTTAACACAAGAGCTGCTGTTTCCTATCCCCTGCTTTCTTTCGGTCATCAGCAGGGCAGCTTGCTGCTGATGGACTCTACTGGACTCCGAAGTCGATGGTTTTTAAACTGCTTTGTACTGTTGTGTAAATTCTGCACTAAGCTGCCTCACATCATATGCCAAGTTAGTGCATACAATGCAAAGAAAAGAAAAGAGAAGTGTTCCAAATTCCACATGCAGAAAAGCCAAGTAAGTTATCCAAGGCAAAGTAGCTGGCAAGGTTTAGCTCATTTTGCAGTTTTGTTTTTTCCTGTCAGACAAAACTACACAGACTAGTCAAGGCTTTGTGTTTGCCACTCTTTGCAGTAGGATGCTATGGTTGCATCCTGCATTGAGACCAGAGTGGCTTTCCAAGCTTTGCACCTCTGTAATTCTATAATTCACATACTCCCTCTGTTCCTTCCATTGCATACAGAAGTTTCAAAACAGTCATCTTGGCAAGCAAATGTTTCTCTTGAACAGCCTTCAGATCCCAGTTTAACAATAAATTTCACTTTCAGCAAAACTGAACATGCAGGTATTGTAACAAGTCAAGCAGGGATGCCTGAATGTTTGTGGGCAGAACTGAATGGGCCCAGCTTGCATTGAGAACTCAGGCTGGGGGAAGCCTGCGGAGGAAACACTGGTATTCCCTGTTGCTTAAACCTAAAGGAATTCCACGGAGCTTCTAAAAAGCAACAAACCGCACTGGATTTATTTATTTATCAAGTGCAGGGACAATTAGTGCTTTCTGTTTTCATTTAGTTTAGTATAGTTCAGTTTGCACAAATTTCAAGACTTGTCGAAAAGACAGAGAGCAATGACTCTGTGACAGTTTACAGCTAAGTATGTTTTCAAGTGGACTAATCAGGGTTTCCCCCCCCTACAGAGGATCTATTTGCTTTTGTTTGGTGCCATCAAGTCATCTTCAACTTTTCCAACCCTGTCCATGAAATGACCCCTGAACTGTCTTACCCTTTACAGCCCTGCTCAGCTCTTGTAAACTCAAGGTTGTAGCTTCCGTATAGAATCGGCACATCTCATATTCGTTCTTTCTTTTCTTCTTCTCCCTTTGACTTTCCTGAGCATCACTGTCTTCTCCAGTGAGTCTTGCCTTCTCTTGATGTGCCCAAAGTAGGACATCCTCACTTTTCTCATTTTAGCTTCCAGGGGGATTTTTGGCTTGATTCCGTCTAGGATCCATCTGTTTGTCTTTCTTTCAGTCCAGGACATTCACAAAGCTCTCCTCCAGCACCATGTTTTGAATGCATCAGTTTTCCTTCTGTCGGCTTTCTTCACTGTCTGGCTTTCACGCTCATACATAATGATTGGGTATACAGTCATGTGAATAATATTGTCCTTGGTCTCCAGTGAAATATCCTTACGCTTGGGAATCTTTTCTTGTTCCTGCGCTGCTGCCCTTCCAAGTCTCAATCTTCTCCGAATTCCTTGTCTGCAATCTTGGCTGAGCTGATGATTGAGCCAAGGTACTCAAAACCTGTTACAATTTCAATTTGTGCATTGCTTGACAGTAAAGTCATGCAATGCTTGTGTGATCATGATTTTTGTTTTCTCGACGTTCAGCTACAGTCCAGGATTTGCACTTTCTTCTTCCACTTATATCGGGAGTCATTTCGTTACTGCCGGCTTTTTGCCAGTAGTATGGCATCGTCTGCAAATCTTAATTATTGATATACCTTCTGCCAATTTTTGCGCCTTCCTCGGATTCTAATCCAGCTTTCCTTATGATATATTCTGCTTGGAAATTGAACAGGGAGAAAGAGTCATAGAATAGTAGAGTTGTAAGGGGCCAGAAGGTCATCAGATCCAACCCCCTGCTCAGTGCAGGACTCCAGATTAAACCCTCCCTCTCAGAAGGCAGTCCAGCTGCATCTTGAATGCCTCCAGTGGGGGAGAGCCCACCAGCTCCCCAGGTCACGGGTTCCATTGCTGTACTGCTCTGACAGTCAGGAATATGAAAATACATTTTTTAAAAATGTGCATCCCTCCATCCTTGGCAAAGGCAAGACACAACAATTTAAAGACGGTCCTTTACCTGTGTAGCTTCCAGCATTTTGCTCCCTGCCTTACTTCCCTCTACAGTCCTCCCCTTTCGGCCCCTGGAATGGGTCCTTCTCCCATATTTGTGGCAGTGGTGTTTAATGTAGTGGAGTTGTACTCTCAAGGCTCCCACCCTTCCTCAACCTAATCTGTCCCAAAAAACATGAAACAAAACCACCCCAGGTGCAAAGATGCTAAACAGAGGGTTCAGTGGAAGCAATCATTTTGGCAACCGCCAAGAACTAAAATACTTGTGCTCACGTGGTGGAGGAAACTTCAAACAAACCCAGTACTTAGGCTTTTCGGAGAGAAACAGCCATTGTGCCAAATTCGTATTTTTTTTCCTCTCCCTACTTACAGGAGCAGGCTAAGATGCTCTTCATTGTACATTAATATTCTCTGAGATCTTACATCCCAAGTTGTGGGAAAGGTGGAGGGGGCACAAGCTGTAGAAGAAGCAGAGCCATGTCACAGAAGGCCTTTGAAGGGGGACCTATTGGCACGGGAAAGGAAAAGGGCGCGGGAAAGGGCCTCGGGCAGTTCCAGGCTATTCACGGCCATTGACGAGAAACCGTTGGTGGGTTCCTTCCTCCACGCGTCTGCCTTGGCACCACCACTGTCCCCAGCTAGGGTTGCTTCCCATGGTCTTCCTCGTCCTTGCAATGGTGCTTTGGGCAGTAGGCTCCTGCTGGGAGGTGGGCTCTTGGAGGATGCCAGTCTGGGTCTTCCTTCAACGCCCGCCCTGCTTCCAGAAATGTTACGTTGCTGCAGTTAGCCTTAGATGATGGTGCCATTAGCACACCGAATGGAGGCCTCCATGTCTGAATGGCCCTCGTGGAGAGGACGATGCCAAGGGCCTCTGCATGCCAAGCAGCGAATTGCGCATGGCAGAAGCAAAGAGAACAACTCACTTTGCCAAGTAAATCAAGTGTGTGGGGATCACTAGCTGATGCAAATATGATTTTTTTCTGAAGGGCAGCAGCAAGTTAATTATTTTTTACTTCTGAGGCCTTTCTTATCTATTCCACTGTAATAACTCGTAGGAGAGGTCCAGAACTTGAGGCGCAGGGCTGAAGACTTAGAGCAAAGGGGCAGGCCTTGATGGCGTGGAGTGGAACTTTGGTGTGTCTGATGGGAGCATGGTGCTTGTCTCATCAGAAAGTGCGGCCTGAATCCAAATCTGGTCATATTCAGAGCAGATGGACCCCTCTGTGTGCATCTAGATCTGGATACAAGCAGAGCCAGTGTGGTATAGCAGATAGATTGTTGGACCAGGTCTTGGGGGATCCAGGTTCCTAGTCCCCATGAAGTTTACTGAGAGTCACTGAGTCTCCACCTAACCTATCTCACAGGGGAAAATGGAGAGGATGATGTAACTGCCTTGTGTTCCTTCCAGGGAAGAAGGGGGGGATATAAGTGGAATAAATAAATACATCCCAAATGGACAATAACACAAGTCAATAAAATAAGACAGTATTTTTGCTGCAATTACCAGCACAGTAAATAAAAATATCTCTTTTTCCTTGCTCAAAATACACTTTCTCTGAAGAATACTGCAACATCTTAGAGTGAGCATGAGTGAGATGTTGATTGAATGTATTTGTTTTTGGCTTTTGTTTGTTGTCCTGTTTTGAACAATTTTCCTGAGTTTTTACCGTCTCTTTGTTATTGTTGAGGGCTTGTGTGTTTCCCATGCCTCCTTCTTGCAAAGAAATGAGATTTTTTCATAGCCCTTCCCTCCTTCTGCATAGTTAGTTCCTGAGTGTGCTTTGGGTCACAGATTTAATGGAAATGCCATCATAGCAAGTATCTAGGCCAAGTTAGAACTTCTTTGTTTTGATTTTTCTAATGTTATTTATGGGCTTACAGGCTGCCTTATGAAGACAGGCTAGGTTTTCGCTCCCGTGTTCTGTCACTTTGGTAGCTTGGCTTTTGAATCTTGCTGCGCTGGGCAGCCTTTTGTTCGTGGTGGCTGTGCACTCCATCTTTATGCAGGTTCTGATTTCCAATAAGCCCCAACATCCTTGTTTCTCCAGTTCTCTTCTTTAGTCACAGTTCTGGTGTCCAACTTGATCACACAGTGTTTTCTAGATCTGCGATGGACCATATCCAGAATCGATCCTACCCTTTTCTATTACAGGTTCCACCTCCCTCTTTTCACCAGAAGGGTTCCTCCTAGAGACAAAATAGTTATTAAGGACATGGGGGAGGGAGGGAGATGGGGGAAGTAAAGGAAAATAAGCATCTCTTGTTACAGTGCCTATACATTTTTAATAAGAGGAATTTGCCAGCTGCCCGGATGAAAACCATAAATCTTTCAGAGGCGAACATTCCTCTTTTCAGGGCTGCCATTCATCTAGAACAAAGAAGTGGGACATCGGCACAGCTGCCTGTTTTGTTTCTGCTCAAGATATGCAATGAAATACAAAGCAGCATCAAAGACGTTTCGTTCCTACCACTTCAACCAATTGATTTGGCTTCTCTTTTGAACGAATAATTGACCCAGACAAGAAGTAATTGAAAAGCAGAAAAAGCTGGACCGGGGCCAAGATGTAGGGATGGCAGGGTGGAGAGAGAAAGCTCGAAAAAGATGAGCTGGAGAAAAGCCTAGTCTGCCCTGGGAGAAATCTGAGGCTGAGAGAACCAAGCAAAAGTTGCAGGGAGAAAGCGGCGTCACACATTCATGGACCCCACTTGATTTTTCTGCACTCAAGAGCCCTGTTGAGGCATTACTTGCTTGGAGTCACTGACAGAAGGAAGCTGGCTAGTCTTGCCCTCTGACACCCACATGTTGAGCACAGTTGTCTTCAAAGGAACCTCTGCAGCGGATCATTCCTTCTCCCCACCATTGGCACACCTGGTCACGTGGGCATCTCCATCATGTGGAGCTCCTGTGAAGCTTATCCATGAGACAATCTTACATAAATCTGTGGATTTCAAAAGGGATTACAAAAATTCAGGGAAAAGAAAGCTAGCAATGGTTATATATTACCTCCAGTGTCAGTGGAAACATGGTTCTATATGCCATTTTCTGGAGAACATTGGAAGGAGGGTGCTTTTGCACTTATCCCCTGCTTGTGAGCATAGAAACACAGAAACAGAGCAAGTCAGAAGGGGCCTCCTGGGCCAACTAGTCTGACCCCTGGCTCCACTCATGACACATCTACCATGTGCATGTCCAAAACCACTTTTGGAGAATGTGGGCCATTCCCCGGGCCTGTACTACACAACCACATTAGACTGATTCAGTGTGGTTTTTCCTACCTTCTTATATTTTATGAAGGGCAGAGATGCTCCAAGGGCAGCTAGAAATGCTTGTGTTCATCTCATTCATGATGTGATTTGTAAAAATGTGCAATTCAATCACATTTGCTGGATTTGCGCAAATCTCCTATTTGCAAATGAGGTGACCACAAATGCAAATAGAAATTCATCATAAGACAAGCAGCAAGGGAAAGTATGGGGTGTCCTTATGATCTCACATTCGGTTCATTTTCCCATCCCTTCACAGGACTGCTGTGTGCATTGGTAAACACATAATGGAGCGAAAAAGCATGACACAAGTGTAAATGAACTCTGTCCAAGTGTTAATTTACCATGTGGTCTGAATATTCTGCCTGTGGTGTAGAGCTTGATTGAGCTTTGAACAGCCTCTCTGCAATGTGCTTTCGGGGGGGGGGGGGTCCTTTGTCAGTGCCCCTTCCCAGCTGCCATCTTATTCATCTTGTAGCTGTAGCAATAACCCAATACTTTCAATCATGGCAATCCAGTTCCCAGCATATCAGGCCTTCAGAGCATCCTGGAACATGAAAATGGTGGCCCCATGTGCTAATATACCAGGGACATAGTGGGGCATTTAAAAGGGTGGCTGGCAGACTCTGCAGAAGCATCAATGGTGGTGCTTCTTGGCCTCTGCAGGCACCGAGGGCCGGTTGGTACTGCTGGACCTGCTGCCTCTGTGCGTGGTCCAGACATTTATTTAGAAAATTTATTTAGAATTTATTTATCAGACATCAGCTGATGTAGCAGCAGAACAATTGAGCAGCACATCTGTACGGCCCAACCCGGAGATTGCATATCAGAGAGCAGCAGCAGAAGCAGAAACACGCTTCTCCCCTCCACCCCTGCTTGAATAATCAGTGCTTTGGTTGGCCAGTGTTGAGAGGGCATGCAATTAGATTTGCATGTGTGAACCAGGCAAAGCAAACAGGCTGAATGGCTCTCTGCAGACTTCCTTAGGATTTTACAACCATACAGGGTTGAAACATTGTCTTTTCAGCAGCTACATGGGATTGATTTTGACATGCCGAGACGGAGAGTTATTCCTAGTGTTGGCTACCATCAAGTTTGTTTTGTCAGAATACATAAAGTAAGCTCCAGTCATTTCATGAAAGGAGAAGTCTAAGGAAAGTACAGTTCACTTTTCAGAGATGTGACCACATGAGATTAGCACTATAAACCCCACAGAGGACATCAATTATTGGGTGGCATTGAAATAAGATTATAAAAAGCAAGCAAACAAATAAGCAGAAAATGAAAAAGTGACTTCCTCAAGTGACTTTATTCAACATGGAGGAACTGCCCTTTTTAACATGCTTGCCATGTGTGATATTCCAAATATAGCAAGCTGTGTGAAAAATTCAGCAGTGTTTGGCACCGGAGCTTGGGTGTTCAGTTTGTGAAAGCCGACTCTTGCAAGACCACCACAGTACTTACTAGTGCCTTGCTTTTCGCAGGACATGTATTATGAGCCATTTCTGCTCCTGTAGACCCTTTGCTAGGATGCGAATCCCCACTTCCAAGTACGATTGGCCAGTTCTTGTTCCTCCTGAAGGAAAGATGTCTCAAAAGGAGTCATAACTTTGCCACATGGATTTAAGTACAAGAGTTGAGAATTCCTCCAGATACGAGATCTGTCTCAGGATCTTAGTTATATGGGCAGTGGGTAGCTGGACATTTAAGATCTGGATTGGGTCCACTGCACCTATTCGAGAATAAAAATGAAAATAAGATATTGCTGCCAGGCACACATTTAAAGTAATGTCTATTTCAGCCTTTAGTGTTCAGACAGAATGACGATTTTTAGGGAATCTTGGCTGGTTGTTTTAAGTAGTATGGTGACGAAACCTGAAAAGTAGCACCTTCCTATTGTCAAGCTTCCTTTCCCCGCTTTCTCTTGCCTCCAGTCTCCAGCAGACCAGTGTAAGAAAATCCATGCAGGGGATGAGGTGATCCAGGTCAACCATCAAACTGTGGTGAGTACTTTTCAGATAATACCATAGCCGTCTTTGTCTCCTCCTACAGCACAGAAGTTGGCAAAGCCAGCCCAAGACGCTTTGCTGCCCAAGGCCAAAATGGCATCCCTGCTCCTGTCCTCCTCTGCAAATGGAAGTTGACCAAAATTGTAGCTGAATCTTACTTCAACAATGACAATGGGGCAGCATCTGCCAGTCTACCCAAAGATGGTAAAATAGCTTAGGGGGCAGGGTAGGCAGCATAGCACCCAAAGCTCTGTCTTTCTGCACCTCACTTCTGCCCTTCTCACAGCATCTCCCCCTAAGCAAAGCACCTCCCTCTCAATAAATCATCAGGACATTGCAAACGCTCATTTCAGGTTGCTGAGGCTCAAGTTTCCCATGAGCTTCTCTAAAACTCACTAGAGACTATCCAAGTATTTTGGCCATACTTGACATTATACAAAAATGGAAATACAGTGATCAATCTCTCTACTGACAGACGTGATTAAACAGATTGTATCCAGGACAAAGACCTTCAACAAAGATTTTGATACTCTTGGATGGATCCAGACTCAATCATGGTTGGGATAGTTCCATTGAAAGTAATAGTCGTGATTAAGTTGTTGCTTTGATTTCAGTGGATCTACTCCAAGCATGACCAAGGTATAGATCCAGCTTTCAGCTTTTTAATATTCTCAAGGGTTGCCAATTTTAGAGTAATAATTTCCATGTCCAGATAGGAACCAAAGAGCTTGTAGTGACCCTTCCTATGTAAAGGGGAGGAGTCATACCACAGTAGCAGAGTCCATGCTTGGCATGTATAAGCTTCAGTTTCATATCCAGCTTGCCCACTCCATCTCAGATCCTATCACAGCTCAGGCAAGGAGGCATAACGTGGAGTAGGCAACC
Source organism: Varanus komodoensis (assembly GCF_004798865.1). Classification (NCBI taxonomy): domain Eukaryota; kingdom Metazoa; phylum Chordata; class Lepidosauria; order Squamata; family Varanidae; genus Varanus; species Varanus komodoensis. The sequence continues at coordinate 11,765,365 of NW_025335549.1, read as the reverse complement.
GGAGCACATCTGAGACTTTTCAGGACCAAGGACAGCAGCCAAAGAAGTGGAGTAGGGACAATTCCATTAACGTTATCTGAGAGCACAACTGAAAGGTATTTATATTTAAGCCAGGAGAATTCTTCTGGAAGTTTCAGTCCTGCAGGGCTTTTATCTGGCTGCTAAATAGCAGCTTTTTCCTGGAGGTGTTGGCTTCTCCTGAGAACTGAAGCTTGCAAAGATGAAGAGGAGGTTGGGGATTGCTCCTCAAGGTGTCTTCCGTCTTAAAAGCCTTCTGTTGTAAACACAGCATATTGGGACAATGTCTCTGCACCAGTTGCTAGACGACTGCCTTTTGTTTCTTTGATAGCATAGCTGTTCTCTGGATGTCCTTGTGTTGGGACTGCTTACTGACCCTGCATTTAGTATTTAATTCCCCAGAGCTTTGCCCTTTCAACACTGTGGGCAGTGATATGAGTTGCATTTGGAAACTCACAAACGAGATATGAAATATGATTAATACCCTCTGTTTTTGAGGAGGTGATAAAGAGAAGTGTACCAGTTCTGTATTAGAGAGTCTGTTTAGCAACCACGCCTAATATTTTTAAAATCTGTCTAACCAAGAGAGCCAGTGCGTTGTAGTGGTTAAGAGCACTAGTCTGGGACTCAGATGTTCTGGATTCTAGTCCCCAGTTGGCAGTGAAGCCCACTGGGTGGCTTTGGGACAGTCACAGGTTCTCAGCCTGGCCTAGCTCACATGGTTGCTGCAGGGATATGATTAAGAGCAGCAGCAGGAGAATAATTTTTAAGGAACTTAAAAGTCTGGATATAAATCTAAGAATAAAAAATTGTCCATCACCACATCTTGAAGACAATGTCAGAAGCTCATTATTCGTAAGGATGGATTAGCCAGTCTGGTTTATGTCAATCTTGCATGTGGTTATAAAAAGCATGAAAAAATGAATTTTATTTGAATGTGTTTGCATAAAAATATATATATTGGTATTCTTTTTGCCCCACGGTACTACTGTAATCCCAATATATGTAATCTGTGTTTGCAGTCTGGTACATTTGGAGCTGCGAGCTATATTGCAAAATTTTGGAGAAATGCAAAAGCTGAAGGATGAATGCATTCTGCTAAGTGAATCAGTCTCAAAATTGCAAATTAGATCAGTTTACTTAAAAGTGCAGAGAGAACAAAATCCTCAGAGCCTGCTTCTTAGGGATATAGCTTTATCTTTAAAATAAAAGAAAAAAAATAATGACCTCCATGAGTTTAGTTACAAAAACAAATGGGATTTGAAACAAATAAGTTGCAGATGAAAAATTAACTAATTTCATATCTGCACCAGTCATTGACAGTGTACTGGATCCAGATGGGGTGGGGACACAGTTAAGTTTGTATCCATGTATGTAATTTAATTGGCTCTAAAACAGAAAATGTTTGTCCTATTGCTCTGAAATTTGGCAGATCTGATCCTCTGAAGTGTCAGAGAATGCCCAAGAACATCTTGTCATTTTCATAGAAAACACCAGCAAGAGAGCAGCAGATTAGCTGAATGTCCCATTTAAAACAGAAGTGAAAGTTAATGAGAATAATGAAAGTGAATTAGTTCTAAATCAGTGATGAACATAAATGGAAAGCAAATATGCAAATGAATGCAACTTTTAATAATGAAAATGAAGGGGGTGACTTTTCTCTTTCCTGGGCACCCATATTAGCTATGTGCATTGTAAAGAGTGTATTTTTCTTTTCAATGGTGGTGATGGAGATTGTCCAGAAGTAACATATCTTTCTTTTTCGTGTGTGTATGTATCCATAGTCCCATGCTTCATTAAGGGAAAAATACATTTCTTATGCAGACTACTAATAATTATACCGGAACTTACTGTACCTCTGGTCTACTATCTAATCTAATCACCTTTTTCTAGCTGTCACTTCTTGCTTCCTATTTATTGCCTTAAGATATACTCCTAGGCATGTTTCACAAGGCATAATGGCTTTCATGTAATTCTGTGTGACCTTAAGACCTGATTCACATATCGCAACAAGCCAGTGTATGAAACGAGTGCGTTTTGTTGTTGAAATGTGGATTGTTGCATTGTGGGAACCCAGCCACACTAAGAAACCATGGTTTGTTAACCAGGGAAAACCCATCATCAGCCCAACATCAAACCATGGGTTAGGATGGGTTCTCTTCAAGAACCCTCTGAGGTTAGCAAACCATGCTGAGTCCACACAGCAAAACAACCCACAATTTAACAACAACCCACAGCCAATCCATATTCAACCAATACTTTGACTTGTCAAGTTGTGTGAAACCAGCCTGGTAAGATGAAAGAGATGTCAGAGATTTCTGTCTAGGCTGGTTTTGTAGAGGAACCATCGTTTACCTTCTGAACAGAGTGTACTTTGTTTGATTTCTGTCACATGATGTGTGTGTGTATCAACAGATGCAGAGATTATAACTGTGCTTAAGCTTTAGAGATATGAATAGATAGAAATCTAATTTTAAAAAGACAGCAATGGCTGAAAGGGATATTTTAAAGGCCTTGAATTGTACCAGACAACTGTGCTGGGATGCAAGCCACATCACAGCTGGAATCTCTTATGTGGAATTTATTCTTTTTATTTTTGACCAGGCAGCCTTAACATTGCCTCCCAACAGTTTTTGCCCTTTTAATTAAGGAATCATTCAATATACAAATTCCCAATTAGTTACACAAATGCTTGTTTCAGTAGGTAGGAACAGTCTGCAGAAAAATCAAAGCCCTTCTGTTCTTCATCAGTTTCAAGCGTCCAGAAGAAGCTTTGCTAATTAAATCACCATCAACTGTGGGGGAAGTGCACTAATCGTAAATTGGAATACTTACAACAGTTTCTTTGAGACGGCACCCCCGTTTGTAACTGGCTACTTCAACATTCACAGATTGCTTTCATCACGCTTGGTAATGGAATTTGTCACTTCTTCAGTCTGCTTTCTTGGGCAATTGGCACATTTTTGTTCTGCTTAAATTGGCAACCCATGAGCTTCATCCAGATGCTTAAAAAGACTAGTTTTATCATAAATACTGGTTTACTAGACTTAATGAATAATCCTATAGCCCTAGCGAGGGTTAGCCTGGTGTAATATTGCTGTAGATAATTCTTTGCAGTCCAAGTGGCAAAGCTGATAAGAAAATAACAGTAGCTCCTACTAGACACCTGCTCACTCAGCTTCAGTAGCAACACTGATATCATAAACCAAACTAGGGCTGGTATGCCTATCCGTTCCCTCCACCCCTGCATATAGAACAACTAACCTACACATTTCGCCGTATCCCCAAACTAGGGATAGATGAATCTCTCTATTTCTGGTTCGTGCCAGTTTTGATCCAGTTGTGATCCAATTTCCATGCCTGTGATTTAAAGAAATGCACACACATGCACAAGTATTCACATCCTCATTTATTGTATTTAGTTACTTGATTCATTAAATTTATAGTGCACACGTGACGTTAGCACACACATCCTGGAGCAGGTCCACTAAGAGCAGGTCCATCGCACCAACATCCAGGAGATAAAGAAGGATATCGAATGTCATATATTGCTTTTAACACATTCTTTCTGAGCTGAACAAAAATTCATAGTGGGAAATACGACCTCAGTGCTTTCCAGTTTGGGTCAAATACAGGGGATATTATAACTGCCTCCCAGACAGATTTTAAGCCATTCAGGTGCCCTGTGGTCACACTAAGCACCATACTTTACAATTTGGACAGACTCCCCTTTGCTAGTTTCCCTGGGAACACACGGTTCCTCAGCTATGTCAGCATATAAACTCCCCCCTGGTAACCGAGGAAGGCAAATATCTTCCAAGCCGCTGAGCAATTCCATTTCTGTAAGTGGTTGCTCTCCTTCTGATACAATATATACTCTTAGATCGGGTTGCGATGACCCCTTTCAGAAACAGTCCCTCCAGAATCTGCAGACTTCCCCTCATGCTCAGCCCAGTCCTACAGAGCAAGCAAGCAAGCCAAGCCAAGCCAAGAGAAATCCATGAATGCTTGTGAACTCCTGGCTGTGCAATTGGCAGCCTTCTCTGGCCACCATCCCCAGCAGCCAAACTCCTCTCCTGCACTCTGCCGTTGATGCTGCCACCAGGGTGTGCAGAAAAGCACCACATGATCCACGTTCCTGGTGCCCAACCTTCTTCCTCACTTGCTGCCATCGCCCCCATTGGGGTGGCCAGGAAAGGGGTGCAGAAGGCAGGTGTGCCAACCATGCTCTCAGAGGCCAACCTTCTTCCCCACTTGCAGTTGGGGAAGGTGCAGAAGAAAGGCATTATGCGTGCAGCACATGGGGCTTGATTCCTGGTGAGCGCCCCATGATCCCTGGACTCGCTGACCAGGAACTTGGATTCTGAGCCACTGCAAAGTGGAACAGAGTCTGGGAAGGTGAAACCAAGGAATCAGTGGATATTCTTCACAAACCAAATTCCTCACATTTCTCTGCCTTTAGATTCCCAACCATAATATTGGGAATGTGACCAAAAGTGGCTGTCTTTTGCAGAGTAGGAGAACTACAGCAGCAAGCCTTTATTGGAAGTCCCCGATCTTTCTGAGTTCAGACAATTACAGGCAGCTCATCCTAAGAATGCTTTCAGTATTCAAGGAGTCACCCTCCTATGGAAGAAAACCAAGATTTTGGTATCTGTTCTAAAGTTAAGCAGCTGAATGTACAGTTTGACCAGATTCAAATAACTATCTTGATGTAAGCGCTAGCTCCTCCCAAAATGGAACTATTTTAGTTGACATCTGCTGACACCTTAAATGCCTTAACATATTCATTCTTAAAAAGATAAATCTTTTATAGCATCCACTTCAGCAGATTCATGAAATGTTTTAATTAGTTTACAGGGCAAAATTTTACACAGTTTGAGGTCTCGTGGCCATTAATAGTTAAAAGTGCAATCCGTGATCAATAAAAACTTACATGTATACAAAATAGGCAATCATCCACAACAACAGTAATTGGTGATCACACCAACCATCCTAGATTTGCCAGGTTAATTAACAGAAACAGGAAAAGTCTAGTAGTCTAGTCTTAGTCCAGGCCCAAACAGAAAGGATGACATTTATTGGTAAGATCTGATGAAGTGGTTTTATATAGGAGTGACCCTTTTGAAGATCTTACAACTGGTAATTCTCCCAAGGAATTTCCTTGAGTACTGGGCTCTTTTCTCTTTGGCTTCTGGAACTGGCAACATCTGATACACTGAACCCTTAGCTCAGCGATACAACAAATGGTCCCAATTTGAATCCTTGCATATCTCCAGCTAATTGGGTCTCAGCTAGCAGATGATGATATTAGGCTAGATGGGTGAGCGTGTGGTGCTGATGATTTGTTGATCAAAATGCCGGCTCACCGTGCAGCTGCTGTGAAAAAGGCAAACTGCATGACAGGCATAATTAGGAAAAGATTAGAAAATGGAACTGCCAGGATTGTACTAACCCTTTACAAATCCTTAGTGCAACCATGCTTGGAATATTGTGTACACTTTTGGTCACCTTATCTTGTGGCTTCTGGCTGGCCGGTGCCCAGAAAAGAAGCATGCTTCAACCTTTACCTGACTTCTTCCTTCCCTGTTGTGCTTCTTTAGGGTATTTTAAAGGGAAATAATAAGGGAGAGGGTGGAGATGTACTGACTCTGGGAAGACTGCCCTCTTTGAGGTCAACAGGTTTGCTTTAGACTTTGAGCTGGTCTTTGACCGTAACTTCTGTCTAGGTTTGCTGTTGTAATTCTTGAGGACTTGTGGACTGTGAGTCCAGGTAGGCATGGAATTTATTCAAGGGACATTGGACTTCCTGATTCTTCAGGTTCAGTGTTGGGTGGTGAGCTCAATGTTCTAGTCCCTATCAAGGATTCCAGTCTACCATGATTTAATCTTTCTATTTTCGTCCAAATATAATAACTCAGCAATACAATCGATAATGTCCTAGGTGCTTTCCATTGCAGCCTGCTGACATTCAGGGCAAGTTGCCCTCAATTGCAAATATTCTTAGTACTTTAATGGCTTCCTCATTAAGTTTTCTCCTTAGAGCAATTTATCTTCAGAACATTAATTATTTAGTCGTCTTTAGCAAGAAGGAGCTGGTGAAAATCGCAAGGCTCCCAGATTGTAAGGCATACACCCCACTCTGAAATTTCAGCTGCTTCTCTGAGACAAGATTAAATGTTAAGAAAATTACACTTTGTTGATATCTAACTAAATGTAGAGACCAGAAAGAAGAAGAAGGTTTAGTAATGAACTTACAATTGATTTATATCCAAGGACATTCATTAGATTAAAAGAAATCAGCTCATAAATTATTTTGCTTATGCCTGAAGCAAGAACTTCTGTTAGTTAAATTAGTATTAATAATGGGGCAACTGCTTGTCTGTTTACTCAGAAGTAAGTACAATTGTGTGCAGTGTGTTGACTCCTGATTAAGCAGGACAATCACTGAACTCAGAGAATTATGGGCATCCTGTACTTAGCTGGAAAAGCAGAGAGGCAAATTTTGCCTTTGCATTCTTCCTGCTATGCAAATACCAAGATGGCTGATTCTGGCAGAGAGTGTGGCCTTGGAGCAGGAGGAGAGGAGGCTGAGCTGCTATCAGAATGCTGCATACTCTGGTAAAGCCAATCTCCTCTCCTCCCTGCTCCCCCCCACAAAAAAAAAGCATCTCTGGGGTGGTGGGGGGTGCTCCAGGTCTGGAGTCCCAGCTCTGAGCTGTGAACAAGTTCTGTTGTTGGAGCTGGGACCCCATTAGGGTCTGTCTAGCAGCCATAGGATTGCATTCTAAGTGCTTTTAGGATCTTGACCTACTTCTACAGTCTATTAATCTTCGCAGAAAGGGTGGAAATGTGCACTTGCTCCAATTTTTCATTGAAGCATTCCAGTAATAAAAAGTGCAGAACTATGTATGTTATAATATGAAAAATAATGTTAAAATGCATAACACGAGGAAAATTACTTGCATAAAGTGTGCATATTAGGAAAAAATGCATGTAGAGAACTGTGTAAAGAAATACATATGAATTTTCATGCAAATTAGGGATGTGTGAATCAGCGAGAATTGAGTACATTGAAGTTCTGCAAAGTCCAACTCAAAGCTTATCCTGGTTTGTAACTGAAATGGCAAACTTTGTCCCCTTGTTTCCACATGAGAACCCAATTTATTTCCCTGTGCAGTTTTCCAAATGGTGCATCATCGAAATGCATACATTTTGAAATGTCTGCCTTAATGAAACATGTGAATGGTGTTGGATACATTTTGGGGGTGGGGTCCAGAAATCACATTGCAACTCAGAAATGTATGAACTTCAACCATAGATTGTTTCTGCCTCCATGTTTGGAGCAGAAGGTGTGAATTGCATAAAATCCTGATCAGAAAACGACAAAAAGGGCAGAGGTGATAAGGTGCCACCAAAGTGGGGCCATTCTCTTGAGAGTCCTTTCAAAAGCCATCCCAACAGAGAGGGAGGAGCAGAATGCCTGAGACCAGTGATGGAGAAGGGTTGGAAGACGGGTTCCACAAGAAGGTGTGGCTATTATTATTACTATTATTACATCCTGCAATTTTCCCCGTTGAGAGGAACCCAAAGAGGCTTCCATATTTTTCCTTCATGCCATCTTTTATTCTCCAAACAACTACCCTATGATGCTGAGACTCCTCGACAAAGTTCATGGCCAAATGGGATCTCTCAGCTGCCAGTCCAACACTCAACCACCACATTGCAGCGTCTCTCGTCTGCAAGGGCGCTCCTTCCCAGAAAGCATAAAGGGGCTGGTGGGAGCCACGAGAAGCTCCATATAGACACATTGGCAGAAATAAAAGTTGGTGGGGGAACCTTAAAGGAAACTTCCTCAGAAAGCCTTCTTAATGATCACAGAATTGTAGGAGGATAAAGGATATTGTAGGATAAAGATGACAAGAGTGGTGAATGGAATAGAGGAACCAGGAAAAGGACAAGCCTGCCTGGCTGACATCCCTGACAAGCATTCCAGACTGCATTGTTCTGTTCTTGCACCCCGTTTGCACATGCCAACAACCTGACAGGCTTTGAAAAAGTGGCTGTTGAAACTTTGCTGAGAAGTGGGCTCCCACCTGCCTCTTTTTCTCTGCACACCTGCCAGTGAAATCTCAAATGGCAGTTCCAGAAACGGTCTATAAGAAGGATATAAAAACAAATCCCTTTCCTCTGTTCCACACACACACACACACACACACACACACACATATATATATATATATCCCCAGATGGTTAGCAGCCATTTCAAAACATTACTTAACCATTGCATTTTATGAGATGATGAAATGTTTATTCATGAGAACAATGAGGGAAGTTCTTCATCTGCTCTTGTAAATGTGGGGTCCTCCAAATGAGAGATGGATCTCTCTTTCTTTTGCATGCTTAAGCAACCATGGAACACTCCTAAGCACTTTGGAGAGGGGTGAAGTGTGACCCTGGGCTGCTAGTGGAGGTTTAATTTCCAATGGTAGTTATAGTATGCAATAACTTAAGAAACTCAGTTCCCCTCCATAGAGTTTTCCATAACTCAAATAAATGATGTTTTATCTTTAATTAAACACCTTGAAGAAATTGCACCAATATTGTTCTACAATATGCTGGCAAACTTCACTTGCCCTGCCATCCCCAAATTAACAGGTTCTATTACAAAGCCAAGGATTCATTTTGTAATTATTCTGAAGCTGCTGTTCTGTAATCCTCCAGTGAAACACACTGATACTTCAGTAGAAAAGATAATTAAAAGCAATAATTCAGTTTGTTTAGAAGGTATAAAAATTAGAACAGTGCATCACTGCTATTAAGCAGGGAGGGATTTTTGTCCTGCACTTGATATTTTATCACAATATTGCCAAATTAAAAATACAACAAGAAAATAAAGCAAGTTGCAGTTACCTTTTCTGTTGAAGGAAAGCTTTCAATATGTTGAACCTAAATTCCAAGAATAATCTGCAATACTTAAACAAAATTTATAACCTAGCACTTCCCTTGTCCATCAAGCAGAAAGCTGTACAGAGCACCCTTCGCTGTTTTAGGAAACTAGGAAGGAAGGAAGGAAACAAAATTTCAAAATTCCACTATGGGATTTCTCTTCAGGTTGGCTGGCAGTTAAAGAACCTTGTAAATGCGTTGCGAGAAGACCCTAATGGTGTAATCTTAACCCTGAAGAAACGCCCTCAAAACACCCTGGTCTCCGCTCCTGCTCTCCTGAAAAATGTGAGGTGGAAACCCCTTGCTCTTCAGGTAAGGCTAACTTGCAGGCATGTTTCTTTCTGGTAATCACTATTTCATGCAAGGTGAAATCTTGTTTTTCTGGGGCTAAGAAGTAGCATTCAGCTTCCAAGTAGTCTGGTTAGTCCTTGGATGGTGCACAGAGCTAGAACAGCTCCAGTGTACGCTTCTGGGTTTTTGGTGATTCTGCCCTTTGCTCTCCTTAGTTTAGTTGTGAATTTTGCCTTTCTTCAGAGCAAAAGCAAGCATATTCAACAGAGAGCTGCCTCTCCATAGACACCAGGAGAAGTGTTTAAGACTGGGTTGGTATCGTGCAGTACATATGAGGAATCAGCCCCAGTTTTCTCATCGCAGGAAAGGACAAACATGCTCTGGCTTGCTACATCTGGCACCCTTTACAAAGTCCTGGGAATACACAGGGAAGCATAAGAATGTAAGTGGAGTCGTGTGGAGCTGACTCAAAATCGTACCTAGTCCAGTCCCTTTTGCACAGCTGGCCAATCAGCTGCCAGTGGGAAACTCGCAAGTATAACCCGGCTACAGTAGCACCCTCCTGCTTATGTTTCACAGCAACTGGGACATGGAGGCGTTCTGGTTCCATGCAACTCTTGCTCTGATCTGTGTTCTTCAGTCTCCCTGCCTCACATTTTCTAAACCTGATCATTGTCCATGTTCCTGCCTCTGGCCCTTTGCTTCTCCTCTATCCAGCCTGGTACCTGCTCATATCCTGTCTTCTGGTGACTACTCTGCCTCTGGCCCTTTGTTGTTGCTTACCTGACCTCCAGACAGTCCGTGACCACATCTTCTGCAATGGTTTCCTTTGACCCTTCTCCACTTTGCCAAAATCAGATGCCAAGTGAAGTGAGTGATTGTCATGAGCTGGTTTCCTCCCTTCACACAATCAAAGCCACAGAACTTTCAAAATGTTCTTCATTGACCAAAATGTTTTCCAGAAGCGAAACCACCCAGAAGGAACCTCTGAGTACTCACAGAGTGGTTCATTGAACCCAGACTCGTATTTACTTCCAGGAACTCTCCTTATGAGTGTTTGGGCCCCATCCTTTTGGGATGGGCCTTTTGGAAATGAGAATGCCTTCTCTCTGCACACCAATCCTCTACTTGGGCTGCCCTCCTCTGCCAAGATTGCACCCTGAGCTCAAGAACTGTGACCCCGCTCCCCTCTGTCTCTGAGAAGCTCCCCTGTCCAAGCCCCCTCCCACTAACTGTCCATCTTGGTTGTTCTCAGAGGCCACCTGAGCACCTGGGGAGTCCGGCCTTGAGATAAGCATCTCCGCTTCTCTCATCTCAACATCTGGAATTGGCCCACATTCCGAGGCCCCTCCTGCTTTTCCTCCTCCTCCTCCTCCTCTAAATTCCAGTCAGCAGCCTTGAGAATGCAGGCCAAGAGCTACTGTCTTTCTCATTCCCAGCAGTGATAGGTGAGAATTTATTTTCAGTTCAGTTTTGAGGACAATTAATCAAAATTTGAAAATTTTTTCATGGACAGAATGTAAAGAACTTGATATTTAACAGACAAAAGACCTGAAACAAAGTGATCCATCCATCTTAGGCTCAGAGCCCTGAGCATGTTGAAAGTTTGGGCTGGCATCCCTGTGTAGATAGATAGATAGAACTTTATTACAGTCAAGACCAGCTTAATTCAAATAAATAAATAAATAGATTTTAAAAATACATTAAAGGTCATCTGTCATAAAACCCCAGTCGGATTAGTAATTACTTCAACACAATATACTGCTACCCTAGTTCATATCAGTCATCCTGAGTAAGTGGCATTCACAGACTTTGTCTTTCATCCAGCTAGGTAGAAGCACCCTCCCTCAGGATCTGTCTTTGGACACCCATCGCAGCTGCAAAGAATTTAGTGACACTGTATGTTAATGTTGGATTCGTGTCAGGCAGCAGTATATAGATTTATTGTTGTTCCTTACAGCCCGGGAAGTGATTCATCGGTGGGGAAATGAGTGCGGCGCAAATATCCCTATAGAATGTGCACCGCAGAGGACATTCTCTAGTTTCTATCTGTTCCATGCATCTGATCATAAATCCCCGTGCCGTCTTCCATGTGTGTGATGCTGAAAGAAGGTTGCTCCTCTCTTCTTCTTACAGGCTTCTCATCTTTGTTAGCTACACAGCAAGCCAGGACAATATGGTACCTGTTGCATTTGGATAATAGAGATGGTTGAGCATTTGACTTCAGTTTGGCTTTGATAAGGCCTTGCCAGAACTGGCAGACGTGATTATATTTAGGGCAGAAACACCTTGATTTAAAACCATGAATACAGGAGGAAGCGATACTGAGGGGTTCATTCAAACCTAACTGAAGCGAGATGCAAACCAAGACCCAAGACTGGCAGAGAAAAAATGTCCTGGGACCCATAGAGGATGCAGTGATTGCCTCAACACCTAGCTTAAGGCTGGCAGGTGTGCATGCATGTGAGGGGATAATATGTATTTATTTATTTATGTTTATTTTATCTTCTACCCAGTATTTATACGTTGCTCCTTACCTAGGCAGATTCTGGAGCAGTGAACAACAGAAGGATAAAACTGATAAAAGAACAAAAACAATTAACTTTTCATCCTTTAACTCTGTTGTTTAATTAACAATGCTCCTGTAGGTTTATTGGCCATGTTTACATTTTACTGGATTTTTATATGTTTTATCTGCTTATTATGTACTGTCATTAAGCTGGTTGGCCAGTCTGGCAGAATGGAAAAGCAGGACGTGAAGTCTTAAAAACAGTGATGCAAACACTGAATGGCCATGATGTGCCACTACTATGCAAGAAGGGGAACAGCTTCTTATAGTTCTTATACCTGTCCTGATTTGGAAGATTGGGAAACATAATATCTAGAGGCACTTTGTAGGCCTTGCTAGTAGGAGAGATTACTTATAAATATCAGGGGAAGCTATCTTCAGTCTGGGCCCAGCATAGAGTATACTCAAAAATAGTGCCAAATGGGAAGGATCTTGGAATTGTGATAGATCACAAGCTTGAATAGAAATTAACAATGTGATGTGGCTGTAAGAAGGGCAAATGCTATTTTAGGCTGCATGAATAGAAGTATCCCTTCCAAATCATGTGAAATACTAGTTCCCCTTTACTCAATACTATTAGGCCTCATCTGGAGTACTGTGTCCAGTGCTGGGTGCCACAGTTTAATATATTTATTTATTTATGTATGTATTTGGCCCTCCAATCACTCTGCCTCTCTGGACGGCTCACAAAATAGATGCAAACAAATCAGAAAGCATTCAGAGAAGGGCAGCGAAACAAAGCCCTATGAGGAAAGACTAGAAGTACTGGGCATTGAAAGGAAAAGAGGAAAAGACTGAGGAGAGAGATGATAGCATTCTACAAGTACTGGAAAGGCCATCAAAAAAGGAAGGACTTCTCAAGCTTCCCAGAGTGCAGAATGTGGAATAATCGGCTCAAGCTACAGAAAGCCAGGTTCTGGCTGAATGTCAAGGAGGACTTCCTGACTGTGAGATCAGTATGACAATGGAACCAATGCCCTAAGGAGGTGGTGGGCTCTCCCACACTGGAGCCATCCAAGATGCAACTGGACAGTCTTCTAAAAGCGATGGATTAACCTGGAGTTGTGCACTGACCCAGGGGGTTGGACCTGATGGCCCTCTGGCCCTTCCAGCTCTACTATTCTATGCGTCTGTGCCTATCTACTCAAAAGTAAAATCTGTTGCGCTTCAGGGGATTTATATTGCTGCCCCTAATGGCTCATGGCAGTCCAGTTTTGCAGGTGGAAGATCCTGGCTTGGATGCCTGGCCACTGTACTTCATCAGCTCAGCAGTGACCTACAAATTGAGTGCAATGCATTTCCTGAGAATTGTTCCTTTGAGAGAAGAGGGCATAAATCTAACGACTTTCCCTTCATATCTTTTTATTATTATTACTGGGATTCCAAATGGAGGGAGTACACAATTACAATCACTGCATCTTCTGCTAGCTGCTCTCAGCCAACTGCTTCTCATTCGTCAGCTCTCTCGGGCAAAATCAATACTACCAAGCCAAATCATTCTCCATTTCCATCATATCACAGCTATCCCTTTCCTTCACTCCCTCCCCTCTTTTTCTGCCTATCCTTTTAAGGAGAAATGTAAAGTCCCTCTTGAATTTCACAGCCTGCCTGTTTTCAGGCTTTTGGACCAAAGAAGTATGATTTAGAAGATAGGCATTATTTATTTGCCAGAATGGAAACAATCAAAGCGATCGTGAATTATTGTTGGCTGCTCTACCTGCTGCCCGATTCAAGCATTTCCAAGTGATTTTTCAAAAGAAATCCCCATTAATCTGTTGTGGACACAATTGTTACTTTAGACCAACCTCCCCCAGCCCGGTGCTGCCTTTATGTTTTGGACTACCATTCACATCATTCCCAGTCAATAAGATAAATGGCTGGAGGAGAAATAAACACTGTAGTGGAATGCATCCAGTTGAACACATCTAGATGGGAATAAGTTGAGGCAGATTGCTTTGAATATCAGTAGAAGGGCCAAAACACAGTTGACATTAAAAATGTGACTGTGAATTACAAAGTGCACATCATTGTGGATTTTCATAGAAATGGAGTTTGTTTTTACTAGAACCCTTCAAGTGTAATCAGAACAGTGGTTGATGTACATGATAACAAGCAAATACTCTGCCTTTTAGCCCAAACCTCCCATCAGAAATAAAAGTCACCTTTAAAACTAAACTGTAGCCAAATTTTCTTGGAAAACTTCTTTTCTAAGAAAATGTCAAGATATTTTCTCTCTCTGCCCCCAAAAGAGCATAGCTCCCAAAAATAGTCTCCAAAAACATAGGAAGGAAGCTACCTCCCCAAAAAAGCCCCATGTACAGTGGAAACTGTAGGGGATTGCTTGTTGCAATGTGTGCTTGTGTGAATGGCCTCAGGTTGTGAGTTGTTGCTGCCATTGTTCTATTCCACCTTCTTGCAGCAGTGGGACTAAAGTCTGCTTAAAAACTTATACCATTACAACATGAATAGAAATATGCACAATGCAATTAAATCTGCTGAAGGATTAAAATTAAGTTCCAAAATTAAAACAGCCATACAAACAATATAAGCAGTGAACATATTTTAGACAACAACAGTAGTCTAATGTAATCTCATAGGTCCAGATGCTTCCCGGAGACCTGTCAGAGCAGAAAAGTTCTTGTCTGCCTCCAAAACCATGACAGGGAGGCTGCCAGAATCCCTAGATGCCAATGTGGTCTCCCTGGCAAGAGAGGACCAGGGCTATGGGGCAGCACCGAGACCTGCCTATGAATATGGTGGGACCCAGAGAAGGGTCTCTCCTGGACATCTTAGGATGTGGACACGCTCATAAGGAAAATGCAGCCTTTCAGATGGTCTGACCCCAAGCTGAATAGGGCTTTGTAGGGTGTAACCAGCACCTTGAATTATGCCTGGACAGAGATGGCGCAGAAGCAAGGAAGCTGTTTCAGCAAAGGAGTCGTGTGCTCCCTGTAACCAGCCCCAGTCAACAGTCTGGCTACAGCTCAATGAACCAGTTGAAATTTCTGGACCTTCCAGTATTCCAACTGGGATGTCACTGAGGCATGTGCCATGACAGCCCAGCTTGGTTACTCAGAGGTTTCCATAATTGGTAATAGTCTCTTTTACCTTCAGGCAGTGAAAGAATTTCCCTTCCCTCCTTGCTGGGATCCCATAACTGGAGGTGGATCTTGAAGACTGAATCTTGGGTCTTACTTGTGTTGCATGTGAGGTCGCCAGATCAGTGATGTAGTAAGCAGGGAAGGGGAGGGTTAGGGGATTGCTTTTGTTCATTTGTTTGCAGAAGAACACAATTGCATGGAAGATTATTAATTGGAGAGATGAATTAGTTAATACCTACAGAAGCATAACCTTTTGGCTTCCAATGCGTTTGCTAGTTAGGAAAAAGCAACCCACAAATCTCAGTTTAGAGAAGGTGACAGTTTCAAGGGAAGGCACTTCCACGAGGCCGATGCCTGCTGAGACGATGTACATCCCAGCTGTGTTGAATCGAAAAAGGTGGAAAGG
The DNA here is from genome assembly GCF_004798865.1 of Varanus komodoensis. Taxonomy (NCBI): domain Eukaryota; kingdom Metazoa; phylum Chordata; class Lepidosauria; order Squamata; family Varanidae; genus Varanus; species Varanus komodoensis. Next base: position 11,750,031 of record NW_025335549.1, on the reverse strand, counting down.
GATAAAACTGGCTAGTTTATTCAGTGTACACCCTTTCTTTTTCTCTCCCCAGCCTGTTATTCCAACCAGCCCAACAAGCAGCTCCACAACACCAACCAGCACAATGGGTATGAGCTCCAAAATGGACAACTCAACTCTCCAAGACGTTTTCATCTTATCACCTATGTCCGGACTCTATGGCCCCAGGTACACCTATTACATGGATGAGAATGCGGGCTTTTAGAATCAAAGGATCAGACTAGGGAGCAGGTTGGAGCCAAGCTTAAAATTATTTGATATATGGCTTTTGTTGTACGGTTTTGTTTTGCATTCAAGGACTTTTTATGGGATGAGCAGGTGCTCCAGACTCATTTTTAATTCCTGAGTCCCATTGAACACAATGCGTTTTGCCTGATGTCCAGACAAAGGTTTTCCCGATTCTGCACAATGCCTGGGAAAAGCACATATTACGTTCCAGCATAACCTTCTAGGCTCATCTCAGAAGAAAATGGACAGCTCCTAAAGATACATGTCTTCAGATTGTACCAAATGGCCTTCATGGGCATAAGACTTGAAATGATATCCTTCATCCATTCCACTGAGCATCCTTAAAATCCTCCCTGAATTCAGGTACTCTGCAATATTAGGGTCCGTAGTGCATTCAGTCAAAATGAACTGAAGAGGACTTACTTTTGCAGAAACAAGCCTATGATGCCCTGATATTTATCATTAGATTTGTCCACCACTAAGAAAAACCATCTGGGGATCTTCCTCTGAAAGTTCCAATATGTTTCAGGCTGGCCCTGGGATGATACAGTCTTCCTTTCCCAACATAGTGCCACTCTGTGGAGATTTCTAAACATACATACTTAGGAGTTAATGGGAGGTTGCTTTGGCAACATTGTGGACAGTGCAGGTGGTAGACCTGATGTGAATCCGGAAGGGGAGAAAGGGAGACATAAGAGCAAATGTTTTCTTTCAAAGAATGGATCTACAACTTGTCCAATACCCTGTTCAGTGCAGGTAATTCTGTGTTACAACATCCAACAGACGGCTTACCAGCCTCTGCATGAAGACCTTGAGCAAAGGATCTACTTCCATGACCTGCTCTTAATGCCAAAACTCCCCCTACATCTTAAGCCAATTTCAGTTTGGCAATCCTTCTGCTGTCTGAAAAAGTGCTAGCATGTCCCTTCTTGGTGCTTTTTCTCCAGACAAAACTTATTCGGTTCTCCCAAACATTTCTCACAGGACTTCTTTTCCATATCCTTGACCATGTTCACTGGTAAGTTGTTAAGCTTTTATGTCCCTTGGCCCCCTAAGATAGAATTCATCGGTGTTGAAGACATGGGCTCCGTAATGGTAGCCATTTCCTGTTTCTCTCCTTGTGGGTTCTGATGTACAGTTTTGACCCAACTCTGCACCAGTTGCTCATGCAAATTTCCTTCTAAGGAAAAATTGAGATAAAAATAGGAGAAAGGCAGTTACAATTTGTTTTAGGCAATGTTAACTTTTCACTTCTCTTACTGACAAGGGGTCTGCCATTTCCCTCTTCTTTCTTCAAACATATACGAAGTAAACATTCTGATACCTCTTGTATTCTCAGCTTGTTCTGAGTTCTAGCTTTCCTGACACTGTCCCTAGAAGTCTAAACTTATCTTTGGTGATAAGTACTCATCCTTACTTCTTGGTGAGCTGTCTTTTCTTCCATTTTTAAAATGTATGTCTTTTTTCCATTTTCAGATTATCGCTAAGCTTTTTCTACATGTCTCTAGGGCTGTATGAGAATTTCCTCTCATTTCACAAATAACTTGAAAATACCCTCAAAACACAAATAGAAATGCATTTCTTTTGAACTTGCCTTTCATACACAGCCTTTTTCAAAATGCACAAATGTTGAAACTGTGCTACTTTCTCAAAATGCACTATTTTCTCAAACTCTGAATGTTTTGAAAAATGTCCACATTTTGGAATGTGCACAACTTTCTCAAAGGGTACAGCTATGTATGCGGTTTTAGACATTGGCACATATCTGGGATTATTTGTGCAACTTTCAGATTTGCTAGCTGTTTGTTTTATTCCATTTTCCAGTTCATATGAAACAAACAATGATCAGCAATGATGAGCAGCAAGATGCCATTTGGAGAATCTTGGCAAGTTCAAGCATCACTCACATGAGCTTCAATATAGCCTGAAGTGCCTGATCCTGATTAATCTTGGAAGCTAAGCAGGGTCAGGCCTGATTGAAACTTGGATGGGTGACTTCAGTGTTATGAATTGCTGATAGCTTTGGCTATGGGCAGTATAGAAATGTAATGTAGTAATAGTAGTAGTAATATGTCTATCCCTACCTATTTTCCACTTTCCTTTCTCAATAGCATTGTCTGCGAGTGTCCCTTTACTAACACCTTATTCAGAAATGCCTCTCCATCTTGGGCTTCTTTTCCTGTTAGCATATCTAGTCAAGGAATCCTACCTAGCATTTCTCTGAGCATATTATAAGCTGCTTTCCTGAAATCCAAAATACATATTTGACCATGTGCATGTTTAGCTTTCCATAAGATCAAGAAAATACAGCAGTACACTGTCACAATCAAAGATCTTCTGGCTGCGATTTCATTGATCCTATTTGCAAGGGCCAAGCCAATCTGCTCATTACTTCCTGAATGTGGTCAGCAAGACATGTCAGGAATTTGTTGCAAATTCTGTGTTTGGTGGAGATCGTCTCCCAGCAAACACTGGGAGACGATCTCCACCAAACAGTATGGTAGTTGAAGTCTCCTATTGCTAGGAATTCTTGATTCCTTGAAATGCAATGATTTCAAGGCCAAGGTGAAGGCAAGATGATATTGCACATAACACAGGCCACTAGTAGCGCTTCACTTCATTCTACTTAGGTGTTGCGTTTACCCCTGCTTTGGCCTTTAATACTGGTGAATGCACACTTCATTTCTTTCTTCCTTAAAGGTTGCCTGAGTTGATGTGATGTTCTCCAGTTTAGAAAATGATGGAGACTATGTGGAGTGGTCAAAAACCCAACACCCCAGTCAGATCATAATGGTCTTTGGCATCTTCCACTGAGGCCAAAGGGAAAGTCCATAGATGTGTTGCCATTTTGCCATATCTTCTTTTTAAAGAGGACCCCATGGCTTAGCCTTTCCTACTATTACTTTGGGATTGAAGTTGGTGGGGAGGTGGCAGCACTGGAAACCTCAAATGAAATTTCTGAGGAAAAGTAGAATATAATAGCATTGAAGTGGTAGTGGTGGTGGTCACAATGACAATGGCGATGTAATAACCTGCAGCATTCTTGCTCTTTGCATTTCAGCACTGATGAGATAAGCAGCAGCTCTCTTTTTGCAGACCATAATTACTGATTCATATATTTCTCATTCTCCTTCTTTCCTTCCTTCCTTCCTAGAGATGACATTGGACTCATGCCCTGTGATGACATCAGCAAATACGGAGTTGGGAAGTCTGGGCTGAAGGGCTCCGAGTCTCCAAGCTACTTTTTAGAGCACGAAAGTGGGAAATATTACACATTAATTGAAGGCGAGGGCCATCCTGTAAGTTCCGAATATGAAAGAGGCAGAGCAACTGGGGTGCGGCGAAGAGAAAAGACTCCCACACATGGTACACTTCCTGGATTTCACTTTTAAAGGGATTAGTTGAGCTTCTTTCTTACATGGATAGCTAGACTCCTAGCCAAAATTCAGCTGGGAAGATGAAGACCTCATTCTGATGTGCCATGTTTAACAACCACAACTAGTGTAGGTGATATGCGTGGCCAGAACGTGGCTTCCAGTACATCTGATGCATTATAGCTGACCACTGGTCCATCATGATTCCTACAGCTGCAAGACAAATGCATCTGGGGAACTGATGGGCAGGACATGCAGGCAGGAGTCTGCCAGCCCTGGCATAATGTCTCTGAACATGCAGGTTTAATTTGGCTTCCATGACAAATAGCTCTTGCTTGACTGATCCTCCATTCATTTGTGGAGAGAAGCGTAAGTACATGATGCACATCAGCTGCTCCGTTTCTTAATTTTGTGCACTCATGATCCTTAATTTCTACCACAAGTTAGACTGAAGTTCAGCTTTAGCACATCTGACAGTATGTGATCCTATTCTTTGATATTTGTAGAGGCTCTCTTGATTTACATATCAGTGAGAAAAGCATTAATCAAAACTGTCCAGAAGCAATGTAAGTTATTCTTTCTGCATACCTGCCAGAATTAAAGCCATCGTCTTGAAAATAAATGGTGGGATTGTGCTAGCAAAAGCCCTAGAAGAGGGATGGATCAACCAGCAATTTTCAGGCTTACCTAAATTCTCCTAAAAGGCTTTTTAAGCATCTTCAGCTGTAAGATTTCAGGATTGCCATTAAAAATGCGTAGGCCTGCAAAGTTCTCCAAATTCCACCTAAAAGCTCGTTTTGACATGAGCCTGTAGCAGATTGGTATCTTTGCTTTTCTCCTTTTACTTGAAAATCGGTGCATATTTTCCCAAAGAGCATTGGAAGATTGGTTCTGATTTCTTTCAGAATGTTCCACCTTCAACTCAAGCTGAGATTATATCCAAATTCATGTCCAATCCAGAAGGGATAGACTGAGTAAACCTTGATGAACATTTCTCGTACATCCCTAACTGGCATACATAGATGTTTTGTCAGGGCAATCAGCCATCACTCTGCCCCTCTTTTTCAGAGCACACCTAATTCAAAGCTACAGCAGCTTCCTTAGAACATGGGTGTAGACCCTCAGGCCTGTGGATTAAGACTGATCCACCTGGGAGCCAGATCTAGCCATCCACTGTTCCCAGGGTGGCCACAGCCCTTGCCCTGCCAATAGCTGCGTGGTCTCCTGACACATTCATGTTTTTTTCCTTCTGAAAGCTGAGAAGCCTTTCCTAACATTTACTTATTCACAGAGCTTCAAGCAGCACAAAACTGGCCTTTTATTTATTCCTGGCCCAAATCTTTTGCCTTTGCCATTGCCCACACCCCTTTTGCCATCAGCTCTGCACACCACTGGCAACCTTGCCCAAAATGGAGTTTATCCCTCAGGCTGAAAGATGCACTGCCTTGCTAATTCTTCAACTGGCTCAAATTCATGGTTCATAGATTTTTCAGTCAGGCATAATAGCTGAAAGCTGCCTCGCTGCCCAGCTTTTAGAGATCAGGCGGGTGGGAGAGATAGGGCTGAGGAAAATTCTTCCTTGTCTGGGTGATTTTGGGGCAGACTCTGTCTCTCAGCCTGACTTATTCCGCAGGGTTGTGGTGAGTATAAAATGGAGAGGAAACAGTCCATTTAAGCTCCCTCAGGTTCTTTGCATGAGGGAAAATGGCAGGATATAGATGTAATAGTAAATAAATACAACCAGCCCTAGCCCTGGGAGCATGTCTGGTGGAAAGAATGGGGAATGGGGAGAGGGAGAGAGAGACAGAATGCAGCTTCAGAAACAGGAGTGGGTCTCCTTATCTGCCTACCCCTAGCTTCAATTCTGCCCACCACTGAATGCCACCCCCAAAACTTACCCACAAGGGTCAAAAGAGGAAAAAGACTTGTCCACCCTGATGCATTCAGACACAAAACCCCTGATGTTGACTCTCTCTTATCTTTGAGAAATCATGGAGGACAAGTGGAGTTTCAAATGACTTCAAAGAGGGCAAATGTCCCATTCCTCAATATGGGCAAAAGGAGGATCCTGGGAATTGCAGAGCAATCAGTCCGATACCAATCCCTGGAAAAATTCTGGAGCAGATAATAAAGTCAGCCTGGAAGCACCTTGCAAGCAATGGAGTAATTACTAGAAGCCAACATGGATTTATCAAGAACAAGTCTTGCCAGCCTAATCCGATCACATTTTTTGATTGGGTAACCTCCCCGGTGAACTGCGGGAATGCTGTGAACATCATATATTTTATTTCAGCAAAGCTTTTGACAAGTTTCCCCATGGCATTCTGATCAAAACACTTGCTAAAAATGGGCAAGATGGACAACTATCAGGGAGATTCATAGTTGGCTACAGACTCAGAGTGCAGGGGTCAGACTAGATGGCCCAGGAGACCTCTTCTGACTCACTCTGTTTCTGTGTTTCTATTGGCATCTTCCCACACTGGGGAGAAGTAGCGAGTGGGCTACCTCAGGGCTCATTCCTGGGCCCAGTGCTCTTCAACGTTTTTCTTAATGACTTGAATGAAGAGGTGCAGGGAATACTCATCAGATCTGCAGGTGACACAACACTGATTGGGAGAGCTAATCCCCTGGAAGACGGGCAAAGTTCAAAATGATCTTGATAGGCTGGAGAACTGGGCTAGAAGCAACAGAATGATTGTGTGATTTCTCCCCTCCCTACATATAAATCAGTGTTTTGCTGGGTTGAGTTATTCAAGAGAACTTACGCAGGGCTCAGTACAACTTTGCTCTTCATTCTCAGTCGTTTTCCCAAGCAAAAAATCTCATTGGCATTTTGCCTTAATAGAAAGATCAAAGATAAACTGGAATGGCTTTTTGAAACGTGAGCCAATAAGGTGGATTTGGCTGTTTCATAAAATCCAAGGGAACAATGAATTACAGTTAAGACCAACTACGTTATGCCAATGTCTGCTTCCGATAGTGTTTAGATTTTCATCTGATGTTCACATTTAGTCTATGGCATCTCTTTGAGGAAAAGAATGTGAAGAGGAACAGATTAAGACTGCTTGCTTAAAATGCACAAGGGTTCTTTCTAGCTGTGTGTCTTCGCTGTTGGTGAAGCCCACACCAAATGAGACCCCTTTGGAGACATCTGGGACTCATTCCAATAAATTGGGTGTCCCCTGAATCTGCATGAACCAAATATGGCTCTTTATCGAGCTTTGGGACTCCACAGAGCCTGCTAGCAAACATTGATGCAGTAATATGTACAAATTATGGCATGTGGTATTGTCATGCAGGCAGGGGTTCACAGGGATGTAGCGCCATCATTTTATAATGAGCAGGGTTGCTGACGTAACCTCCCACTCAGGGATACAGGGATCTTGTGTAATTCACACTGTTTCTGTTTTGCACATTATCGGGCATCATCTGCTCCGTCAGCTCCTCACCAACAGATGTAGATTTCCCTTCCCTCTCTAAAAATGCATGTCAAAAATAAATCCATTGGAATTTAAGGAATTGCTCCTGGTACATAAGGTTTTGTGAAAACATCTTAGGTCTAGGGTTGGGATGCATCCTAGAGGAATCCATTCCTCCAGTATTTGCAGATTCCTTCTCATAGAGTCATAGAATAGTAGTTGGAAGGGGCCATGAAGACTTTTTGAATGAATGGCAGCTTATATAACAGGCAGAAGAATAGTGGATGTGTGCCAAAAATCAGTAAACAGTAAGCTCCATTTATCCAGCTGCATGTTCAAATCTTTGTTGCTTGCTTGCTTGGTGTGCGTGATTTGCTTTCCCCTTCCCTGACCAACCCACCCTAAAATGGCAAAATTGTGGAAATGAGCTATCAGGCTGGGACGAAAAGGGAACAGAAACTCTTGATTGTATTCAGCCTCGTTTGTAGCCATGGTTTTATTTTTGGTCAATGTCTAATGCTTCAGAAAATAACTTGAATGTCTAAAGCAAACAGCCACAAACCCGGAGCTGGACTGGCATTTGCGGAATGTGTTTCAGTGTGTGTGTATGTCTGTTTGTATTGGCTGAGTATCTCAGATGGGAGTTGACTCATGATCTGGAGGGTAGTTTTATGTGTTTGTTGATGATGATGCAGCCTGACAAGGTCAAAAGGATGAGATTTCAAATACCCAGTTTTACAGAAGCATTTCATTCTTAATGATACTGTTTCTCCAGCTTCTCCCCACCCTTTTTCCCTCAAATTTGGGGTGCTGAAGCACACATTCTGTGTGGTGACACTCATAACAGACAGATTTCCTTGAATAACGCATTCTTTGAAAGTCAGGGTTTCAAATAATTTTATTCTCCTTTCTTCCTTTCCACCCTGCAGACATTTGTAGTTAGTCATTCATCTGCACTGGGAATGCATGAACCAAATGCCCCAACCCTGACATTCTCTGTGTGAGACATTCAAAACATGGAATTAACAAGCTTTAAACAGCAGCGGCTGAATGCTCATTTGCACATGACATTTTTGAAGGATTTCTCAAAGATACTTTAAGTGCATGTTTGAAAATGTAATACGTTAACAACACATATTGTTTCATGGTGTTGGAAAAAGTGCAGAGAGGGAGACATTTTTTCTCTCTCTTATAATATTATAATTAAGGACCGTCCCTTGAAACTGATCAGTGGAGGATCCAATATTGATAAAAGGAAGTAATTTTTTCTTCTACTCTGCCTAAGAGCATAAGGAATGCCTTGGTGGATCAAACTAAGAGTTCCGCTAGTGCCTTTTGTGCACATATTGCTACATAGCTGTCCACAAAACTAGGCAAGAAAGCAAGAGCACCTTCCCATGTTCCCCAGCAACTGGTGTACACAGGCAGACGTCCTTGGATACCAGAAGCAGCATATGCCCATCAGGACTAATAGCCAAGAGTTAACTTCTCCTCCATGATTTTTTCCCAGTCCCCTTCTGGAGTCATTTCTACAACTCATGGCAGTGCCCATACACTGTTCGAGGCGGCAGTCCTTTTACCCATCCGGCATCTCCCGCCAATCAGCTTCATGAGTTGACCACAAGTTCCAGTACTGTAAGAAAGGGAGAGAAATGTCCCCCTCTCCATTTTCTCCACACATTCTATCCCCTTTGTCTCCCTTAGTCATCTTTTCTTCTGCATCAAGCAATCACATCTGTTGTAACATCTGTTTTTTCGTGGCTGAGTTGCTTCGAGCACCCTTGGTCATTTTAGTTATCCTTTTCAACACATTATCCAACTATAGGATGATCTGTTTTGGTGTGGCATCCAGAACTATATACAATAGTCTAAGTGTAGTGAAAAGAAATTGGTATAATGATAATATGATATTGGCAATTTTATTTACAATTCCGTTCCTAATTAAATGTAATATGGGGTTTGCTTTTTTCACAATATCTGAACACTGGGCTGACCATCATCATCATCATCATCATCATCATCATCATCTCTATACTGTCTGTAGCGGAAGCACTCCAGTAGGTTTACACTGAGTTGTCCCAAGATCTCTTTCTTGAGCACTAACTCAGATCTCTTCTGTTCGTACTTGATGTTGGAAATTTTTGTCCCAACTGGCGTTACTTTACACTTGTTTATACTGAACTACATTTGTCATTTTGATGGCCATTCTCCCAGTTTAGGGAGATCTTTTTGGAGCTTCTAACATTGGCCTTCACTGATGCAGCCATCAATTCAAAGGGAAACAGCAGCCAAGAAATTTGAAGAAGATTGAGACTTGGAAGGGCACCAATGAAGGAAATAAAAAGACCATAAAGTGTGAGGACATTTCACTGAAGACCAAGGTCAAGATCACCAGCACTATTGTATTTGCAGTCACAGTCTATGAGTGTGGAAGTTGGACAATGAAGAAAGCTAACAGGAAGAAAACGGATGCAGTTGAAACGTGGAGCAGGAGGAGAGCTTTGTGAATACACTGGACTGACTGAAACACAAACAAGTCTACCCTGGATCAAATCAAGCCAGGACTTTCCCTAGGAGCAAAAATGAGCAAACTGAGGCTGCCATACTTCAGAAACAGGAGAAGGCAAGCCTCCCTGGAGAAGACAAGTATTAGGGAAAGTTGAAGGCAGAAGACAAAAGGGAAGACTAAATAGGAGATGGATTGAATCCATAAAGGAAGCCACAGCCTTGAACCTGAGAGGGCTGAATGACAGCCCTCAGACAGGACCATTTCGAGGGCTTTCATTCATAGGGTCGCCATGGGTCATGGCTTGATGGCACATAGTAAGAACAACAATTGCCTCTTCTTCTAACCACCCTAAATCATCTGGTGTCACCGGAAAACTTGGCCACTTCACTGCTCACTAATTTTAATTGTTTTAGGAAGTGGTTAGATAGTCATGCTGCAAAAAGCTATCAATAGCTACTAGCCCTGATGAGTATACGTTACTTCCAATATCAGAGGCTGCATGCTTATGCACACCAGTTGCTGGGGAACATGGATGGGAGGGTGCTGCTGCATTCATCCCCTTTTGTGGGTTCTGTACAGGTACCTGGTTGGTCACTCTGTGTGAAGCTAGATTAGATACGCCTTTCCCCTGATCCAGCATGGCACTTCTTACGTTCTTAAGTGGAGACAAGCATGGCTTTAGCAAGCATATAGGCAATAGATGTCAGCTCATTGGGAATGCAGGATTGGCAGCCGTTCCCTTTGTGTAACATGAAGATATGCTTTTAATGTCTGGGTACCAGGTACCTTCCTAAACATCTTCTAGGCAAGCAGGATGTCCAGACACTGGTAGAAGGTCTCTGTCAAGAGGCTCTTTATTTTTAAAAAGCTAACAAATATCCTAATGAAACTATAGAGGCGGATGGTTCATGCATATTTATCCTGTATGAACTGTTCCCCATTGCAAAACTGAGTTTAAATTGATATCATATGTGGAAGTTCTTCTTGTGGAGATAAGCCTGTAATAAGCTCGCACATGCATGAGCCAGTGTGACCCAATGGTTAAGAGTGCAGGTCTGGGACTCAGGTGATCCGAGATCGATTCCCCACTCAGCCATGGAGCCAACTGGGTGACTGGCCAGTCTCAGACTCTATCTCACGGGGTAAGATTGGGGTGGGAGGAGAATTAGGTTAAGCTACATCGAGTTCCTTAGAAGGAAAAAAGGTGAGCTATAAATATAATTCATTAAGTCATTAGTTACAGGAAGTAATCTGTGTCAGGAACTGGCCAATACTGCAGTAGAAATATTTTCAGGTATTTTTTACTTTTTATTTTAAAATTGTTTCCATTGTGCTATTCTTTCAGCCAAGAATCATTCATTCTTTAAAAATGGGTTTAGTTCATTTTTTCCCAGACTGCAATTATGAAAGCAGCTAATGTGGGGAAGTCCCTCCCCGCAGAAAGCAGCCTGATCCTCTAAGAACCATTCTCCAGGATGGGTTCCCCCAACAGCTAGTTTTGTGGTGCAACCCTTATCGCCCCCCTCCCCGCCATGTGCATGATGATGGTACTGTCTCCTTTGACTTGCATAGAAAGAAATATAAACTGGGCTGTATCTGGGTGATGGTCTTCCCCATCCACCATTTGGAATGGTACAGCCTAAATTTTCTGCCATGCAAATCAAGAAACAGCACCGCCTCCAATCTGGCCTGCATTCAAATTATCTCCAGTGTGCAACAGTAATTGATCCAGTGCTGAGCTGAGCATTTACTAAAACTATTCACTGAAGTCCTATGTGGAGAACTTGATGTGGGAATAAATCAATGAGTGCAGTGAGGGTAACAAAAACTGTGAGCATCACCTTGTGCTTCCATGCCATTAATAAGCCCTTCATCATGGCCCTTGCAGACTTGCAAGGTGTTTTCAAAATTGCAGGACAGCGATCTGGCATAGAGCTTGCGCGCGCGCACACACACACACACACACAAACGCCGAGCTAAGTATCAATCAATATGTGAAGTCTGGAGCAGGGATGGAGGATAAATTCATTTTGCTTGCATTTTAAAAGGAATCTACCTAATTTCACACTTTTGAACTGAGACGTGAACGGAACTTCAAGTATCCTTTGAAATTCACAGTTCTCTGAATTTTGTGATGAAGTTTTCCAATCAAAATATGCATATGAAAAGGTGCCTATTAGGAGGAAAAGCACACAAAAATGAAAGTTATAATGGAAGTAAATGTGCTGAATTAAAAACACTCCTTGCAGAAATGACTGCAGTGGGCAAATTGTGTACAGAAATGCTTATCTCAGAACAAATGGACTTGTGAACTTAAGAACACTTTTGAAGTTCTGGACAAACCCAACTCTCCAAGCACGCAAACCATGCATTTTTGAGGTCTCCACAGGATCTGATCGATTTAAATGTTCAGTTGAGGATACTCCTGTACCACCCTTCATATTGCGGAATTCTTTCCCAGCTTCACATTGTGGAATACTTCAGTGCCTTGGAGTAAGCTGGGCCCCATATTTTTACAGATTTTACTTGACATTACATTTTCAGAATATTTTGCTTCCTTCCATTGTTCCCTCCCTTCTATGGAATGTAGTTAAGTGGTGAAATTGGTACCTCACATGTACAAAGCATAGCAGATTTACCAAAATGAATGGACTGACATGGGCTGTAATTGGAAATTAATCAAAATGGAACTTCTATCAGCCCAGAAGCCCTGTTGGTTCTGCGTGTATCCAGGTGACAGGATGTGAAAGGATGCATCCTTGTTCTGAAGCAAGAGCACAGAAATTATTTCAGGTCAAGGACTGAATTCAATTTCAGGGAAGCTCTTGGGAACTGCATTCCAGGGGCAAGAAGGGCTGAAGGAAAGGTAGGCAGGACACAAGCAAAAAAGGGCTGGTGCTAAAAATACCATCCCATTTTCCCTTAAAGATCTTGCTGCAGCTAAGTATGCTGGAGGAGGGAGCAGTTCAGCTAAGAGAGCTGGGAAAGTACCAAATGATTGTCAGTCAAGGAAGCAGGGATGTGGCCAGGAGAAAGGGCATATAAGGAAACCAAATGGCTGGTTTGTCCCCTGGGTGGGTCAGATTTAGTGTCCAGTCAGGACAGAGGTTTCACGCCCCATCTAAACAATAAGTTAGGGTTATGTTTTCTACAAGTGTCCTGGCCTGGCCTGCATAGGAAGGTGTTGCATCCAAGCAGGTGAGCCTTTGGCAAACTGTCTTACAATTCCAGCACGTTCTGGGAAGTATATTCATCTCCTGCTAACTGCAGCAGATGGTAAGTAGTTCAAAGTAGCCCTTCTTTTCATGACTTCCAAGATGTTAATTGGTCTCCATTTGCATTCTTCCAGGTGATCTGAGGCCAGTCTCTATGCCAACAGAGTACAGCTGGATCAGAGACTCCAAAGAGCCAAATATGTACAAGCGGGGAAGCCGAGGTGAGTGATTGCATGCCTGCATCTACCTGATTTTTTTCTCCTTCCATTCAGACTCCTCCTCTACGCCCAGAGATATGCCCTACCCCTTGGACTGCACATCCACCGTTCCTCACCACTGGCTTTGCTAGCGAGGGAACATGGCTTCCCCACACGCACCTTTTTGAAATGTAGCGGCCCTGTAAGGTAGCTTAAACTGGGTGAGAGAGAGAGCCAGTGACCTTCTCTTATTGTTTTATCCACTGTAAACAACTGGCTGCCTTCCCAGTGTTCTATTCTACAATATACATCTACCTGAGCAAGCATGGGTCAACAACCAAGGAATTATGGGAGCTGTGGTCCAAAATGCCTAGACAGGTCGCATTATTGCTGCCCATTGTACAGCACCCAACCTGTTCTGCTGATTTAGCCCTTTGGCTGCCTTTGGTGCTTCTCAGACATTTTTCCCAAGCAAGAATTTCTCTGTCAGATGATCGCAACTCTGGGTCTGCTTCTGTGGAACATGGGTCCTGCTTGGCAGCTTCCCATGGGACAACTGGTTGGCCACCATATCGACAGAATGGTCTGATCCAGGAAAGCTGTTCTTTTTTTCCTTAAATGTTGTTGGGCCACAACTTATTTATTTACTTACTTAAAACATTTTTACCCCATCCTTCCTGATAAAATGTCTCATGATGGCTTACAACTCCCATCATCCCCATTCAGATTTGCCAGTGGTTCGAGATAATGGATGTTGTAGCCCAACACCTTTTGAGGACCCAATATTTGGAGAGTCTGATCTAAATTAATTGACCTCAAAAATTCGCTTTAGATGAAAGTAAGAGGGGATTCTATTGGAGGGGTTTTGGAAGCACTGGATAGTAAGTGAAACAACAGACACCCAGTGTGTCTGTTGATTTCCCTGGGAAAAGGACAACGGTAATGTGAAGTTCGTAGTTATCCTGCTATACAGAACTGCAGTGTGCCAAAGAACAGTGATTTCAAAGAACGGTGGCTACTTTGGTGCAACACACTGCTAAGAGGTTATAGAATAGCGATGTTTCTTGTGTACTTGTCTGGAGTGTCTCTTGGGTAGAGCCGAGGGCTACCTGAATAAGCCTTTGTGATGTGTGGCCTTGAAGAAGTTCAACTACAAGCAGATCGAGAAGCTCAAGGCTTTTATTTTCCCCATCCACATGCATGCTTGAGTTCTTCTTAGTTCAACAAACCTCTTTAGCTCAACGTTTCTCCTCTTACTCTCCCTCCCTCCCCCCTTCCCCCAATATACCCAACAACAGACTCTGAGAATTCACTCCTGCGGTACTTGAGTGATGAAAAGATCTTGGTAATCCAGGAAGAGCCATTGACTCAGAAGGAGAACAAACAGGATACTGGCCACAGGTCGAGGAAAAAGGGCAAAAACAGTGGAAGTCCCAATTATCCCATCAGTCCATCAATGTTGACCTCTTCTGTTAACATACGGCTTGAACCTGGGCAACAAGATGTCTTGAATTTCTCTCCAGCTGAGAACAACACTGTCCCGCTTTATCATGTAAGCTTCTGGCATCCATTTGATGGGTTTGCTGTTTCTTCCTGAATGTTTTTTGAGCCTTTAGAACTGAAATTAGCAAGACAAAAATGCTGAATTTGGGCCCAAATGACACATGGCTTTGCTTGCTGGTTTGTATGTTTGTTTATAAGTTGCCTTTCTAGACCAATCCCACCTTAGCAGTGAACAAAACACAAATATGAAAATACAAACACAAAAGGAGCATTTAGAGCTGAACAACACATTGAGTTCTGTTTCTGGTCACCACTGCAAATAAGGAAATGCACAAGGTAACATAGTTTCAATAGAAAACAATCAAAAGCACACCAATTTATTAGTTCTAAAAAAATTCTTCCTGAGCCTAAACTCAGATTGTACAATAATACAGGCAGTCAATGGGCTACGAACCAGTTCTGATCCTGAGAAAATGGAAATTTGTCTTCAAGTCAAATTTGTAGGTAAGTCAGATCACTTATAGTTGGCCTCCCACATATACAGGGTTTAGAGGTACAGGACCACCATGAAAGTGGAAGAACCGTGAATATCTCTAGGCTGCTCCCCCAACCCTCCCCACACCCCACTGTCCAGTGCCTCCTCTTTGTAGAAAGGAAATTCTGGAGAGATTTCCTTTTCTAGATAGGAAGGGTAGAAAGACCTGCTTTGGAGCTCCCCACCTTTCGCTTCCTTTCTTTCTATGGTGATGCTTTGGAGACCTCCCTCTTTCCCCTTTGGTTTCCTTTCTCTCTATGTCAATGCTTTAGAGACCTCCCCCTTTCCCCTTTGGTTTCCTTTCTCTCTATGGTGATGCTTTGGAGGCCTCCTCTCTCCCCTTTTGCTTCCTCTCCATGATGATGACAATTCTCCACATTATTTTTTTAAAAATTAATATGCTTTATGGCAGTTTGTTCATTCTTAAGTGCAGGTGGTTTGTAACTTGGATGCTCGTAACTTGGGGACTGGCTGGGTAAGAGTATAAAAAAACTTGAAATTTAAACTTGAACGTGATATAAATTATAATCAAAGCCACATCACTAGTGGCCAGTAGAACCATTAAAAGTCATGGGAAAGAGATTGTTTTACAGACCTTTTTAAGTGGCTGAGAGGGCCTGCTGTTGCATCTACTGCTCAGCTGTGACCAAATCCTCATTCATTCCTCCCTGCAGGATGGGGTGGCCATGGGCCTTCTTTTACAGAGGAGAGTCCTGTATTTGGAAGGCTGTCAGAGCACTGCCCTCCGTGTGAAGGTGACATCGATTTGAAGGGCTGCCCTGTCCAAGCCTAATTTACAGTAAGCAGCCCTAAGAAGAGCCATAAGAAAAGTTGCCCAATAAATGTTAGCATCTGGATGGAAGACTGGACAGACAGATTCGTAGACTTCCACATTTTTTCTATGGAAATGATAATAATCACTTTGCATCTATTCACATTAGGTAGTATATGCAAATGTTGTGCCAATTTTTCAGTTTGTACCTATTCATATTAGGTAGTATATGCAAATGTTGTGCAAATCTGTCTCCCTTTTTTTACCTCTTCTTGGCCACCCTACTACAAGACAACTCAAAGACATGGAATTGTTAAGGACTTCTGCTTTTGTTAGTTGTGGAGTGTGGGGCGTGGAACCAAGGACCAAGTCTAGATCTTAGTCGCTGGAGACTTACTTCGGTGTGCTATATTTTTTGCATTGTTTTGTTGTTTCTCATGTGGCTGCTTCAGATGTCAGACCAGGCACACCCAGTACCTAAGAAAGGATGGTTGTTTTGATGTCTCTAAAAAGAGATGCTGAAACTTGCCAGGGTATTTCCGTGGAAAACAGACCATCCCCAGAGCAGGCTGGTATTTCCTTCATCCTTGGTTGCAATGTGATAGTCTCCTTCAGTCAGTAAAGACTCATACAGGACTAACTAATTTACGCGGAAGCTACACAGACAGAAAGTGCCTTATCCTGCCTAATCTTGAAAGCTAAGCAGAATCGGCCCTGATTGAAATCTGGATGGGCGACTTAAATGTTGTGAACCTCCCAGAGAGCTTATAGAAATGGAATAATAAATAGTAATAATCCTTCATATCCTCGAAGGGGCATTGGAGAAATGGTAATGCCAGGTCCGAACCTCATAACTGCAATTTACAAATTAGATTTAACTATTCCAGAGGTGTCATAAATCCTTGAAGCCCCCTACCCTGAATATATACACAAGCGGTTCGCTTGGCTGGAGGCTCAGTACTTTTGGTCCACCTTGTGACGATGAAGCAGGTGAATCTGCAGCTTCAGCATTGCATTGTGTTGTCACGCTCTGGATCTGGGAGAGGGATAGCGACGTGTTAGTTGAGGAAGCAGATTGACTACATAGTTCCTCCTTGCAATTGATAACCCTCCTGCTTTGGAAAGAATGGGGCATTTTGCAATCTTCTATTGAAACTGGCTTCACATCAACTCAGTGGTTTGGTAGATCCTGGATGCCCAGGGGGGCCCACCTGCAACAGGGGTTCCATCTAAGCTCAGCTGCAATTCTCCCAGTAAGAACTTTTCTGCTCTTGCTCTCTGTGCTCCTTCCCTCTCTCGTGCACACAGCATTCCTCCTGAAGCTACTCAAAATGATAACCGCTGAGACACAATTAAATTGTTATGTATTAGGGTTGGGTGCGTTATGCTTCATCCGTTCCAATAAACAAAAGGCACTCAGTTTAAGATCGCCATATCTCCCTGCATGAATATGCAAGAAAAAAAGGAAAGATCTTCTTTCCCTCTTTGCTTTCCTTGGCAATGTGCACTTAATGGGGTGCAGCTGAACCATCACACGTGTCACATTTCATTTTGTCTCCGTTCCCATTTTCCTCGTATTGTCGTAGTATTCCTCCCTTCTCCATCTGTGTATTTTCGTACTGTCTCTCTGTTTTCAAGAGGATACAGGGAGACAGATGCATGACTTGGCCAATGGGAATAGAGAGAGCAGTGAGGTGTCTGCTGCTGGAGAAGTGAAGGCTACAATTGGCCACTTCTGGGGTTGCTCTTGCCAGGGGACTCTATGGTGTTTCTATACTAAGAGTGGTAAAACAATGACCCTGGCTCCAGATGATGAGTGAAGCAGCACTGATATGTGGGAACTGCTGATTCTCTCCATGGCTTCAGAAAGCAGAGACTCTTGAACGGGGTCCAGTCAACACATCAGTCCCACCATGACAAGATTTCATCATATCTTCTTGTGTTGTGTGAGCCCATCCTGTATCTACTTACCAGAATTACAGATTCTTCCATTTGAGTTAGGGATAGCTGAGATTTCTTTCGATTTTACCTTTTCTATGGTAGCCGTCCTGCCATGGAACTCCCTCAACAAAGATTCACCTGTTGCCTTCTTTTCTGAGTCTCAGGTAGCAGTTTAAAACGTTTGTATTAATTCAGGCTTTTAGCGAGCAGTAATATTCATGTTTTAGGTACCGCTTGATCCTTGCTTTATTACTATTTTCTTTTCTTTATCTTACTGATTGTGGTGTTCTTATGGTCTTCTGTGTGTTTATGATTTAACTGCAGCCATCTTTGCTTATAGTTGCAGGGAAGCTGACACGTGAAAAGGGATGATAAAGATATTTTTAATTCATTAGAGAGCAGAGCTATCATAGCCATAGTGGTGGTTGACGTAGGAGCGATGTGCAAGGGAGGAACAAGGTCCAGGGTGGAGACACCAGGTCCTGTCACATTCCTCCAGCCACATCCCAGGCGGGCATATTTCACAGGCCCGACTGCAGGCATGCTGGGGCCACATGGCCCCCAGTGTGGCATCTTCTGATTCCCACTGCTGCTGAGATAGTGATGGTAACACTGGTTGCCACCACCACTGAGAAGGCTTTCAGGGGTAGGTGTTCCATCCCTCCAGAAAGCCTTTCTCTCCAGGAATTATTATTATTATTATTATAACATTTCTATGCCGCCCCTTGCCGAAACCTCGGGGCGGCTTACAACATGATAAAATACATTGAAATACAATAGTACATAATAAATTACCATTAAATATAACAATACAAAAAATACATTGATTTACAAATACAAAATTAAAATCAGTTTTGGTTATGAATTAGAATCAGGTTTGGTCCTTGAAGGTGACCAACAGGAGCTCAATAAGAAGTTCCTGGGCAACCTGCCAATGAGAGAAGGATCGGACATTCTTAGCTTTAGCAACCATAGAGGTTTAACATCTTCTTTGTATGACCACTGCTTTTAATAACAATATCAACCCCAAAGTAAGTGAGCCAGTAATGTAACTGCTGGTGCCAACAGCTTAAAAAAACCCTGTCAGTTGCTTTATACAGCAGGTCTTTCTTAAAGGAAATGGCAGCTTTCAAGATCTCTGCATTCCAACTGAGTTTCTTTTCAACCTTTCCTTGGCTCCTTCACAGTTGGGCAATTTTTTAAAAATACTGTTTTCATTACAGCTGCAGCAAGAAACTTACCTCAGGTAGCCAAAAGCAAGCTAATAGCATAATGGAGGAAAATGCACCGAGGAAATAAAATTTACAGCAGTTGGTTAAGGGTAACTATTGAGTGCATTTTGAAAATCATAGCTTCAACCTTACATAGACGGAAAGCTCAAAATGGCAATTTAGCCAGAGACACAGCCATCGAGAGTAAATTCATTATCACGGTGTATCGTGCTGATTTGATCTAGTCTGGAACCTGGCACATAGTCTGGACCATTAATAACATCGAGGAAGTTTCAGACCTTGAGGGTCTTTGTAAATGTATAGCAGTTTCAGACAAACAAAGACTCTTCCTTGAATTGAAAGAAAGAATGCGCCTGTGGTCTTTTGCCACCTGAACATCTTTCCTTCTCTAGATGGATCAGATTTATATCTTATTTTCTAATCTGTTCTGTCCGTTTGCTCTTCATGGTGGAGAACTGGGTCCGTTTCCATCCTAGTGGTTGCCAGAGATTCTGTTCTATAACATTTCTACATGATTGTCCCCTGGTTCTTGAAGCTGCCACTGGCTAAACTGAGGCCAAACCAGAATATGGCTACAACTTCACTACAGGACAAGGACCCCTTGGAAATGTAAATTTGCAAGGTGCTGCAACATCCATGCATTGGATGCCAGGGGAAACCCTGTGTCTGAGAGCTCCTGGCACCAAGAAGGTTGCTATGTCTGTGTACCAGAGAGATAGAGAATTCTGCCTAATGTTGGAAGCTAAGCAGAGTCAGTCCTGGTTAGAATCTGGATGGGAGACTTGAGTCCTGCATGGATGAGGGCACTGGACCTTTAGCCTTTGTAGCCCCCTTCCAACTACATGATTCTATGACCTCTGTGAAAGCTATTGTGTCATTCTTGCAGAGAGGGAAGAGAGAAAGACGCTTTTGTGTCACTTGGGATCATATTCTGAACTTCAGATACAATCTTTGGCAAAGTTAGAAGTGCTGACGCATTTAGTTACTGCTTCCCTTTCTGCCGTACACACACTCCTCCGGCCACACGATTGTGCATCTAGTGACTTGTGGTAAGGAATGGGGGAAGCGCACAAACGACAAGTGACTAAATACTTGTTAAATACCACTCCCCTTCCTTCCATTTTCCTCCTCGACATTTTTCCTTCCCCTCCTATTTTTAGATGTATGGCAAAGGCCCAAAGATCTCCAACATCTCGCTGGCCCTGAGTTGTGCCAGCCTGCTCCTGAAATGGGGATACACAGCTATATGTCTCTGGTTCAATGAATTGTGTACCTGGTATTCCATCCCTTCATTTCTTCCTCACAAAATGTGCCTTGAAGAAGCAAAAATAAAATAAAATGCCTTCCATACAAATAGCTGCTGGATACATTAAACTGGGAGTTTTACAAAAGTCATGAAACTGATAATTACACAGAACCATTTTAGTTAAATAAATGTTTAGGAAATGGCATGGAATCAAAACCTAAAATTAAAATATTTGGAAGTGGTTCCATACATTATGTTAAGGATTCAAACTTTGCTTCATAAAATGGGGTATTTAACTAATGCAGTCTTGGCCGGATGCCCAGGTTCAGGGCTCTCACGCAACACTGGACTAACTCAAATATTAATCTCAGGAACCGCTACCCTTTTCACTACAAGGTTGTACAGGCAATTTAAAGATCTTACTGTTCTGCATCCTGCTCTTAATAAGGCTAATAACTTTCAGTAAGCCTCTCTGTTCGGAAGCACTGCTGTTTTAAGAGACAGTGCACCCCCTTAAACAAGGGGGTCCTATATTGAAACGTGGTACTGAGTGCTC
Organism: Varanus komodoensis; assembly: GCF_004798865.1. Taxonomy (NCBI): domain Eukaryota; kingdom Metazoa; phylum Chordata; class Lepidosauria; order Squamata; family Varanidae; genus Varanus; species Varanus komodoensis. Next base: position 11,729,286 of record NW_025335549.1, on the reverse strand, counting down.
ACATCCAGGGCCCCAGCCAGCAATTTCTAGGGTGTGCCATTCCCTTCCCCATCTTTTACCCACTTTTTATTCCTTCCTTCCCCTTCCATAGTTAGACATCATCCCAAGCCAGCTCAGCTGGGCTGTTTTGTGAGCTTCCTCGCCCTTAAGTGTTTTGCTTCCCCAACATGCCCTATGTGTGTCTGCCCACTTCTGCAGAACTTGAGATTCTCCCAAGTCTATTGGTGTCCCCTGTTGTGTGTGAGCAATTCCATTTGCCTAAGTTTTCACACTCAAAGAATGCATCCCCTGTCTAGATGCACAAGAATTTTGCAGTCCCAAATGTCAGCACAAGGATGACCACGTCCATCAAAAGTGAGTACAAATCATGGACCTCACACTTACGTTCATCTCACTGTGATAATGAATGCTGTATAAATATGTGAGTGTGTAAATCAAAGAGGCACTAGGGTAGCTCTTCCTTTGATTGTTGGTGCCCCTTCCAAGCCTCTGGTATCCACTCCAGCAGGCCAGCCTCACCATATGGGAATGGACTTTTTCTTATTTATTTATTTATTTATTAAAACATTTTTATGCTGCCCCATTCGCCGAATTCTCGGGGCGGCTTACAACAATAAATAAAAGTAATTATAATATAAATTACAATAAATATAAACATTAAAAATCCAAAAATCCAATATAAAATAAGCCACCCTGGCCAGATAAGATCAAGTAATACTAACAGTTAAAATGCCACTTAAATAAAAAGGTCTTCGCCTGGCGCCGAAAAACAAATAATGACGGCGCCAGGCGGACCTTTCTGGGGAGCGCATTCCATAACTTAGGCGCCACCACAGAGAAAGCCCTCCTCCGAGTAGCCACCCTCCTAATTTCTTTCACGGAGGGTTCCTGGAGAAGGGCCTCTCCCGCTGATCTCAAGCTCTTTCTTGAGCTCAAGCTCTTTCTTGAGCTCTTGGAGTCTTGGAAAACCTGCTAGAGTGAATTTTGAAGCTCTGGTACTCATTGTGACAGTCTCCACAGCCATATCTCCAAGGAGAGCACAAAAATTCAGGCAGCTGTGTTGATCCAGTTCAACAGCAACTTTATGTCCAGAGAAACCGGTCTTTTGTAACGCTCGGGGGCTTAATGGCCCATTCAAGACCAATCCAGTCCAAGATGCTTTGCAATAAAACAAAGAACAATATATTGTGAGATTTCATTTCCCCCAGCTACTACCAAGATTGCATCAAATCACAGGAGGAGCAGCAGAGTCTCATAGGTGGGGGTGGAAAATAACATTCCCCCGCCCCACTAATAAAAAGTAGTCCAGGTGGTGCTTCCCCTGCTCTGTTAGACCACAATCTGTTGAACTTTATTCTCAAATCACTTCTCACAAATATTCAGCAAAGCAGTGATGCATTTTTCAGAGCTTTCTGGTCTTGGTTGCTATTGTGGTAGAACAAAAGGGGGAGATAGGCAAGATTAAACTTTTTTTAAAGCTGACCAATTTTTCTTCTTTTTCAATTCCTTTTCTTCCTTCTCTTTCCTACATTTCTATCTTTCAGCACTGAAAGAAAAATTGTGAATGTGTGCTGCTGGGAGAAACATTCTCCCCGTCACTCCCCCCCCCCCCCCGCTGTTCATAAACAAGCTGGGTGGGGGCTGAAATAACCTCAAAGGCAACCTATTTTTAGCCAAGCACTCATTGAGACACACACAAATGTGATCGTTTTTCTTGTATCTTATGATGGGTTTAGTGTCAACTTACTGAACTAGGGAGATAAGTTAAGCCTTCTGGCATCAAAACTACTGCTTGGCAGAGAAAAAAATGATTCGGATGAAGGATCAGTAATTTTCCGACCAACAAGAAAATAGCATGTGGGCGGTGGGGTAAGAACAGCACATCAGCCTCCGTGATAAAAGTGGCAGGCAGTTTACATCTGTAGCTCAATATCCTGCTTATCTTCATACTCTCTGTGCATTGTGGGAGAACCTTGGAGACACAGAACATAAGTGGGCAATCAAACACCTCCTCTAAACCTCTCTCACTGCAGCTATTGCTAAGCTGGCGTGTTTATTACACAGGCTCCATTCAGAAAAACAGTGACTTAAGTCAAGAAGGATTACTATCTACTGTAAAACAAGGGGTGGGGACAGGAATCTCTGTGTCCTCCAAAAGTTAGCACTCCTCCATTTGGTTCCTCTTGAAGCGACACCTGATGCACTGCCTAAAATTAATATGTAGTGACATGGCATGTGCATACAAACAAAACCTGATTTTGCTAAAGTTCACCCATTCCACCTTGAAGTTCATGCCATCTCATGTCTTTATCACTTGGTGCTTTCTGTTTTTTCTTTGGCATAGAAATTCACATGTACTTTCATGCATGTTGTACCACATGTATGCATCAGTTGTGCTCATCTTTGCAAGGTACATGTTCTGGCCCTATTAATTAAAGCATGCTTATGTGCATTCTTTTCAAAAGCACGGTTTTCCATACACATTTTTCAAATGTACACATGCTGTTGAACACGCGGTCCACAAATCACATTACAAATTTCATCTGAGTCCATGTTCCATCTGGAAAGTGTGTACTGCAACCTCCCACTCCCCAAGTTTTTAAAAAAAGAATTTCTGAAATGAGTTTCTCATACCTAAATCACATGATGATAGCAATGCCTTTTGCACTCTTATTAAGGATCTGTGCATATTCCAGTTGATTTTGAATCATCGGTGCTGTTTGTACCTATATAGGCGTAAAAGCAGCCAAAGTTCCTCCCACACGATCCTTTTGCACCATGAGCAGGTTCAAATAGACATGGCTGCCTGAAACATCTTCCATTCCCTCTTTCAAATATTGCAAGCAACAGACAGGATACACCCACAGGAACACTTTTTCCCCATAGGTTCTGGTGTGAAAATATACATTTTGGTGGACATGTGCCTTTCCAGAAGTGCACACTTAAACAATTGCTCACTTTCAGACCCAAAGCCCTATTCACAACAGAAAGGCAAGGACTGGGTGGTTGCTTTAAAAGCAGGGCAAATATTGTGCAGTGCAGATGCGACACTGCAGAGCCTTTCCAAAGTGGCTCACAACATTAGATGTCATGGAATAAAAAAGAAAACCTCCCAATTACGTCCACACGAATGTTCAACTATATAAATGCCACACTGGTGGGGGAAGGCAACCTGCCGGTCCTGCTTGACCTGGCCATTTCCCTATTCCGCCTTGGATGCTGTGTTGCACCTGGCACTCCAAAGTTTCAGGCACTTCTTGGGATCGCCAATGCTTGTGTCTCCTGGTTTCTTTTTGCTCACTCAAAGTGGCTTCTGCTCATGGAAATGTGGTTTTACCCTTGCACATGCCCACTTTGATTCCAGTTATGCAAAATATCAGGCAAGCCATTGTACAAATGTTTGCACGATACGTTTCACAACTTACGTATTTGTCCTATTTCGGTACCACTAAACTAAAAAAAATCCCCAAGCAATATCCATATAGATGTTAAAATCACTATTTCAATGGCATTTAAAATACAATTTGGAAAACAATGCAGTTACAGCTACAATATATAATCATATACAGCAGTACCGGAGTAGAACAGCATGGTTCATTTAATTATAGCTCGTGGAAAGCCTGGATACACAGGTGCATTTTCAGGAGGAATTTAGAAGATCCAAATGTTTTGCCAGCTGAGCTACACAAGAAAGGGGTTTTTCCCACAACTGAGAAGGGAAAGATCCGCAAGGCCTCTTCCGATGATCTGAACAGCCAGTTGGGTGTACGGAAGGGAAGGCAATATGTGCGGTGTCCTGGCCCCAAGTTGTTTAGGGCTTTGTATGGCAAGAGCATAAGTTTAAACATGACTTGGTAGCTAATAGGTGGCTCTTGGAGCATCAGTCCTGTGTGAGCATACCTGGGTGTCCAGGTGAGCACTTTCTTGGATGCATTCTGCATTAGCCTCAGCTTGGACCAGGCCCAAGCCAGCCCATCACCATGTGCCCAATTGCACCGCAGCTCTTCCTGTGGTGCTAGGTCTAATCACAGCTGCACAACCACCAGCTGAACCTCCTCAATCCTTCTAGTTTTCCTGTTAACCTACTCTTGGATAGGGCCCTCAACTAGCCAAGCAACCCCTACCCTAATCATGTTACAAAGAGAAATTCATATGTCCTTTCCTGCATATTATGCCAAAGGTATCCATAGGTTGTGTGCATCTTTGACATGTTGGATGTTGCCCCCCAGAGTCAGTTCTGTGTCTATAGGCCCCCACTGAAATGTGACTTTGGAGGCATGGCTATAAGAAGCTGTGCATGGCTCCTGGAGGTCTGGAGAGTCTACGCATTGGGTGGCTTTTTATGGTCAGGTAACCAGACAATGGAGAGGGTGAGGAGGGTCATCTTAAGCAAACCCAAGCTCCTCTGCTTCGAAAATCAGAATTTTAGTCCAACAACAATTGCCAGAAAAATGCATCTTTCCAAATTGTAGGGCAATCCAACAGAGCAGACGTGCATCTTGGGAACGTACGAGGAACGAACTCATTTTGAGAGTGGAAATCAGTCAGATTCCCTGGGCTTGGCTCCACAAACGATGGCCCACTTTGTCCCAGCTAAGGGTCTGAATTCCTGGCAATCATGCCCAGTGCTTGTGCAAAGCTCGCCAGGAATCATGCCCTGAGCAAATCCTGTGCAAGCAGCGCCCCTCCTCCGTGCCACTTGCAGTAGCTGCTGCGCTGTGCCTGACATGGAAGGCACTTGCTGGTTGTGCGGCGTTTGTTCTGCCAGTGTTTCTAGACCACTTCTTGGCTCGGCTCACTTTCTAAGATGGGGCAAGCAGGAGAGGAAGTCTTCCAGGATGGATGGATTCTTTGGAGCTCCATCACAGCCCTAGTGGGTCATTATGTTTGCTCCGGATGGGAAATTGGGATGGGGGGGTGGGATAAACCAATACGCCATTTTCATCCAGGAGAGATCAAGTGGTAGCAACATGTCCATTATTAATTTAATATTTACAAGGACATGAAAAGATTATATTCTGTCTTTGGCTGATCTTGATTATGGTGGATATTTGGAGACACTTCCACAATCCCATTAAGAACTGGGTCTAATCAATCAAAAAGTAGGTTGAGGCTGATATTCAGAGAAGCTTACTTTAATTAAAACATCGCAATAAATCAGTAGGTCTGTTTCACAATGACAAAGAAAGCTTCTGCTAAGAATAATCAGGGGAAGCTATCCCCCATGAACAGAAGGTCATGAGATAAACCAATCTCATTTATATGGTTGAATCCATAAGTAAAGCAGTGAGGAAAATGATGCTTGCAAAAGCCACACATTTACAATCTTATCCCAAGCATGGAAGACATCAAAAATGTTGGGCGGGGGGGGGGGGGAGTGAATGGTGAAAATCGTGGGTAACAGCAGCTAATCCTTTTCAGCAGCTAATCTTTCTTGCTAGAGAGCCAAACTAGACAATAGACAGGAGAAGAAAGAAAGGCTTCCTCCTTCCTCCCTCCCTTTCTCTCTTGCTATATATATAGATATTCTAAAGAGCAGCACTGGAGGCTAACCCTTGGTAGCAAAGGATCATGGGATCATAGAATAGTAGAGTTGGAAGGGGGCAGAAGGCCATCAAGTCCAACCCCCTGCTCAACGCAAGATTCCATGTTAAGCCAACCCTCTCATGTGGCTGTCCAGCTGCATCTTGGACATCTTCCACCTCACATGCTCCAACATTGGAAAGTGCTTCCATAGTTCCACTGATTCCACTGGTGAAGACCGTCTTCTAGTTTTTCTGCTCCTGTTCCCTTCTTAGTACATACCCAATTTATCTAATGCATTACTTAAGATACAGCTTAACAAAAATATGCATCTTTGTTGTCGGTTTTGTATGATATAGACATTGGTTCATTCAGTAAAGAAGTAAAACAAACACACACACACCCACCCAATTAAACCCTTTTGGCATGAGCTGCATGGATGTCACTGGTGGTCATTAAGACCTTTCCAAGAGGAGATCCTAATTTTCCTGTGGAAAACACTAATTTAGCCATCCCGGAGACAGAAGTCTTGCTTTAAACAATGGTGCTGACAGGCATTTGCCAGTCGTTCCCACGCATGCCTCAATCTTTCGCAGGAAGAACATCCTCAGAGTTGGCAAGCTGTGATTCACTTTGCAGGCTTAAATGGATTGTGATCAAGAAATGTTTCAGCTGGGCCATCAGACCTGGAAGCACTAGCGCGCACTCCTACATGCATCTACTTAGCATTAAGGTCTTATGTAGATCAGTGAGACTTACTCTTAAGTAAGCAAGCTTACAATTGTGCCCTCAATGTTCCAAACTCTGCTAACTTTGCCTTAAGAGGACAAGAGCAGAGACCAGGCGTGAGGGGAATCAGGGTGCAGGGTCCAGTGTGTGGCATTGGCCAGAAAGATCACAGCTGAAGCAATACAGGAAACGCTTTTCTATCACCACACATCGCCTTAAAGGCGATTCCAACACAGCTTCCAGACCTCCGTCCAAACTGAGTTCTCGGGGATGTGCAGGAATGTGTAAAATCTGTCCCTGCAGTGAGCTTCGTCCCCTTTCCAGCACATCTGTTCGGGTGAAGAATCCCTCAACAGCCTGCCCCAATGTGTCGCTCTCCAGATGAGTCAGGCTTTAGCCCCATCCTTTGAGGTGGATACCTGGTTAATAAGCGCTGATCACGGAGTCCAAGTGTGGCCATTTCAACATTTCCACAGGGTTGCAGAAAGTTTACCCTGGCGGAACCATTTCAATTATTCTATGTTCTGATGAGACAACTAACCAACTTCCCATCATGATAGAACCTGGTAACTATAGTCTAATGAATAATATTCTACATAATATCCTACAATAATATTCAAAGCTGCATGTAAATGCTTTGCTTTGCTTTGAAAAGTAAATGGAAAGAAAAGCATTTATATCAAAGGCGTACTCCAGGTTGCCTTAGCCCTGTGATCCCTAGCCAATTTTCTGGTCACACAGCCTCTGGAAGGAGCACAGAGGGGAGAGATACTTTCAAACAAGCTGGTGACCTTGCTGAGGTCTGTGTTAATTCACATGTCAATTACCAAAAATCAACTGCAACCGACTTGGATTTGGGAACTCTTCTGAATTATGAACTTGGATAATGACATGGACCATAAAGCTTGTCCAGTAACGCAGTCCTGATGAGAAGCATATTCCAAGCACATTTTGCTCTGGAGAGGAGACCGGACATTTGCTTCCATCCTCTGAAATGTATTATAGACATGACAAGAAGAATAATTAAGAAAAATGGAGGCTGGTAGAGCCACAGCAGAACAGCTCCCAGGAGAAATCTATCAAACCCACCAAGGTACAGCAGCGGAAGGGGAAGATTAATGATGCTGGGTGATGCCCCAGTCGAATGCATGGAGTACCACAAATCCGGACACAGCGCTTCCTGGGGATCAGACAAGCACCTTTCTTGATCATGATGGCTTGTAGTGTCTGTCCAGAATATGTAAGCCATTCCTGAATGGATGAAGGGAGGGGTGCCCACAGTTAGCGCATCGGCATCGCTTTACACGTGCCATGCAGCAGAGATAAGGCATCAAGGACAGCAATGTTCAGAACCCAGTGGGAGAACATGTGGGTGTCCCAGAATGCATTGCTGACATGAAAGTGGCCATTTTGACGGAGGAGAGACTCCAGAGTGAAACTGCCTTCCTAGAATTTATCAGTTACTTTTGGTATTATTCATTTATTAATGCATTGTATTTATATCCTGCTGAGAGCTGGAGAAAATGAAACATACAGATCTGCTCGTCCTTGGATAGGAGTCAAGATTCAGTTTCCTATTTTCATTTTGTCCTCAGCTTGCTAAATGTTTAGTAGGTGCTATGTCTCTTGTAGAAGTCTCCAAATCCATGTAGCCTGTGAACAGCAAATTAATGGCTGGAATGCATGAAGTAGTGTGTTTCGTCAGGCCATTATTGTGATATGAGAAGGCATTGTCAAAAATATTATAATTAAGGATCTGGCACAGCGACCCTGAAGGACAGTTGCAAAAGCAATTCCTTTGGAGTCAGCTCAGCCCGCTTGCATGGTGAAGCCCTCTCAAACTAAGTGGGGTTTCCTGTGTCAAATGTTCATTAATACACATTTCATAGGATTTGTTAAGGAATCTATTAGCAATCAGGCCAAATTGATATTTATCGCCACTACCACACAGCTTCTATTGCAGGGTAATTAAATCTGATAATTACCACCAGATGTGTCCCCCCCCCCACCCTCTTTAACTTTTACATGTTCTACAAAGAGGTAAAATACCTCAATATCTGCCTCAAACAAATACAATTCTGCTGGTTTCCGGGAATTAAAAGCTGCCTTTCTGTATAGCCTGTGGTGTGTGCTTTGCCCTCCCCTCCCCTCCCCTCCCCTCCACAACAACACAGTCTAGAGTACTGAGGCTGAGGACGCTTCACTCCATCCCTCCCATTTTTCTATCCCCTTGGTAAAACAGAAAGTCAGCCTTCTGAGACCACTGAAATTCCACCTCTAAGGACTTTTCCCTTGAGGGTTCCCTAGTCGATTGATACAGATTGGGCCAAACGGGTTCCCAATGGGGGTGGGGGGAACCAGTACTTCCCATGATTTGGAAGTTATACTTTTATTAATCCAGCCCAAAATAGCATTTGCTTTCAGATTTCTGCTGTTTTTCAATATCCTTTTTATTTCTTTTGAATGCATATGTGAACCATTCCAGTAGCCTTCACTGCCAACAAGCATACAAATCCTATAAAATAAAACTTTAAAGCAGAAATGTAATGGTGATGTATGTACAAGTTTAGGCCAAGGGACCTCCCACATCCAACATATTTGCCAGATAATATATTGCACAAATTAGCGAAAATAATGCATATACAATATCTGGGGAAAAGTTGATTAAATTCTGTTCTGCTTCCTATTAGAATCCATTATTTATTCCTCTGTTAAGAACATTTGTGCAATACTTTTCCTGAATGAGCCCAAAGCAGCTAATAATATAGGTTTAAGCAACAACAATCTGAGTTCCACCTGCCCCGAGCATGAGGTAGACTCTACGTTCTGGAAGAATGGAGACGTTTTGATGAGGAGACGAGACGAGACGAGAGGAGAGGAGTGGAGAGGAGAGGAGAGGAGAGGAGAGGAGAGGAGAGGAGAGGAGAGACTGGAATATGAACTGAGGCCCTGGCAGTGCACTGCTTTTAGACAGGCTGAGTCCTATCTATAGAGAATTTTGTCGCAGTAGAATGGGGAGATGAAAATTGCCCTTGTCTTCTGTCCTACCTTCACTGCAGCACCTGAGCTAGATATCTCAAAGCCTTCAGGATCTTCTAACAAGTCTTCCAAAACCATCCCTCAAATTATCTGCCCAGAAGAGAAAAAGCCATAGGAATTTGCATGAACATTTCTAGGGCTGGGCTGAATGCGTCGCTCAGTGTACTTAGCAGCCATATGCCGCTTTTAAATAAAATTAATCGATTGCATCAGCTCTTACATTCACAAATCTTATGATTTTAAAAAATATCACATGGGGGAGGCAAAGTCCTTTACCACTCACTGTTGTGACTGCTAGCGACTGACTTGCCAAAGTTCCAAAGTGCAGTTCTAAAATTGTTCACACTTTTTAATAGTGTTTGCAAATAGACAAATGTAATGACAACTTTGGAGTGCGTCTATCTGAGCTTCCAAGCTGTTTGACTGGCTTCACAAGCTGACACCATCTTCCTGCATGTTTCACTTGCAAAAGGAAAAAATGTTCCCCTGTTTCTTTGCATTCTTCATGGACATCTAAAGTAGCTGACATATTCTTTCCTCCCAGGACACTTCTGCTGGATGTACCTCTTGTGCCTGAGCTTAACCCACCTAAGTTAGCCTTTCTCATGAATATCATGGGAGCTGCGTTGACCTATCCACCAAAGGAGATCAGAGTATGAAACCAAGTGTGTTTCTGAAACAAATCTGCATGTGGGTACCCACATACTTTCACACCTAGTGTTACTTCCCACCACACTAAAATGGCTAGGCCAGTGCATCTGGATTCTTCTGCACTTATATAACATTCAAGCCCCATAGGATAGCTGTGCTCTTGAATACAAACATCCACCATCTAGTACTACTGTTCTTGGGTAGGTACATCCAGCCATTTAGCACCTCTGTTTTTGAACCATCCAGTTTATCAGCCTATCAGCCTTTGTGATTAGAGTGCTTGTGAACATTCTGTAACATCAAATAAGCTCAGGCAATATCTATGCAAGGGTACAGATGGGCAACCATAAACAGGCCAACAGTTGGTTTTAGAGCCAGCTAAACTAGACTTTTGTATTTATTTCTATGTAATGACAGCCATAGGATACAAGTGTATGACTGGATTTAGATCAGAACCACAGCTAACTCTCCTCCTCATCCCCGTGTAATTTCCTGATGAAAATATTATCCCTTCCTCTTTTCCCATGGATTCGTAGCCACAGAAACCCACATTTGACCACATAACTGTTAAGGGTACAGTCCTATGCAGTTTTAGAGAAAGAAAGGTGCAGGACTCCAGGTGTATTAAAAACTGTAGGGGAGTTTATGGACAGAACTCTCCTCATTTGACCTTCAGTTTATTATATTGATGTTTTTCTGTGCTAAATTAACAATTAAAATACAATTGCCCATCTCAGAAGGTTTGAAAACTTGTTTTTAAAACAGAAGGAAAAAAGGACACAATAGCTTTATGAGAGAGCCATTCCAGCTAATGGGCAGAATAGAAAGCTAATAAATAATAACCTTTATCTCTGTTTTATACATTGCCAATTCAGTGTTTTGTTTTTCATTTCTCTTGTAAAATCATTGTTCAAAGTGAGTGCAAGTTTTCAACTTCCTTCCTGTAAAAACTGTAGATTGTTGATTTGTTTTGTTTTTGCGGTCTGGCTATTCTGCAGATAAAGGAACTTTGATCATGTTAAGGAACTCTTTCATTTTCTTTTTCTTCTACTTAAACCCTAACTGTTAAGCCTCACTTCTTTCTTTTCCCACCACTTCTTTTCTGCAGAGAGCAGGAGATACAGTCACTGGAGACTCTGAAAGGTAACGACATCTTTGTCTTCTTTCTTTTGAAGTATATTTAGAAAGAGTTGCTGCCATTTGTATGAATTCAAGCTTTAATATTTTAGTTGTCATTTTGAGACCCTGAGAAACTTTGTATTTGCAAGATAGTCCCAAATATATTTTCAGTAGAAGATAATCAACAGAGTTGAAAATACTCCTGAATCATGTCACCTGATTATTGGATGAGAAAGAAACAAGTGCAGGATTTAAATTATTGTAGACTTGTACTTTTTTTTTTTACAGAAGCTTTACATTGGGATGAAAAGTGCAATTAGGCTGTTAAGATTCAGCAAATGCGCTTTTATTTGCTCTTCAAGTTGTACCATTCCTCTTTTAACAAATAATTCCTGCTTTCAAAGGATTTGATCCAAACCTCATCATACTTAAGTTACATTGATTTCAATGGGTCTACTCCATCATTAAGTTTGGATTCAACTCGAAATTTGGAGCCCTCAATCCAATTAAATCCATTTGCAGTTAAGTATGGGTCTAATGCAACAACGTTAGGTTCCTGTTGCATCGATTTTTATCCAGTGAAACATGTCCCAGCTTGATTCCTGTACAAACATGATGCAAGTAATTTATCTGACTTGAGACCATTTTCTCCCTAAATGTTTGATTATGCAATAAACAATATTCAGCAATGACTGGGCTGAGAAAACATAACCCCACTCAGCCACTCCATTGTCACCATCGGGCACTGGTTTAGCCTGACTTGTGGAAGATGAAAAGGAGAAACAAAACTGCATGTCATCGACTTACCCATGACAACACCCTCCAAAACTCCAGATGATCCCATTCAGCAGTTTCCTTTCATGCTTTCTCCCCTGGCTTCAGATGAGATGATAACACACCCTTCAACAATAACCCATGGTTCAAAGACAACCCATGGTCCAAAGGCTCCAATCATGCCCAACCCTTTACCATGGATTATTCATCAGCCTCAGGAATATTACATGTACCTGTTGCCAGAAAAACTTGCCCCCTGCAATGCTCTGCTCTGACTGGGCTCAGGCAACAAGACCATTCAGCTTCCTCCAGAAGCTGGTGCTGGAGGGAAGATCTGTGTGGAAGGCACAGCTTGCTCTGAATCCCCTGCTGAGCTAAGGTACTGCCCTCCAGTGAGGCTGAGGCTTCATTCTTGCTTCCAGCAGTGACATGAAGGGCCACGTCCCGTCTGGCTGGCTTATGCATGTTGAATCCAGGAAGGAGGTCTGGGAACGCACGATCCTGGCATTTCCCACAAGCAGAAAAGTGCCTCGTGGCAGCACACCGGAGCATCTAGAATCTCAGCAATTCCACTGTAGGTTGAACTGCTGCAAACCACCCAGAAAGCTTTGGCCGTTGGGCAGTATAGGTGTGAAAATCATCACCGCCACCACCACCACATCATCCTCATCCTCATCATGACAACTCTGTAAATTGTGCCCGTTTTCCTGAAGGGGGTGCAGTCTGTAGCCTGAACAATGTAACATGACTAAAATCAACCAAGGGAATGTGTCTGAGCCGAAATTTGATCAAGGGAATTCTAGCAAATAATTTATGCTCTTAGTTCAAGATGTGCTTGACGTGAACAATACAACAGTGGAACCAGCCTCCTAGAGAGGTGGTGGCTCTCCCACACGGGAGACATTCAAAGAGAAACTGGACAGCCCTCTGAGTGGGATGGTGTAACGTGGTGTCCTGCAACAGCAGGGGTTGGACCCAATGGCCTTCATGGCCCCTTCCAACTCTACTCTTCTATGATTCTACGAACACAGCAGAGTGAGGGCATTTTGAAATGTGTAGAACAGCATTGCTGGCCACCTGCAAAGGCCGTGGACCAGCAAGGGGTCCATTACTGACCCCCAGAAACTCTTGGCCTGCATTTTTTTTCCTAGTTGTCACTGTCTGTTCATCCGTCCTAACTTCCTTACATTGTCCTAACTTCCTTAATCTGTCCTTACATTGTTACATGTAAAGAGTAACAATGGGAAGGAGGATTTTATCAATCCATATAAACTTGTATTATGTGCTGGATTCCAGTTTTCTACCTCTTGCAGTGAAAAATCTTAATTGTGTTATGGTGCTTCTGTGTGCAAAAAGTAACCACATTAAGCACAGGTTTGGTATTTCCTAATCTTTGCTTCCCATGAGAATGGAGGGACCTCGTTTTAAAGAGATCTCACCTGCAGCCTACATTTTGTCTTTACAAAATTGCTACAATGCGATGCAACACGAGGTCAATGCATTTCAACTCTTTGCCAGCCCTTCAAAGAGATTTTGCAGATTTTTTTTTTAAACAGGTGGTACAGTCAATCATAGGTCCATTAAGACTAAAAGAAACGCATTCGGTATTGAATACTCGGAGCATTTTTACACTCAATGTCAAAAGTTGAAAAATCCCAAAGTAGACTCAGATGGATGGTCTATCAGGCAACATTTTATCATTAGAACTCTGTCAATTCTTGTTAGCAGACAAACTGAACTGATCTCTTCTACTGCATCGCTAGTTCTCCCCTGGAATAAAGGAATAGGTCAACCTTCCTCAAGTTTAGCCCAGCACATCTGGAGGGTACCAAGTTCAGGAAGGGTGGCCTAGGGCTTTTCACTTCAGCCAGCTGCAGTAAAGTGCAGATCAGAACCAAATTATCGCAAAGCTTTTTTTGTTTTCCTTTCTCCCAATTTTGTGTTATGGTTCCTGGTTCAAAAATACAAGCTTGTTTCTTTTATTTGAAATCATTTCCATTTTTTCCCTCTGCCATAAAGGCTCCTGAAACAACTAAGGTATAATTAATTCAACCAGATAGGCCCTGTACACAGCTGGCCTTCCAAAACAACTCACAAGGAAAAATGAATGAGAACAGAAAGGGTTTGTAGCGGTGCTGGTGGAACAGCCTGTTCTCCATGTCATTTCCAATGCATTTGAAAAGGCAAGTTTAGAAATGTTCCTTTCGTGGGAAAGTAAGTTAAAACTTCTGTGTAAATATGAATATTGGTGCATGTTTTTAACACATTGGATATTCATGGAGAAATGGGAGGTGAAAATGGCCATGCATAATGGACATATACAAAACGGAAACTGCTGGTCTGGCAGATAAAAGCATTGATGACTCCTATTCGTGATGGTTATGTCTTATCCCAGGATCAGAGCAGACTCTACCCACTGATGGTTGGAGGACACAAGCAGCAGGGTGGGGTTGCACTTGCGTCCTGCTGTTGGGCTTCTTTGAGTGCCTGCTTGGCCCCTGTGCAAACAAAATGCTGGACTGGAGAAGCATTTGGTCCAACTCCCCAGAGTTCTTCCCATGCACCCTGCTGCCATGTTGCCTTGAAGCTCCAGTTTCTCCATTGAAATGTCTGCCCTTGGGCAGTGCCAGCAGAATCTGCTTTCCTTGTTCCTCACTTTCTACATCTCATTTTATTTATTTAATGGGAAATGTAAATTAGCCTCTCGAAGAGGCTTGGAGACAAAAACAGTCTCAGTGATGGATTATGAATGTGTCTGGGGGACCCTGCTGGGTTGTTTAAATGAAACAACTCTTTTTTAATCTTTCATTTTCACCCTAATTAACACTGTGCAAACTGGAGAAATATCGGCACCATAATTACATAAATGTTTGTCCTTATTGCCCACTTGATACGTGCATATTAAGGACCTGTGTGTACTTGGTGAATTGTTACTGGATGGTCATTCAAATGAACAAGAAGCATTTTCCGTTCATTGTGGACACAGCAATAAGAAATTTATTAGGATTTCTTCATAAGCTTGCCTTGCAAGCTTGACACACAGCTTGCCAATGTCTCCCAAGAGTTATTTTTCATCTGTAACATCCGTTATTTGATCCTACATCAGGGTTGTAAAATCACAAACCTCACTCGGAAAGGCCAAATACATTCTCAAAGCAGCCCTCTCAAGTTTCCCACCTGGCCATTCCCTCTTCCCCCGACGGGCGATCACCGAGCGGTTTCTCTGCTTTCGCGTGGTTTTTTTCTCATTCTAAAGGGATGCCTCGCCTACGGCACAGTTGCCGGCAGTAAGTGCTTCAAGCTATGATATACGGGCACTTGGAATATTTTGCTGCGCCCCTTTTGCCTTCAGCCACATCCATCACTGGAACACATGGACCTCCAGAGCTTCTCTGGAATGGAATTTGGCCTGTGGCTGAAAGACGTTCGACAGCCCCTCCCGGCATTGAAAGCTGTCCTGCATTTCTGTGGTTTTCTCCTCCAGATGGATCCCTTACCATGTGGGAAGGGCTAGGAGGTTAATGCTCAGCCCAGTGCCATCTAGTCAGGATGGAACCACAGAGATCACACCTCTCCATTAGAATAAGCCATAGACGAGGCTGACAGCTGTGGTCCCGTGTCTTCCCGGCCTGTTGTCTCTCTGTGGTGGGATAAAATTGAAGGCCCAGCAGGAGGAAGAGGTAGATCCAGACTGAGGCAAGTTCCAAGTCTGAGGGACCTCCTTCCAGGCAGGGTGTCCTCTCCTGCATCATTGCCCCATCCCTGTTTTTTTGGCCTTACTCACTGGCAAGAACAAAGCCACAGTCTGTGATGGGCTACTTCCTACCAGAGTGCCTACAGTGTCGTGTCACTCCAGGCCATCATTAAAGGACCCAGCTGGATTTGCTTGCACAGCTGTCTGGCAGGAGGGTCTCAGACGTGGCTGATCAGCGCAGGGTTTTTCCATCCTGCAGTCCAGAGGAACCCTTGGCCTGTGAAACAAAGGACCCCATCAGTTCTGTGGGTTGCCTGCCGGCTTTGTCCCCGGGTTGTGCAACTCTGATCTGCAAGTCCTGACCGCGGGGGTGCTTGCTTCACCTTCCTAGCAAGCAAGGAGGCCCACAGAGCTGACAAGAGCGTGTTGACCTTCCCAGCCTCCGCTGGGAAATTCCCAGGCTGGGCTTGACCTGGCACAGGGAGGCCATTTTCAGTAGCAACCCACTGAGGTGAGAACGTGTGTTGCAGCTTTAGAGGCACAGCAAGAAAAGCAAGTATCAAAAAACGAGCCGCCGTGCGAATGCTGGCATCACCAGGTTTCGAGCCCCACAGCATCAGAAACCATGCGCTGTTCGAAGAAAACCCGACCAAACCATGTCTGCCCTTTCTGCTCTGCCAGGGAGGGGCTGAGTCACTGACATTTCTGCTCAGCAGCCTCCGCTGCAAAAGCAGCAGGAAGGAGGAAGAAGTGGCTTCTCAGCCACAGCTGGGACCCTCTGCCAGTGCATCAGGCCGCTGACCCTGAAAGAACACCGGCACACGCCAGAGCAACAGAGGCGGGGAGGGATATTGCCTCTGACTGCCGCTAATGCCAAAAGCACAGAAGAGGCGAGAGAGCCGTCTCGGAACCAGCGGCCTTGAATCTGCTTTAAAGCAGGGGGTCAAGGGCCAGCTGTTTCCTGGCTCTGAATTGCACTTCAGAAAAGCTGCTGCTGCCTGGGTGGAATATCTGGGGACCAAACACCTTCCAGGCTGTGTGACATCCTGCAATGTTGCTGTCAAGGGCAGTCAAGGGTAGGCATAATAGGAACCTGCCAAGGGCCAGCAGGGGACAACAGCCCCCGGAATTGCGACCCGCTGGCTGGCGTGCCTCTCGCCATGGCACAGGCAACAGTGGAGGTGAGGCTGGCTTCATCCTGGCTCTCTGTCTCCAAGCAAGCAAGGCAATGGTAGGGTTGAACCCTGAGCAAGAGCAAGAGGGGCAGGAGCAGCTGCTGGCAGCGGTGAGGAGAATCGCTGGGGGAGGCGGCCCGTTGAACGTGTCCTGCCAAGGGGCCTTCAAAACCCTGGAGCGATCACTGGAGGCAGTTGAGACATCTGGAGTGCCCTCAGCTATCCTGAGCCAACTCATTCCACGCCCACTAAGGTCCCTCTAGAGCTCCCTCCAGAATTATTTTCTTTTTGCCGTCACCTATTCTTGCATCCCTGTTCTCGCTTATTGATCATCCTGGTAGACCTTCACCCTGCTGGCGTGTGGGAGAGGATGGGGAAGAGCCTTCTCTGAGCCGTCTGCATTCTTCCACGGGGGGACTTTTTGTGCATTGAATGTGATATGGCATGGGGGGCCCGTCAGTCTTCACCTCACCTTCGGCTCATTTTTCTGGCCAAACCCCTTTGCCCTTAGCCTCACAATTTTGCTGTCTCTGAAACATGCATTGGAGGAGCAGACTGTTGAATCAGAAGAGTAGCTCTGCATTCCGCAGCCCAGACTGCTTGTAGGCCTTACACTTGCAGCAGTTTCGTGGGCTTGTTACTTTCCTTTTAGTCTCACCAGTTTGCCTTTGGAAATGGATGTTTGGGGATAGGCAGGGCCCATGTAGCCATTTTGTGGGAGCATCAACCAACTTCCACCTGCGTCCAGCAGCCCAAAAAGGATGGAAACCTCCGGCGGAAGCTCCGCCTTCATCTGTGCTCAATCCATATACTCATAATATTGCGAAATGCCTACAAGCCACCAGCAAGTTCCTTCCGGTGGAAACCAGGTGTGGGTGGAATAGCTTGGTGGTTGGAGAAACAGGGTGAGCATAGCAAGATGTATGGTCATATCAAGATTCTTTTTGCAAGAATGCCTGTTGCACATCAGTAAAAGAGCGCACAAAAGAGAATCTTATGCATGTGATTCTACATGTGTCTGCACCTGATGACTTGTTGGGTTTTTGTTGAGATTTTTCATTGCACACTCGTGCATGGGTGATTCAACGCGGAGCGCAGGGAGTTGCAAATGAATGGAAATCCACAACGAGGCGATCACGGTCCTGGGCAGGCATTAATTTTTGAACTGTGAGTGGGACTGGAATTCAGGAGGAATAAAACACGGGGCAGTCAGTGCCGTGAAGGAGGGCGGGAGACATCAAGGACTGCAGTTCCAGCTCGGTGTTAGGACACCTTTGCCTGATGTGCAGTCCTTGGAATGCTCACTGGAGCTGGGAAAGCCTCTCAAGCCCCTGGAGAGTGTTGCCAACAACAGTGGACAAGCGCAGGGCTTTATGGACTCGGGATAAGACAGTTTTCTGTGTGCTAACTGTGCCGTGTCTCCTGCAATCATTCTGAAGACTACTCCAACCCTAACCCTAACCCCACCCCCACCCCTTCCAGTTGCATTAACAGAGATCAGCTAATCAGCTTTGAGGATTGCCAAACCAGATGCTTCCCTAGGCACCAGTTGCATTTTGCTAGACTGATTTTCCCCCTGGGTTTTTTGTGTTTGTTTTGTAAGCTTACATTTTGAAGAGAGGTGGGTTTTTCCCATAGCTTAAAAAAAGATACTTTACAAACTCAAACGACACGCTTTGTTTTCAACGACATGAAGACTTTAGCAGGGCTGTCTGTGTGGTTCTCACTGAGGGGTCTGAACTACTTGGTTCATCCTTTCCGGGCAAGGTCTGTGTGTCAGAAGGTGCGTACACCATGTGGTCAAGCTTCAATGGAGCCATCAGAAAAATCCGCAGAGACTAAAACCTATGCAAATGAAGCTACTGCTTTCGGACTGTGTTTGTGTGAACTTAAGAACTCTTTCCTTTTTCTCCCCTCCACAATCTCTTTCCAGGTATGTGAGTTCTGCCGTTGAGCGTCAAGGAGTCACATCCATGAGGAAGGTAAATCCTTGATAAACTACTCTAGCATCCTAATTATTGTTATTTCTGGAGTGGGGGTGGAAAGGATTGTCTGTCTATATTGATAGGTATATTGGATAGTCCACTGCTTCTTCTGAGCTGGAATAACAGAGGTTTTCCCAGCTTGTTGCTGCAAAATAATGGGTCTTCAAGTTGTGCCTTTGCTTGAGAAATGAGAAACCATTTCCTGGATTAGTGCACTGAAGCACCCCGTCTCCAGCAACTGATGCTTCAGAGAATGCAGAAATGCAAGGTGTAGAGGTGTTTCCCTGCTGTTTGTCCCCAGTGTCTTGAATCAAAGATATGCAGCTCCTAACCATGGAAGTTCACTTTTAGCTGTTACAGCAGCAAAGAAGTGGTCAAGAAAATGCTGCAGTGCAAATTTGCAGCCCTAAAAAAGCATTTTCCTGTTCCAGGTTCCCACCAGGCGTTCCCTCCAGGCCGAGCATTTGACTCATGCCTACTCCCGTTTGCCTTTTCTTTTCCAGCAGGCACTTACCATTGCTACTGAGCACAAGCTGTCTTTTAGTGGACTGTACTGGGAGTTGCTCACTCTAAGGAAGAACTGGAGTGCAATGGCAACGTTTTACCTGCAGGGGTCCCAGTGTCACGCCCCAGCATTTCTAGGCAGAACCGCAGAAATTCCTGCCTGTAACCAATTAACAAAACCAGCCTAGATGGACTCAGGATAAGGCAGCTTCCCATGATCCCCTTCAGTTTCCCAAGTTCCCCTTTAAACACCTTTAGGCTTCAGAAAGCTTCAGGGTTTCCCATGTATTCTGACTCTTCCCTCTTGTTTCTTACTGGCCTCATTTTGTATTCCATCTTGGGAGTACATTCCCCCGGAGTTTTCTCTTATAAGGAGTGACTGACATAGCCATTCTTTAAAAAAAAAAGTCACATACTGTGGCAACAAGTGGAATCAGGAGGCATATGCGGCGTTCTGCCTTTTTGTGTGGTCTTGGCTTGCTTACCTGGGAAGAAGCACTGTCAGACATAATGGAGCTCACCTCTGAATTGACATGCATAGGAACGAACACGCTGACTTCTTTCTGAGCAGGAGCTTGAGAAACAGTGTACTGTGTCTCCGATGCCCAGCACTGTTGCTCTAAAGGAGAGGTGGGGGTCCCTGGCAGACCCCGGCACAGTTTCATGTACACCTCACCCCACTTTGTAAACTGCACACATGGTCTCTGCATCCATTCAGTTGTGGCTCTGGGCACACCCACGGATGCAATGCAGACTCCCAGAGGTTTTCGAGCCAGGTCAAATATACAGTTGTTATAAAAATAGGCAATGTCCTTTATCTCCAGTTTTAATCTCCATTGCATAAATGGCCACCCCAGGCCAGTGGTGCAGCTGGGTCCTTTTAGCTCATGGACTTCACGGTCTCACAGGGTCCCCCTCTAGACGACCTTCTCTGTTGCTTCGCTTGTGACACACTGCACAAACACTTCTCCTCTTTGGATCCTTCATTCTGCACTTTGCCACTGCTTCTGCAGTTGTTATATCTTAAAAGATCTGCTGTCCCTGATTTAAACAGAAAATGTTGGAGTGTGTACATTTTCACTTAAGCTCTCTTAAATCATAGCACTTCATGACTGCAGGGGAAAAATTGAATTTGCTTCACCTGCTACTTTCCAGTAAGTTGGGCTGACTAACTTAGTTCCAGTGTCGAACCTTAGCTTTCCCTTTGCCTTAGTGCAGCCCTGAGACAATCAGGAGTCACTCAAGTTTTACTCTAGTACCTACACCGAGAAAGACACACGCGCTATAAAATGTGGATTGAACAGTGTGAGAGAGGGAGCGGAGAGAGGGAGGAGGGAAAGATTGAGCGTAGTAAGTGAAGAGCGAAAAAGACAGTGGAGACTGATGCAGATTCAAATATAGCCCTGTTTCAAATAATATAGCTGTTCAGGATGCAAAGCTATGCATCCCTGGGCAACATAGCTAGCTGGAGAATGCAGGGAATTGGAGGATTCTTTTCTGTCTAAAGCAGGCACGGAGCTGTATCCCTAGATGGCATTGTGCCAGATCTTTCTCCATCATGCTGAGGATTTTCCCCGGGCATGAGCTTAGCTTTTCAAAGCTTCTTGTATGGGCATATTGGGAAGAATGAAAGCAAGTCATATGCCATTCTGCCACTTGCTGTCAGCCAATTCTGCCACTTGCCCACCCACCAAGAACGTCCCCTCCCTGCAGGCGATTCTTCATGGAGCCCGTGCAGAATCATGAGCTGAGCTGCCGTGTGCTCTGGACAGAAGGCTTGGTGGTGCCATTTCTTCCTCTTTTTTTTTAAAGATTTTTATTAAGATTTTTAAACTACTACTAAAAACATCGATCATCAAATACATTGGACATACCGGGTCAGCCCCCTACTACATATTTTTTAACATTCCATAGTCATAATCAAATTCGTTTATAACAACTTAAAGACATCTTTAAATCTAAGCCAAGTCCCGTTTCTCCAGCCAATAATAAAAAAGTTCCCAAGTTTGATAGAAGTCAGTATCTTCTTTCTCCTTCAGTGATAATCTATCCATTTCTGCACAGTCCAGAATCTTTCTTAGGATCAGTTCGTCGGTGGGTAATTCTTCACTTTTCCAATGTTGAGCAAATGCAATCCTCACCGCAGTAATTACATGTAACGTCAAATACATTTCTTGTTTGTTAATATCTTCCAGTATAATGCCTAATAGGAAAACTTCATGTTTAAAAGCTAAAGGTTTTTGTAGCATTTCCTCAAGCCATTTATGTATTTTAATCCAGTAGTTTTTCACAGTCACAAGTCCGAGGTGGTGCCATGTCTTGCCTTTTCAGAGCCCCACCTTGCATTTCAAGCTGAATTCTAAGCAACTGAGAAGAGCAAAGTGGGCAATTAGGTAGACATTCAGAATTCCAAACTAGGCACAAACTTGGAAAGCAGCTGCTGATGGCGTTCATTGTCTTACAGTTTGATTTATGTGGCTTCTGACAGAGAATGAGTAAGCTGTAGCATTTGAGAGTAAATTTGTCATTTATACAGGTGGAACCAGCTTGCAGACAGAGATAGTGAGTTTGTTTTTTTAAAGGATAACTCAGGTTATTCTGCAAATGATCCAATTCCCTAAATACTGTCGGTCGGATGCAACTAACTGAAAAGTTTACTGGAGGGCTAACAGAAGATTTTAGGACTGAATTGTACTCTTTGTTAAGAAGATTTTAAAGACTGTAACTTATTCCTCAGACCAACAAGTCATTTAAAGCACGGGGAAATTTTTGAACTGGGTAAGAACCAAAAGGCCCATAAATCGCTTTCTGCTCCAAATTCACCAATCATTCACTTGCAGGGCAGCAGAGAGGAGGAAATTCTTTTTAACCCAGGTGTTAAATCGGCATCCCTAGGACGGCATGCAGGCACTGACTAAATTCCACAGCAAACGATATGTTCAGATTCCTGGCAAGAGTGAAATATCCCTTCCACGGCAACCAACCAGAGAAGGCGGGAGAGAGAAGTGAAGAAAGAGGAAGGGGAGCGGCAAAGAGAGCAGGAAGGGATGGATGTGGCTCTGTTGGGTTCTGGTCCTGGCCACCTGTTGCTTCATCCAGCTTCTCCCAGATGAACCCCTGCTTTAACCCCTTGCTTCCCAGGCTGCTCTGGAAGGGTCCTCAGCCTGCTCCTCGAATAATAACTGCAGGCAAATGTCTCATAGGGCAAAAGAGTACTATCTTTTTTTTAAAAAAGAGCTTTATTTTACACTGCAATGCATCTGCAAAGTGGAAAGAGGGGGACAAAGATTCCCACAGCAATGGGGGGCTTGTTCCATGGGGCAGGAGGGGCAAGCACCTGGATGGAAGTATTTGGAAGGCAAGGAAGTATGTTGAACCCAAACCTAATAAAAATGTCACCTTCTGCACTTGCTTTGTGTGTGAGCAGAAGTGACAGGAGCAGGAGAAGGTGCTCAATACACTCGCTAGTAAAGCGAGTGTCCTTAAATGGCTTATCACAGGGGGCTTGAATACAGCTTTAAGTAATGCAAAAAGGAAGCAGGAATGTTCCCTCAGTGCCTCCCGTGTTTTGATGGTGCAGGTTGATATGGGCACTGTAGGAAATTGTGACACCTGTGAAAGGAGGGATTGAAAAATAATGCTTATTTTTCTTTTCGCCTTATCAGAACACAGTGCTGTTAGCCTCTTATGAATTACTATCTTGCCTTGCTGCCACAGCCAGCCATTGCAAGACATGAAAAGCATGCCTATCTGATCAGACGGGCAAAGACCGTGCGTCGTTCCTGCCTCTCTTTCCTCTGCTTCCCCTTTGTGGCCTGTGCAGCCAAACTAGACACAATGCGAAGCGCATCACCGTCTGCTGCATCAGGGTTTTATTTTTATTTTCTTAATTACCGGGAGATGTGGAGATGGCAGATTTGCTGCTATCACAGCATGGAAGTGGAGTTGCATTTGCACTGTAGTCCCAGGGAAATGGGTGTGGAACGGGCTTCACGGGAGGTGGTTGAAGCCCCATCGGTGCGGGTGTTCAAGGATAGGCAGGACATGCACGTGGTGGGCATGTCGTGAGCAGAGCTGGCTAGAGCCTGGGGGCCCAGGAGGCCCCTTCGGAGTCTCTCTCTGTTTCTATCAGGGCCTGGAAACAAAGCTCCATGACTGAAAGGAATGGTTATGCTTAGGCTTGAGAAGAGTGAGCGGGGAAGGGATGGTATCCTTTAGTTACTTGAAAGGCTGCTACATAGCAGAGTGAAAGGATTGTTACTCAATTAAGGATTGTTACTCAATTATGGCAGGACACTGGATCATGAGCTGAAGTAACAGGAAGCTAGACTCCCCCTGAACATCTAGCCTCTCCATTCCATCATAGCAGTGGTTTTCAACCTTTCCACAGCTGGGGACCGGTAAAAACAGGAAACAACCTCGGGGACCACTGAGGCAGAAACAAAAAGCACCATACACGTATTGCAGTATTCTTTGCCTTAGTTTCCAAACACAATCCCAAAAAATGAAAATTGTCCAAAACTACCAGAAACCGAGCAACATAAAAGGCCAATCAAAGAACAAAATATCGAAATTGATGCAGCGTGGCTCCCCGCTGACTCCCACCACGCCATCATTCCCCTCCCTGCCCACCCCAGAGACACCAACACACCCCCTGCAAACATGATGCAAACCGAGGTCCCCGCACCAGTCTGTGGTGAGCAAGATGTGCCCCCGCTCCACTGACGGGCAGAAAATCTCCTGCAGACGGACGCCAGCTGTTGAAAACCACTGCATTAGAGTAATATGGTCAATGGGCCAAACGTGGAGGGTGATAATGGGCCCTCCCATCCTGGAGGCCTTCAACATGTAGCTGGACAGCTGTTTGGGGTGCTTCACCTTGGAGCCCCTCATTGAGCAGGAGGTTGGCCCAAATGGGACGTGGCAGTCATCTGCCCATCAAGGAGGCTGGCTTAAGCAGATGTCATTCGTGGGTGACAGTTTGCATCCATCAGCAGCCAAGCACCCATTTACAGCTGAGGAAGGAGGAGCCCCGCCAAGGCAGCTTGAAAAAAAAAGTTCAGAGCAGGGAACAGAATGGACATTCCAGGGCATTGAATGACGGCAGAGTAGCCAAGCCAAGCAAAATATGTAGTGCAATCATCCACCCAGCCCTAAACCTCTGATGTGATTCATCATGTGGGAAATGAGATAATGGCACTGCTGCCCAGGCAATTCAGCCACGCATGGCATTTGTGAGTCCGTGTGAACGAAAGCCACAGCCTCAGCATCCGGTACCGAGGATGCTGAGCACGGATGACATATAACATGTGTGGTTTGGAGGGAGGCGTAAGCAAGACACACTCGCCCACAACCCCTTCCTGCTTCCTGTAGGAGCACTAATGTGTGCACTCTCTATGCTTGTGCAAATCTGTCTCATTCGGAGCTCGTCTCATTTGCTCATCTCTTCCAGTGCCATCAGCTGCCCTCTAAGATCTTGCTCCAAGCTGCCCTCTAAGATCTTGGTCTATCCAAGACCTGCTGCTGCTGTTTGAGATCCTGTTAAATGAACGAGTGAAGGAAAGAAGCCGAGGTTTACAGCCTCTCCTTTGGCAAGGGTTTATGACCCTTTGTTTTGCTTGTGGCTGTTTTGCTGAATAGCGTAGAGTGGAACTTTTGATAATTTTCCATGCCTTTCATCCCTTCAAGCTAAATGCTAAGCCGATTGCTCATTTCTCAATAAACTTGCTTAGATTTTCCCTGCCCCCTCTCTCCCCCCCAAAAGTCCTTCTCAATTATCTTGTTTTGAACAACGCAATTGCATATGCTGCTCAGTGCGCAAAGAGGAAAACAAGAAGAAAGAGGCTGATTGATGCCTATTTTTAGGCATGCTAATCTCTTGTGCTTTCTCTGATCTCTTTGACTTTCTTGATCACCATCTTCAGAGTCTTTCGCAGTGAACGAGGAAGGGATGTACTGCTGTCTAGTTTCTGCAATTTCTCCCATTGTTTCCTGTGGAGTTAATACATGCTTGGGCATAAATCCTTTACACCACAAGGGAGCAGTCGCACTTTTTATTTTATTGAAGTATGTGTCCCAAGATCTGTTGGGAGACAGATTCTGCCAGACACATCCCCTCCAAGAGATTTCTTGACATGTGTTGCTGATAACTTCCTCCAACAGAAAGCAGAGGAAGCAATAAGAGGACCTTTGACTCGATACTAACAAACAGGGAGGACATAGTGGACAAATCATTCTGAGAACAAAAAGGGACAAATTCTGGAAGAAGGTGCCCTGTTTGGTGGTGACTGCTCCACCATTTGTACCCATGCTAATTTGTGCAGTTTGAGGAAGGGATCTGAAATGTGCAGAAATGGTGCTATGGGGCATTTCCCCCCCCCCCCAATCTCACATAAATGTGCACAATTGCAAATCTGCTTTCGGCACATTCCCACAGAGACGTATGGCCCTCTTGTAAATACCTTTGTCAGCTCCATTGCCTCCATGCGCTGCTACATTTATCCCAGCAGTCAAAGAACTTGTCAATTTCATCCTCCACTTTGGCCAAACTGGAAAAATCCATCAAGTTTCCATCCCCTAAATGGATTTTTCATACATCCCTAGTTCTGAGTATTTTCTGCTCCTCCTAAACCAAGTGCCAATGTACTATAAAGAACCAACAAATGCAAACCTATTAAGAGTGCCACATCCAAACCACAAAGCCCACCATGTGTTCTGGGAACGGTTTCCAGTGAATAATTCAGATTTGCCTGCAAACAGCCTCTGTCAAAAGAGTGATCGTGTGTCTCAGCTCATTGTCTAAGGCTAATAGTGCTATCTTGTTGAAATTTGCTCCTTGATCTTTTGGCAGGACTTGAGTGAGCTCAGTAGCTCTGATGGATGTGTACACAGAGCTTGCTCTGCTGAGCTGCCCGCCCTTCTGCTATTTTTATCCCTAATTTCAGGCTAGACTGTCAGGAAAGATTCCTTCTGGCATAAAGGAATAGCGCATGTGTGCAGTGATATTTATTGGCTTTCTGCTTGGCTACTTGATCCCAAAGAATCCCAAACAGAAGGCTCCCACTGCCTTAAATGACAGAGTGCCTGCACTCTTCTTTCTTTTGGCAAGGAATTGGGGGTGGAGGGGGGGTATTTTTAAGTAGACCACAGTACCCTGGAAACAAGCCTTGCTCCTGATTTAAGATGCAACCACTGACCAAGGAGAACTAAGGGCAAAGGGCATTCCTCTTCAAAATAAGTAATAAAGTGAATGTGAAAATGGTTCATGGAGTGCAATTCTATATATAGAA
This sequence comes from Varanus komodoensis, assembly GCF_004798865.1. Taxonomy (NCBI): domain Eukaryota; kingdom Metazoa; phylum Chordata; class Lepidosauria; order Squamata; family Varanidae; genus Varanus; species Varanus komodoensis. The sequence continues at coordinate 11,702,804 of NW_025335549.1, read as the reverse complement.
TTGCTTTCAATGGGTCTTACTCCCAGGGGAATCCATATAGGATCATTTTCATTTCTATTTCATGGCCCAGAGTTCTTTGGTGGTAAATCTGTGAATGTTCTTACCCTTGTCCTTACCCTTGTCCTTCCCTTCCCTTCCTTTCCTCTGATAGCTCCAGTTTTGTCCAAATTTCCCTTGTAAATTTTGGGGCAGGGGCTTGGCCATCCTAGAATTTTGACTGGATCGGGAGGATTGCATGGGAGGTATTCTGGCTGAAAGATAAAGGAGACCTTTTTATCTTGGCTGCACCTATGTGACATTTTTTGTTGGAGGTGCAAACTTTTCTGAAGGAGTCACTGCTTGTGCACTGGGTTCAGTTTGGACAAGAGAAGCAAGGATTCGCTTTATAGCAGGCATGCAAGCTTCTTCCCCTGTAGAGTTTGTGTGATGTGGCTTGACACCAACACATGCAAAATGCTCCATGCAATAATGGTTGCCTCATCTCAGAAAGGTTCTTATAGGTTTTTATTTGTTTGTTTGTTTATTTATTTATTTTCTTCCCTGTCCGCCACTAGCATCTCAGGATGGATTACAATAGAATAAGTAGAATAAAACAAAAAACCACAGCATCCAACAATTGAAATACTGAAACCCCAGTTAAAATCAATTAAACATTAAAATGGCAGGAAAATAAAAAGGTTTTCACCTGATGCCAAAAAGAATATAACGTCAGTGCCAGGTGAACCTCTCTGGGGAGCATATTGCACAGTCAGGGCACCACCAGAGAGAAGGCCCTGCTCAGGGTAGCCACCTTCCTAATCTTCTTCAAGGAGGGTTCCCAGAGCAGGACCTCTGCCTCAGATCTCAAGGGGCAGGAGGGCACATAGGGAAGAAGGTGCTCCTTCAGGTACCCTGGACCCAAGCCATGTAGGGCTTTATAGGGCATCACCAGCACCTTAAATTGGGCCCAGACTTCCATTGGCAGCCAGTGTAACTGATAGAGGACCAGTGTTATATGTGAATACCTGCCGGTCCCCGTTAACATCTTGGCAGCTCTATTCTGAGCCAGATAAGGCCAGCAGAACAAATAAAGATGCTGAAAGGATGGCGCCTGGCTCTTTTTTGCTTAGTAAGAAAAGAGATAAAAGTAGGAAGAGAATGTACTACAGGTTCATAAAATTATGCATGGTGTTGAGGAGTTAGGCTGACAGAGAGATTTGCTGCCATCGCCCTGTTCTCTTCCTACTGAAGCAGTTCAGTGGTGGCACCGGAGCAGACAGAAAGAAGTCCTTCTCGATGATGGCAAAACCATCTTCCGAAGTCTCCAGTGTCACAGGATATGCTGATAGCCGCTGGCTTAGGTGGATTGAAAGGTGGGACATTGACTATCCATGGCTATGTGGGTCCTTCCCGTTGAGAGGCAAGGATGCTACCGAATACCCAAATTTGGCAAGAATGTGGGCAAAGGAATTTGTCTTACGTGAGACTTAGCCCATTTTGTCTGCCAATTGGTGGCTCTCCAGATACGTTGGCTTGCAACTCTTGGGTGCTAACGAAGGTCCTGATGTGATTCCTGCCTCATCTAGCACAACATGTCCTGGTTGTTCCTTGAAAGTGGAGCCCTGACAAAAACCCCCCCCCCCAAACCCTTCGAGCATCTTCCAGCCCTTCGGGCTTTATCCTTGTCACTGTTAGAAGACACCTAGTTCTTACATAGAACATTGGGCGGCATGAATGTATTAAGAATGGGAGTGGGGTACTCAGCATCAGAAGCAGCAATGCAAGTGGTGTTCAGCCCTGGGTTTTGTCCTCCAGTTTTGCTTAATTTCCCATAAGCTACCTAACAACTGATGAGTGTTTCTGTCTTGTCTCCTTTCTATCACCTTCAGTCTTTTCACTATGCTTCCCTGAGGGTAAAAAGCAAAAAATGGCCCAAAGGTAAGTTCATGATTACTAAGTATTACAAAACTCAGAAATCAAGACCGCGATTGGTGGGAATGTCATCTCTAGGGGACAAACACATCCTTTTCTTATTCCCGCGCAGGTGAAGTTATGCATGATTGTTTTCCAAGCATGCCTAGCCCGATTCAACATCAGGAGAGGTGGGCTTAAGCCCCCCTGCTCTTTTTATCCTGAAGCTCCACATGTCCCATGTGATGGGAGGGGAAGCCTCTACAGATTGCAGGGTCATCCCTTTTTAACTCCCCCACTGTGGGGGTACGTAGAATTTTGGGACCAAAATGGGTGGAAACCCTTCTTTCTCAAAGGACCATGCTCCCAATCCTGATTCACTCATGCATACATGCATCAGTGTTGAGAAAAGCAATCACATATTGCTCTACTATGCGTGACTAGGAGAATGTTGTGTTTGCCCCCCAAACCTCTGCAAATGTGATCTCCCTCGAACAGTGATCTGACATGGGTAGGATCCTAGCTGTAGGCAGAGCTGAGTCCCGAGGCAAAAATAAGCACGTTTTTTAATTTGTTTATTATATTGATGCCCAGCCTTTCTTCATTCTAAGGAACTCAAGGCAGCTTAAATCTTTTCCTCCTCCTCCTCCTCCTCTCAATCTCATCCTCACAACAACAGGCCTGACAGGTAGGGTGGGCAAAGGGTCTGTGACTGGCCTAAAGTCTCCCAGTGAGCTCATGGCTGAGCAGGAACTAAATCCCTGATTGAATGAGTTCCAGCCCTGCACTCTTGAAAACTACACCACACTGGCTCTCACCAACAGCACTGGTTCATTCTCTCCGGTTCTTTGCTCTCCTCCCAAGACCCTGTTCCTTCTCTTTCTCCACCAGTTGATCTGCTGGGGCAGTGACAGAGCTTTTGCTAGAGTCCAGACTTGCAGAAGTGCTTGCAATTGGGCCGATTGCTGCAGGTTGCCCACCTTTGCCGTAACTGCAACTGCAGCATTGAGTGGATGTGTATACCTAGGCAGCGTGCAGCAAATGAGTTCTGAAAATCTCACCATGCAGAATGGCCTGTGGCGCTTTCACAATTTGGCCCTAATTGTCCAGGTAGCGTTGAGAATTGTGATCAGCACATTTCAGACTTCTTAGAGCTTGGGGTGAGAAGATTTCCCCGCTGTTGGATTAACGCTCGTATGTGCAGGATTGCTCCTTCTCTCTCCCAGAGTACTGCTAGTACTGATGCCAACTGCTAATTCTAGCCAACTCTCTTGCAAGAGGAAGCACTCTGCTCATCAGCTGGTCGAGGCCACGGCCCTTTGGTTCTTCAGCTTAAATGAAAGGGCTTTGATTTATAGCAGTAGGCTGAACCAATCAGGCACCAACTTCAGGGGGACACCAGGGAGCGGTGTGAAGACCACAACTTCTTTGCTTTCGTGTGCCCAGTCCCCACAAGGTCAGCTTCTGATAGGCTTAGCTCAGTGCCACTCAGCGTTAGCAAAGAAAGCAAAACCCGATCCATTGCACGTGGCACATGAAGAGGTTTTCCTATCAACCTTCTGGCTGCCGCAAAGAGGAGGAAAAGCTGTGGCTGCTTGTCAGGGGGTCACTGGGGGTACTCCCCAACCGCCGGGCTCCTGGGAAACATACAGCCCCATCCAAGTCATGGGGAGAGACATTGTCTCCCTGTTCCCCAACGCACCTTTCTATTGACCTGGAACTTCAGCTTATCCATTACTGAAGCCAGGTGCTGATCCAGAGCCTGAACACCTTCCTTGAACGTTGATGGAAATGGGAGATAGAGCAGGGTGTCACCAGCATTCCCAAACCCCAGGGAAATCCCCTCAAGGGTTTTCTTAGGAACACGGTAGGTTGGCCTGCTGAGACCTAATACTCCACCTGTGCTGAACTACAATGCGCATCAACCCAGCCAACATGATGAGCGTTGGAAATGCTGGCTGGGAACACTGGAGTTGTAGTCCCGGACATCTGCGGGGTACAAAGTCAGAAAAAGCTGCAATAGACCAAGGACCCTGGTCAATCTCTAAAGAGCCTCCCATAATGATGTTAGTGAACAGGCAGATTTTGTACAGGAGAAGTCAGTCCTTTTTTGCTGGCAAGAAACCCAAAGCGTTCTTTCCAACTTGCATTTTCTGGAACTCTTCTAAAACTGGCTAGAATTCAGAATGTCATTTCAAAAGGAATCAACTTTTCGGAGCCTAGCTGTGGGTTTCCACAGAAGAAAGAATAGTGATTTAATGTGATCTAAACTCTTGACTCTGCTTCACAGATGTAGGACAAATATAATTAATATAACAATGTAAACTCAATTTTTCACAGTGAACAGTCTAATGTTTTAATTAAATTTGCCCTGGGCTTTTAAGGGAAAATGATATGAATATTAGGGGAAATTCTGTTTCTGGTGATAAAAGTGGGGGTGGAGGAGCTAAAGAGAGAATGAAATTTCAGGGTTATTGAGTTCACTGTTCTGAAAAGATGGTGATAAAGTCCTCCTGTTGCAGTGTTTCTACTGTTCGTCCTACAAAGCTCACATGCTCCTTAACCTCTGATAGGAATACTTGCAGTGCACACTGCCTAGTCATTTCCACATCCTTAAAAAGAGATAAGGCGAGATAAATTCATAATAATCTATACCATTATCTGATGTTATGGGATGCACCAAGAATCAAAAGTCAAGAGAATGACCAAGTCTTTCAGATGTTCTTGCAACCCCAATTATGCTTTTGGCTGGGGCTTTTTATAGTGGACGAGAAACCAAGCCAGTGTGAGATAGAAGCCCTGCGTAGGCAAGAACTACAGTTCACTAATTGTAGAGATATTTGAAGCCATTGTTCTTGGGATGTACTCCAACAGGCAACTTTTATTTTATGTATTGGGATTTTATGAGCCCTGGGGTCATGAAGGCATTCAGCAAAGCTTGGATTCAAAGTTTCCCTCGGTCCTGTAGGACAAGGCCACTTGTCAGATTAAGACTCCTTGTGTCAGCAAAAGGGAACTTCTGGAACCAACCATGAATGTGAGCTTGCAGAGCCTACGTTCTGACCTCATCTTAGCCAGGAATCCAGAAGCTATACTTTTCTTAACTTCTCTCTCCATGTGAAATAATAAATTGGTTTCCTTGAAGGGCTGAACAGGGAGCCATATACAGTATGTTGAACTTTCCTTCCTCCGAGGTTCAGACCTTCTCATCTTGCTGTTTTCTTTCAAGGAGGGTCATTAAACAACAGCAGCAGACGCCGGATCTCCTGCAAAGACTTGGGCCATGGAGACTGTGAAGGCTGGTTATGGAAGAAAAAGGATGCCAAAGGCTACTTCATCCAGAAGTGGAAAAAATACTGGTTCGTCCTGAAGGATTCTTCCCTCTATTGGTACACTAACCAGAATGTGAGTACTCACAAAAATTAGAAAGAAGACAGAAGCGGGGGGGGGGGGACCCTTGACTATTGTCATGATGCTTCTTGGTAAAAAGGATATTTGAGGATCCAGAGGTCAGCTTGTTAGTTAACTAGTAGCCGAAACCACTACAGATGGAAAGGAATTCCATGCAGGTGAGTGAACCGGCTGGCAAAGAAATGACGAAAGGCGCAGTCCATCCCCTGTGCCTAGCCTAGAAACCAGAAGGGCTGTCTGAGGAGGGGAGCCAGCGCTTCTGCATTCCACATAGAAATGCCCCCGCACGAGGGATGCCACTCTCTGCGACACACAGGGGAGAGAGTGAGGGAATCTGGATGTTGTTCCAGCAGTGGTGCTACAGAAAGGAGTTCAAGCCTTTTCCCCTCCCGATAATCTACATCCATCTCTGTGTCCCCAGGCCCTCCTCCTCACTGCTGGGGTGGAAAGAACAGTTGCAGCCGCCTCTCTCGAGCTGGGAACTTAACCTTGGGAGGGGACTTAAGTGGGTGGAGAAGTGGAGGTACTGGAGGAGGCTGGGCCTATCAGGATGCCCTGATGACATCCCAGCTTCCTTTCTTCTCTTCAAAGTGACCCAGACAGCCAAAAATAGCTGTCTAGTTAAAATGCACAAATATTGCCTCCAGCACTCATTTGGCTTTCCAATGGATGTTCATAAGCCTCCAACAGATTGTGCTCTAAAGGGCTAAACCCCTGGAACAATAAACAGACCTTCACTTGAAGCTATAAAGATCATAATGTAGGTGCCCAGTGAGCCTCTCCAAGGAGGTCATTCCACATCTGGGGTTCCACCACTGAAGAGGTCCTCTTCTGGGTAGCCACCATTCTCACCTAATTTGGCAGGGCCACCAGAAGATAGGTTGTGCAGATGATCTTAGGGTTGGGGCAGATATGGAAATAGATGACTGGTCAGAAACTGATAGGAACTGGGTGAATCTGTTTCATCTTCTTCCACTTTCAAGTTTAACTTCACACCCTTTCTCTCCAAATACGTTGTGAAATTTGATGAATTCTCATGCAAAAGAACCAAAAGTTGCTGATCTGCACTAGCCAAATTCACTAGCCTTGTAACATCACCTTCAGAAATCCTGCCCCTCCCACAGAAATGAAAAGGAACTACAGTGCAGCTTTTTGAGCAGCTCCTAGTTCCAAATAGGTTCAAACTTGCCACCTTCTTATTGAAAGCTCTTCTACAAATGGAACTGGTATTAATTCCAGCTTGCTCAGTGAGCTGACAGCTTAGTACCTGCAATGAAAAAAGGAAGCAGAAGATCCCCTCTCCACCTGTGTCAGCAATGTCTCCTCTTTCTTTCTTCACAGGATGAAAAAGCAGAGGGATTCATCAGTTTACCAGAGTTCAGGATAGACAGAGCCATCGAATGCCGGAGGAAGCAGTATGTATATGCAAGAGCAGGCTGCAATGGGGCAGATGGTACTTATGGAGGCTGGTCCAAACAAGTTCCCCCATCAGGGTTGGAACAACAGTTATTCGTGAAATTAGGAGCAGCCAAATTCCAAGTCAGACCTTTGGTGCATCTCTCTCAGTCCTGGTCATAGTGATCAGAAGCTTCTGGCCAAGGTATCAGGCAGAATTCTTCCCTAGCTTTACCTGGGCCCCTCCAGGTACCATTCCCCATTCTCTACAGTATTCTCCATATTTGTATGGTGAAGCTGGAAGGGGGGAATATTTCACTGGATCTTCTCTCTGAAAAGGTCTGAAGTTTTCCAGCTATTGGTTGAGAACTAAACAAAGCAAAAAAAAAAAAAATCAAATCATCTCGAGATATTTTGGACTAGCTCTATTTATCTAGAAGGTTCAGACAAGATCTTCTGAAGACCATCTCTGTGATATTGTGAGGAGGAGGAGGTGCATTTTATTTTTTTTCTAGTCTGGAGACAAACTTCATCAATGGAATGTCCTATTTTTGTAGGCATCTTGTCAGATGTAATGACCTGTATCTTACACACAAGTAAACATTCACTTCTTCACACATCAAAGTCAGAGAAATAGTTCTCAGTGCAAGCCAAACTGCATAGAAGAAAGGGTTTATTGAGATCACATTTATGTCCTGGGCAAAACCTGAGAAGTGAAATCCCCAGAGAGTAGGAAAATCTCTTGGGAGCTGCAGCTAAGATATGTGACAATCTGCGTGAATCAAAAACAAATGGAATGGTTGTTGTATCCCAGTAGAACAGCGTTTTGTGCTATGCAGTTTTTGAAGATGCAGCAATCTGGTCACTTCACCAGGGTATCTTCACAAAAACATGCCGGATTGCCACAAATACAGATGGGTTTACCCAGTGCAGAGGGTGGTAAAGCAGAGAATCTGCAATGTGGTTGTGCTGAATATTCTTAGAAGCATTTGTTCAGCACGGTGATAGGATTAGGGGGCTGGGAGAGGGCGGAGAGAGCAAAAGAAAGGAACATGAAATGGGAGAGAGGAAAGGAGGGAGTGGGTGTCTGAGGACTTTGAGGAGTATGTTGGGATTCAGTCAGGCTTTTGGGTCAATGGGGCTGTTTGCTTTGGCTTCTGACCACTCTAAGAGCTATCCATGGGGCTGAATTCCTTCCCCAAAATTTGTTGAGTACCATGGAATACCATGGATAGCTCAAAAGAAAGGTTGCAGTGGATCAGGAACCCCAATGACATAGGAGTCAATAACCTCCAGTGACGGTAGGGACATCTTTTCCTTTTGTCAGAGACAGTAGCAGAGAAGTCTGGTGCTTCTTTCAAATTTCTTTCCTTTCTTGCTTACTTGAACTGGCTTATTTTACTAATCACAGATCCTATTTTTAACCAGCAAATAACCAAAATTCTCTGCATGAATTGCAAATGTAAGATTAAAATGTAATACAAATATTTAAGATGATACAGTACAATACAGTACCATACAATGGAAATAGCACAGGAATGCATAAATCAAGGCATAAACTCTCCAGATGCCTGGCAGAAAAGCCTAGTGGCGGAAAGGTAACAGTGTAGGCACCGGATAGTGCTCTTTTGCTTAGACATTCTTTAAGGCCCTCTCTCTCACTGCCTCCTTCAGTAAGGGCACTCACAAGAGGATCTAAGGGGACAAGGGAGGAAGAAATGTTCCTTCAGGCCTGTGCTGCTCATTTCTCACAGGATTAATCCAATTCCATCGGATGCATTGTGGGGTGAAATGGCCCTGGCGGAAGAGGATTGCTGCTCCTGCATAAAATCAGCAGCAAGTCTGGTGTCTGCTCACCTCTGGGGAGCAATCCTATCCCTCCAGTGATGGTCAGGATGATCCTTGAACTGTGTCTCTGCAGGCTTTTCTTGGACAGAATATGACGTATCAGGGTCACTGGGAGCCAGTCGCCATTTCTGGTTTGTTCCAATGGGCAACACCATCCCAAAAGCACAGTTGTTGCTTTGCATGGAGCATTCGAGCAGGCCCAAGAAACATCATGAAAAGGTTCTGGGCTTGCACACGCAGCCTTTTTCTGATTGAAGAGCCCTACTGAGGGTGTGTGGCTTACGAAAATCCTAGGACCAGCCCCGGGAGTGCCTGTTGACCGTTGTAATGCGAACATGCAGCAAATGAAGTGGCGCTCTGGACAAGACTAACCCTAACCCTTATCCATGGTCCAGTCCTGTGGGCCAACGCACATGCACAGGATCAGGCCCATGGTACCCCACAGCAGCACAAGAGGTCTGTGTGCATCCACACTCCTGCAAGGGCACAACCACGATCTTTCCTTGGCACAGTTATGCTTGGAACTTCCCTTCCAGAAAGCCTCCCTTGTGAGTCTTCAAAGAATTAGTGGATCCGTCCATTTCGCATTGCCATGCAATCACACATCACTCTGTTCCATTCCATTTCTGTACGAAGCAACAGCCTTTTAAAAGAGATCCACACAGAATGTAAATATGTATTTTAAAGGCACTTCATCTCAAAACACACCTCTTAAAAACACATTTGGTGTGATTTTTGAGCTGAGGACTGCATTGGAATTGTCTGAAAGTGCAGAAGTCAGTGTAAAAGTGCTTATACTCTGCATATTAGACCAGGAGGTTTGAACCACACCAGTTCATACACAAATCCATAAATTACCTCAAACAACTCTTGCAATCTTGTCTACTTTAAACAGAATTGATTCAGCTTGATGGCATGCATTCAGCAATAATACTGAATCAGCTGTTGGCTTATTTATCTTTCATTCTGGCAGTATCTGCTAGCTATGTGTTTTGACACAAGCGCATGCTAGTACAGTGACTTCTTGGTGCTGCAGCTGAGAGTGGTTTGCAAGCATCAAAAGGAAAAGGCGAGAGCACCAAAGTGATGAGTGTCCACCCTCAAGGGAATAGGGGAAGGTGAAGAGCTTTTAGGCAGAGTGGAAGAACTGCATGAGCTAAGTTGTACTGCAGGAGATAGAAGAGCCTCTATTGGCCAACATCAAAAAAAAAAAAATTAAGGTGAGTTTTGTGTGTAGAAAAACAGGCTTTTTCTGTACATTCAAGCATCCAAGCAAGTCCGCTGAATAAGAGGAAAGCTTACAGCAGTCTCCCCCCACCTGGTACCCTTTGGATGTGATGAATGGTGACTCCAGGCATCCTCAGCTGGCTTTAGAGAAGGTCCACAGCTTTGCATGTAGAAGGGTCCAGTTTTGACCCTTGGCATCCCCAGACAGAGGGCTGCTGAGCTGCATGGATCAAGGTTTGACTCAGCCTAAGGCTGGTCCTAGGTTCCTGTTGCAGTCTAGACTCCTACTGGTTATTTCTCCGCTGCAGGGATGGAGGACTGATTAGGATGGTCCACCCCAAGAGGTTTATGGAATCCACAGCATTCCAAAGGCTCCTTGAAGAGTTTTAGGATGACATGGCTGGCACCTCTGAAACCTTGGAGAGCCTCTGCCAGTCACTACCAACAATGTGAGCTTGCTGGACCAAAGCTCTGACTTGGTTTAGAGACTTCCTATGTTCCTATGGCCATCGGCTATGCTCTCTGGGGATGATGGAAGTTGTCACCCCATCACATCTGGAGGGCACCAGGCTGGGAGCAAATGATTTACTGGCATGTGCAAAGCATGCAGTAGATGGAGCACTTCTGGAAGGAAACTCTGTCAGAGTGGAAGATCAGTCTGATGAGTAGATGGAAGGTAAAGGATTAGTTGGTTGCTATTGACGCTTATGCAATAGCATCTAGGTTGCTTTGCAATCCCTGTGGCTTTCAAATGCATAAATATAGTGGGCAAAGTGTCAGCCTCTCTGCTAATGGCACATGCCCAAAAGGAGGTGGGGAGGGGGTCTGGTGAAATGATTACAATACATCATCCTTCCCCGCCCTCATTCCTCCGTACATACAGCTCTCGTTTCTGCTTTCCTGCTATGTTCCACGAGGCAGAGTTCTTCAGCTTATTCACCAGCAAATGCCATCAAAGAGCTATTGTGCCAGGGAAAGGCAGGTTTGTTGAGGTGAAGGAGGTTAAGCAATCCCTGTGCAAACAGCAAGTGCCTGCTTTGAAAGGGTTTCGAGCTCATGCCCAAAAAGGTCACACCTTGAGAGGTGTTCCATATATGGCTAGCAGTGACCTGGTTTGAGTTTCTTGTGAACATTCTGAAAACGGCTCTTCGTTGCCCCCCAATGGAGTTTAATTAGAGCATAATACTAAAAGAGAGGCCAGCAACTGAGACCCCAAATCTCAAGCCAGGCTTTTGTGTGTGTGTGCGCACACACATGTACACACACAAGACAAAGAGATCCTTCTTTTTACTGAAAGAAAATAAAGTCTTAGGTGCTAGTTTCATACATTGGAAAAGGCTACGATCTTGTGCTTGTTTAGATGGGGAAAAGTCCTACATCTCACAACATGCCCTGGCAGGATGGACCTTCTGAGGTTAACCCTCTGCCTCTAGGGTTAACCCAAAATTTTAACCTATTTCTGAACATCTGGAGGAAACCTGAAATTGTTCAGTGTGGCAAAGATAAACTTCCAATCAGTTTTATCAAAGGTCTTTTCAATATCCAAAGAGATAATAAGAACTATGTGTGTTCTATCCTTATTTAATGCAATCAAATTTGATTTAACGACAATTTACCATATTTTTCGCTCTATAAGACATACCTGACCATAAGACGCACCCAGTTTTTAGAGGAGGAAAACAAGAAAAAAATATTCTGAATCAAATGGTTTACTAAACTATTTAATAAACTATAACAGAATACAGTAATACTGTATTTCACCCTTGTAAAGTGAACAGCGGTCAACAGTGGCATTAAGAACCATCATCACTGTCATTAACAAAAGAGAATCTTTAAAGTTCGAGTACTCTTCTAGTTTTCGTTGAACCCATAGAACTCATCATCACTAGAGCCAGAATTTATGAAGCTCTGTTGCTCACAATCACTGACGTCACTTGCTTAGTCAGTAGTGGAATTATTGAAGGAATCCACAATCTACACCAGTTATACAAGAGCTGCTGCAGACAATTCAATAACAAATCTAAAAAAGCCAGTAACGTCCACACTGCCCTACTAGTAAATAATAGAAAAAAACTTCTGACAAAAAATGAGATATTGTACGGTAAATCAAACATACAGCAGACTAAGTAGCCTTTGAAGAATAAACTCCATACACGAAGGTAATGCTGTTCAAATATCCACTGATCCTAAAAAAAATGTGTCTGATCAACTAACAGATAACTGATCCATGGAAAGCTTCCTGATAATCACAGGCACATTCCCCATCACTTCCCCATGGGCTTCATTAAAAGACAGGTTGCCATTTGAAAACACACACCGACCTGTGATTAACAGCTCTCACCTGCGCCGGAGGAGGGAGGCGGAGCAGGGCGCACCGAGCGCATGCCGGCCAGGTGGTGCCACGTGGGGCCGGCAGCGTGCAGGCGGTGATCTTTCGGGCGGCGCGGCAGAGGCAGGTCTTTCCGGGTGGTGGGGGTGAGCAGTCCGTCTCTCTGTGCAGCCGGCGGGTTAAAGCCCGCAGCTCCTCCTCCTCCGCACGCCTCCCCCTGAGTGGCACAGCTCTCACCTGTGCTGGGGGTGGGGGCAGAGCAGGGCGTGCCGAGCGCGTGCCGGCCAGGTGGTGCCACGTGGTGCAGGCGGCCGACAGCGTCCCAGGTGTCGGGCACACACACATTCGCTCTATAAGACGCACAGACATTTCCCCTTTTGAGGGGGGGGGAAGTGCGTCTTGTAGAGCGAAAAATACAGCAATTTGCATTAAATTTGCATTAAATGTGATTCAGTGCAATCAAATCCACAAGCAAGGGGTCCTTCTCTGGGAGCCTCCTCCAAGGGAACCAAGGAGGGTGCCTAGCAGGAGAAGGGTCTTTTCAGTTGTGACATCCAGGTAGTGGAATGAGCTCCCCAAACAGGGGTACCTGGTGCCTCTTCTTTGTTCTTTTCAGTGCCAGGTTTTATGTTTTACTAGTTAACTTTTAAACTTTAATTTTTAATACTGCATTTTATCCTGTACCACTGCTATACCTCTGTGCTAATTGGGCTGCAATTGCTCTAGTTTTATCATTTGTTGTCTTATAGCGCTGTGTCTTCTTGATTTTGCTGCTTTTAAGCTTCGCTAACTGCCCAGAGAGCTTCAGCTATCAGGCAGCATAAAAATGAAATAAATAAATAAATCTAAGATTATCAGCCCCCTGCTTATTTTTAATGAATCCCACCTGACCCAGTTGGACTAACTTTGTAATAATTCATTACAGTTAGTATTTTAATATCAATGTTAAATGATGAAATGTGTTGATAATCACCACAGGGAATAGGTTCTTTATCTGTTTTAGGAATTGTTGCAATGTAAACATCATTAAGTGCTGACAAAAGAGAGCTAGCTCTTTTCAAAAATACAGTTATAGAAATGATAACACTTGGGAATGAGAAAGCTAGAAAATATTTTATACCACTCAGTTTGAAATCCATCTGGACCAGGCACTAACCCTGTTTGCCTGTTAGTTATTGCTTTTGCAAGTTCCTCAATCTTCAAAGGCATCATTAAAAATGCCTTGGTAACATATCTTGACAAGGAAAATTAACCTGAGGGGGGAAATACATCATATCCAGCTCTGATATTTCACAGCTCCTGCTATACAATTCTGAATAAAATTTGAACAATTGAAAATGTATATCCTCAGGATGAGTAAGTATCTTGTCACTATTGTCTTTCATCACCAATATAGTATTTCGGGTTTTTTTTCTTTCCCCAAGGCCATTTGCTAATATCTTACTGGAACGTTCACCATCTCCCCAGTATGTCTGCCTTAATCAAGCTAGGGCAAATTCTACCTGCTACCAAGCAGTTTTATCCAACACTGGTTGCGCATTTGGTGAAGTGGCAAGCTGATTTACAAGAGTTCTCAACCCATCCCTTAGAGCTATTTCTTGTCCCTTTTAAATTTTATTTTTATGAGATGCATAAGCAGTAATTTGGCTCTGGATGAAAAGGTTTATTAGCCTCTCACTCAGTGGAATATTAGTTGCTTAAACCCTCATTGATTTCAAACTATTCTTCTTGCTCAGTAAGAAAAGAATCTTTAAAAGACGCGCCATTTGACAAAGAAACAGTGCAAAAGACCAGCAGGCCTCAAGCTATTTGTAAGCAGGAAATCCAAACAAACTGGGGAATAGTCTGATATTACCAACATTTTAATCCTACAGTCTCTGATTTGATAAGGAAACAAAACACTAATCCAGCCAGAAATAATTATGGTGGACAGAAGATATAAGTATCTAGATACAATATCCTCTATGGATCAAGTCAAGCAAAATTCTACCATCGAGGCCAGAATTGGGAATATCACCCCTGATTTCTTCTTACGGGTCAATGTATTCCTGTCCAAGAGGTTCTCTAAAATCTCATTAAAACCTCACACGTATCCAATCACAGAACCACATGTGACATCAAGCAGTTTGCTGAAACGTGTAGTTTTGGCGATGACAATGGTGAGCAGCCAGAGCCACCCCACTGCCTTCTTGCTCCAAGCTCCCAGCCTGTCAAGGAAGGAAGCAGGAGCAAGAATGAAGAAGAGCAGCGAGTGGTAATGGCCGCCCAATGGTGGACTCACTGAGGGAGGGGACCCATGGAAGGGGAGGACTCTTAGAAGTCCCTTCAGAAACCTGGAGTTGGTGCTGTTTTTGTGGGCACGTCCATGATAGAAAAAGAGGGAGTGGGGGAACCTGCATCTATGGGGCTCAGCCAAGGTAGGAGCCAAAAGGTGAAAGGGCCGGATGCGTTAGGTGAGAGTTGCGGTGGTGGAAAGAAACGGCGTTTTCTTTCTGTGAACTAGATTTGAAATGGTGCTGATGGGATCAAAGGAGATGCTTTGCATGTTCTTGCTCAGGCCTCATTTTGGTTTTCTGTTCCCTCCTTCTGGGGAAGTTGCTTGGCCATCGTGACCAGCCGTGCCTCTTGTGGCAGCCATTTTGTGCTGGTGCCCAAAAGGAGGCCACTAACACAAAGAAGGGCCTTTTCTGCAGTGGCACCCTGACTCTGGAACAAGCTCCCCAAAGAGGTCCTCCTGGCACCTGCTGTACACTCTTTCAGACGCCAGGCGAAAACCTTTTTATCTTGACAGCATTTTAATTGTTAACTTGTTTTAAGCAGCATTTTAACTGTGGGTATCTCATTACTGTAGTGCATCTTATGCTGGTTTTAATTTTTTTATTTGTAATTGTTGTTTTATTGTATTTTAATCTGTATCTTATTCTATTTTGAACTTCATTTTGTTTTTTGTTGCTGTAACTCACCCAGGGTAATGGGATGGGTTAGAAATTTAATAAACAAACAAATAGTTTCTCAGAGTTCCAGATGTGACTTCCCCTGACTAATAAGTCCTAAATTACAGAGAATAGCCCTCTATATATGTCCAACTGGAATGAAAATAGATAAGGGGGTATACATGAAATATATTAACACCAGCTCATTTGGAAGCAACTTTTAAAAAGAACTTTCAGTTCATTTAACTTCACATACTCAGATTTGTGTTACACCTTTTTTGCATGTATTTTGGAACTGTCCAGTTATACGACCCTTTGGGGGTAAGATTTTAGGTTGGTTAATGAAATCACCAGTTGAGTCCTAAGCTTGTACTATTGTGCTATATTAAAGATTTTGTTAACAAGACTGAGTTTGAAGTCACTGTAAATTTGCTCACAGCAGCTAAAATGTGTATAGCAGCAAATTGGAAGTTAATATCTAAATGATATGACAGAGTACGGGACATTGCAATCTTAGCAACATTAAGTTATTATAGTAGATCATGACACAGACAACAATTTGATAAATTTATTGAACAATAGGCCTTATTTTCAGTATTCTTGTTTAGTAAAAATCAAGGCAATCTTACCATCTACTTTTTCTTCCAGTGTATGTGTATGTACATTTTACATAAAACTTCTAGTTTTTCCTTAACTGAGGGGGAAAAATCCTCCTTTCTGTTTCTCTTATAGTGCCTTCAAAGCCTGTCACCCCAAAATCAAAAGCTTCTACTTTGCCACTGACAGCCTGGAAGAAATGAATAGGTAAGATGCATTGATAATCTGCAAAGAACTGCAGAAATGTGAAGTGTGTGTGTGTGTGTGTGTGTGTGTGTACGCAGCAGCAAAATCAAAGAAAATACTGCTTCCTATTCCCTGAATCTTCCCTAAATCCCCTTGGCAGTGAAGAGATGGGAAGTTGCTATATAATCTGTCTGGTATTTAAATACATGGCATTCAAATCAACGAACTAACCATGATGTTAAAGATGCAAATGACAACATCCTTTGCAGGCTTAAGCAGCATTTGTCAGGTCAGATAAAACCTGCACCAAACGCCCCTTTCTTGTATCTTACAAAGTCTTCATCTGTTTTGAACCACGTCTTTGACTGGCATGCAAAAAGGGACAAGGGTCCAGGCTGACAGCAAGAGCAGGCCTTGTCTTGTACTTGCTGGAGGGGCCGTGCTCCCAAACAGGCCTGCTGACAAGATCCCTGCAAGGTCCTGATCTGTTTCCCCACTGCAGCCTGCTTCCTCACCTGCCTCACCTGCCTCTCGCTCCTAGCAGGCCGCTGGGTCCAACGGCCTGCTCCATGCAGGACTCAGGTCTCCTATCCAGATTTCAACCCAGCCCAACCCTACTTAGCTTGCAAGACTAGGTAGGATCAGGCACAGAAGCTGCATGGAAGAAGGTTCTTTGCAGAGTGCTCGCCAGGAAAGGAGCTCCACATGACCCTCTTCCACACCACCTGTAGCGTCTGGCACGGAAGACGGTTGCTGGTTGCACGGGTTTTGTTCCACAAGCCTTTGTGGACTTCCCCTTCACTCAGCTTGCTTTGTGAATATTGCGAATTCTAGAGGGATGGATTCTACTGGGCTTCATCCCGACCCTAGTAGTAATAATGCACTATATCTAATGGTCCTTGGAACACTCTCCAAGGGAACGTAGGATTGCTACACCTGGGACCTAAAATTACCTAGTTATACTGCTGTGAGCTTTTTTGCTGCTCCAGGAGGGCAGTTTGCATGTTTTAATGAGAGCATGTCCTTGTAAGACACTGGCTTCTAATTTGCAGGCTGATTTGCAGGGAAGGAGATTCAAGTCCAGTCTGCCCTGGACTTGCGTCTGTTTTTATGATGACTTGCCTTCACCTTCAGGCAGAACACCTTCCGTTGGATTCTTCCTATCCTGCTTTTTTGCAGAGAGACTTTGCCAGACTCGCACATGACAAAATAATCACGGTATTAATACATTTGTCTCTTCTTTTCCTTGGTCCCTAAGCACCTTGCAAAACAATAAATAGTGCTGAGCCACAAGGATGCTTGAAAATTAGAGATCTCTCTTTGAGAAATCGATTGCCCCCATCCACAAAAGCGATCCCCTTTAGCCATATCACACTTGTTATGTACGCGTTGCATCTGAACAAGGAATTTGGCAAAGGATGCCATATTTATTCAGCAGATCACTCTCGGGTTTCAAAAACAAAACAAAACCAAAATCATCACACTTAACCATGCGATAAAATGCAGATGGCATCCACATTAATTCCAATTAGAGAGAAGTAGCATGTTATTAATGTTTCAAATTACCTCCTACAGAAGACGTTTGCAAAGGACATCAGAAAATATTTGGCTGGAGCACAGTGCTTTGCCTCCCCTGAAAAGCTGATAACAGCAAAGCAAGAGCCTGTAATTTAGGAAGGACTGTGAACTCTTGAAAAGATTAGAAAGGAACAATATTGATTCTTAATCAGATAAGTAGCATATTCTGCTTTGTCATTAACTAATTAAAAGGCAGCCATAGCGGGAGTTTAATGAATAGTAATACAATACTTATTCTTAATGATGAGTGCTTATGATTTTTCACATCCCAGATATAAGAAATGCAGTGTTTGATTGTCTACCTTCACAGCATAGTCCCTCAAATCCTAGTGACAAATTTTAATCTAATAGGGATAGCCATTCTTGCTGATCATGTTTTTTATCCTGTTCACATATTAAACATTGTATTTTTATAAGAAAGATGCGTGTGGTTGAGGTAACCCCAGTCCATCTTAATTTCACAGGACTCCTCCAAATTAACTTTCCATGGCCCTAGATGATGACGGTGATGATGATATTTCATTTCTGTACCTCTTCACAGCCAAAGCTCTTCAGGCTGTTTACAACAATCCATAAAACAGATAAAAATAAACCAGACAAAAATACCATAAAAGCAGAAAAACTTTAAAAAGTTTAAAACAGCTAAAACAAACCATAACAAAAAATGACTATGTCACCCCTGACACCCCAGGTATCAGAGCAAGTCTTTCAAAGCCTCAGTATAATGGGCAGTCTTAACCTGCTGGCAAAAAGACGACGAATTTGGCACCAGCCGGGCTGCAGTGAGGAGGCTGTCCCAGAGGCAGGGGGCCGCCCACCAAGAAAGCCCTCCCCCTCATTGTCTCCTCCATGCTTCCTGCAGAGCTGGCACTCAGAGGAAGGCCCTGGAGGGCAAGTGCAGTGTCTGAGCAGATCTCAGTTGGGAGAGGAGTTCCCACAGGCATTGTGGTCCTAACCCATGTACAGCTTTCCAGGTTAAAACCAGTACCCTGAACTGGACCCAGAACTAAGGTGGGCTTGTGTGTACGGAGCCAGCAGGCTTGCTGCCAAGTGGATTCCTGCTTCTGTGCACCTGACTTGTGAGGTTTGTGTGCTTTGTGCAAAAATGGATGCGTCCCAGGGCTGAACACTGTTGTGGCTTTTTGCGTAGTATGTTTGGTTTCTTGAACCCATAGCAAGAAGCGACAGACTGTTCTGTGGTTTTCACTGTTCACTTCAGCATCCTGGATGTCCAAGCACAGCATTGTGGGTTCCAAGGTCCTGACATGCAGCTGCCACAGAGTCTGCTGGAAAGAGTAGCTGATACATGAGCTGCTCCAGCCTTCTAGCCTCTACTATCCTGCTCTGCTTGCCACAGATGCATTAATGTCTTCCACCCCAGGGCTTCATTAACAGAGGAGTCTTCTGAAAGCCTCCCAGGCACCTTCTCAGCTCTCCTTCCTGGTGGCAAACACATCTGCCACAAACAGCCCAGTTCTCAAGCGAGTAAACATGGACATCTGGCCCAAAAACTGGGCCTAAGTGCTGGCCCAGAAACAGTTCAGGTCCAGACACCACAATGTTCTCTCCCCCAGTGTTCTGAGCTGCCCAGGAGCACCCAAGGAGGATGCCTGGCCTTCCAAGAGAGCAATGCTGCTCAGGACAGCTGAGCAATGCACCTGCTCACCTGCCCTCCGTGCCCTCTCTCTGACTAGCATAAGGGGGCAGCCATCTATTCCCCATAACAAGGCCGTTCCTTCTGGAGAATAGCCTTTCTTTTTCCAGGCTATGGAGGTGCAGGATGAGAGGGGGTGGCCCGCCCAACTCTCTCCGCTTCTAACATGGGAGGAGAGGTGTACCCCATGCTCCTCTCACGCCATGGGGGAAGCATCCGGAGCTTGGGCAGACATGAGCACAGATGCAGCGCAAAGGCAGACGTGCCTCCTGATGGCCTTGCCCGGCTGGAGCATCCTCCTCTTGTCCCTCTCCCCGCTGGAGTGCCCCAGCATGCCTCCTTCAGCAGAGGGCCTTGCTGGAACGGAGGTATCCGAGCAGAGGGAAGGATGCTCTGGGTGAGCGGGCCACGATCTGCTCACAGCAGCCGGTCTGCCCAGCAGACGGACTCCTCCTTGCTCCGGAGGCAGTGGCAGCCCTGTTGCTATGGCTACCGTTGCCGTGTGCAATCCTCTGCCACTCACTCCAAGGTGCAGCACACTCACGGCGTGATGTGTGCTGGCAGCACGTGCAATACTCTTCTACGTGGCGGGGGGGGGGGTACTGCTTCTCATACCTCCCTCCATGGCCTGCCTCTCCCTGCTCCCACAGCAACCTGCTTGGGCCCCTCGTCCACCGTCCCAGGAGCGCCTGCACCACTCCCCTCTCCTCCACCCCTTAGGCTCTCCTCTCCTTCTCCCCGTCTCTGGGTGCAGCCGCAGCAGCCAAACCACACGAGTCTGAGGGAAGGAGAGGATCGCTGCCTGTGGGAGACACCAGTGCCTCCCCAGCCATGCTTGCGGGCCATTTCAGAGGCCCGTTCCAATGAGGAGAAGCCGCTCACAGAGGGAAAGGGGCTTTGTGCTCCCCCAGAACAAAAGCCTGAGCATGCACAAGTGTGTTTGTTCCCTTTCTTTCGTGCGATCCTGACAAATCCCCGATGGAGGCCAGCCCACCCCCAAATGGTCCCCTGTTCCTGGTAGGGTGTCTGATATGAGGAGCATCTTTGAATGACCTCAGAATATGAGCTACCAGATAGCGGAGAAAGGGGTCCTTCCTGTCACTTGAGCCCAAATCATTCAAGACTGTGAAGATTAAAAGTTACGCCTAGTCCAGTACTCCATTTGATGTGGCTGACAGAGGCAACAGACACTGAAGCAATGAACGGGGAGGCAGAGGAGAAATCAGGACTCGCAAATGTATCCAGAGCTTGCATTTCCCTCTTCCATTACCTGGCTTCATAAGACTTTGCTTTCATTGGCCGGACTCGCATGTGACAAGCGATCCTGCACAGTTTCTACCATGCACAGATTTTTGCATGGATGTGCCAGAAAAAAGACCAGGATGCTCACGGTAACTCTCCCATCCATCGTTTTCTTCCCTCTCAGTTCTCCAGACGGTATCCCAGGAGGAACCGTGGGGAGCAGTGGGGCTCCTCGCTTTGCTGGCCACGATCGGTTTGTGGGGGCCCTCTTGGGAATGCCTCCTTGGCAAGCCAGAGGGAGAAGGGCACAGAGAGTCCGCTGCCGCTGTCTGTGCCGCCGTTGCCCGGAGGCATCGCACCTGCCGCAAGAGGGGCAGCACGAGGGCATCCCCTGCGATGCCTCCAAACCCAACTGCAGCCACCACCCGGGGGGGGATCTGCCATGGTGTGCAGCCCCCCACGGGGCCTGGCTGTGGTTTCCCAGGACTCAGCATGCCACACTGAAACACCACAACGGGGTGTGGACAACACAGCAGGGCAACAAGGTGAATAAGCATCATCGCTGGCCAATAGGCAAACCTGGCCAGTTTGTATGATCAAAGAATGTAGGCGAGCGCTTCACAGCAATTGTAGCAGGTTGCTTTTTATTCAATGTATTCCCTCTTTTTCCTTTTGTCAGATGGATGAATCGCCTTGGCCTAGCAGCCATTGGTTACACGCCTGACGACAAAGATATCCGGCCAGATGAAGGTAAATGTTTGCTTTTGTTTGGGATTAATCTGAATGAGAGGGTGGGCTGAGAGAGAAGCTCCAGACACCTGAGCAGGAACTTAAACATATAGATTATTTTCATTAACACATTTGATAGCTTCAGTATTTCTGGTTCCAGAGATCTGCTAGAGCATGATAATAGGTGCTCCTGTGCCAATCCTCTGCCCCAATTTCTTTCTATAAAAATTGGCACATTAGGAAGCCTCTTAAAGTCACCCCTGGCAGTCTTCCAAACCTACTGGAGCTTAGATGCTGGGGCATATATGATACAGAGAGCAGAGTGCTTTTCCCCCCTGTAATGCCCTATTCTCTCACTCAAGTTCCTCACAATTAAGCCTAAGGATGCTTGAGGAACTCAAATTTGGACTCCCAAACCTGAGGTTCTGCACCCCCGATATAGAGACAGGACTCAGACAACCTCCCCCAGCTCCATCATCCATGCCTCTGCCTGTCCCCTGGCAACATCCATGCATCCAGCATGGTGCCAGTAAGAAGAGTCTATGCGCGGGCCTCCGGCAAAGCGGGAATCCTTGCCACAGTTACACAAATGGTTCCACCGCTGCTGGCACCTCCGGCATTCGGGGAATGTTGCCTGATGAAGGCCACCTTTCAATGGAGCATGCAAACATTTCTGCAGCAGATTACTGGAGTGAAAGTGACCAAGAGGACATGGACGGCTCCTTAACGCTGAAGCAAGAGGGACCCATAACACTGTGCGACACCTACCACCGAACCCCCTCAGTAAGTGACACGAGGCACGTGCTGGGCCACTTCTCTTCTTGGGCTGCACTTGATTTTGGGGACAGCTTTATGATTTGAGCCAGGCAGAGCAAACCTGCATTGCGTTTGCACACAATGCGAATGTTACATATCTGTCCGACCAAGGGTAGGCATGAATGGATAAGAAAAGCCTTCCAAGGGAGGTGATGTTTTGCTTTCGGTAATTTTCAAGCTCAAAGGTTTACTCAGAAGTAAGACCCACTATGTTCAATGATGCTCACTCACAAGTGTGTGTCTATAGAAGTGCACCATTGATGATGCAACCAGTCCTGTGCATGTTTACTGGGGAATGCTGGCAGTGTGGAACTTTTTCTGTTTAAACATTCCTAGAATTGTGCCTTAAATAACCTGTCATGCTGGGTCATTAAGTAATTTGGGAAAGGTATTTTGCTGAGTACTTAGCTATCATTAGAGGTATGATTCCATTAAAATGATAGCAGATACTACATTTTTAATTCAAATTAAGTCTCACTCCTGATGGTGTGATTATGGCCAGATTTCAGAGAGGGTGGATGGGGACTAGAAAAGTGGGAATCCTGCAAGGAGGGCAAGGAATGGACCTGAAGAAATACAAGGTGTTAATCGCACCTGTGGACAAAACAAGTTAGATAGCAAAGGACTCTTTATCCGCAGTCATTATTTTAGCTATGCATAAAGGAAGTCGAAAGGGGAAGAGCTGTTTAAAATCCCCCTCCAATAGCACTTGCAGTTGGGTAATACGAACAACCAAATTCACTGGCTTTCAAATTCACTGGCTTTAGAATTAGGACAGGCAAAATGAAATACTTCCAAAAGATGTTGGCCACAGTTCTGGAAATGATCTGAGGCCTGTGAGTCCAGTTGTGAAGAAAAGTGTTTAAAGCTGCAGAATCCATCTGGATGTCACAACTGTGTGACAGAAAGTCCTTCAATATTTAGAGATGTACAGGTTCTTCTTATCTACCCATCTCTTGGAACTTAGCAGACAGTCCACATAAATGGATTATCTGTGTCATTTTGACAGCTAATAGACTGGAAGGACAAACAGAAACTTTCAAGAACACTGTAGGATAATATAAAAATTTCAGGTTTTGAACAGGGCTGAAAAACACAAGAACACAAATACCCAGGCTGTCTTTGTTGAAGTCTATGCATAAATGTTCTGAAGAATTGCAGTAAATAAAATAAGTAGGGGTCACATGGTATGTGTGTGTTCATTGTAATAGATTCACTTAAGCTTCATGTAGGAAAACTTTTAATTTTCTTTTTTATTTTCAGTTTTGTTCTGATTTTTGAAACAATAATATATCACAATAAATTATAGTTTATTGTGAGAGGAATTTGCTTAGATTTCTTACCCTCTCATGCACTCCTTCTTCCCCTTTTCTTCTAGTACAAATGCAAGGTGACTAGAAACCTTCTAATTAAATTAACCACAATATAGCATTATATGCTACTCATAATTTGCAGTTAATCTTAGCCAAGCTTTGTTGAAACAAGCCAGCTTCATAAACCATGATTTGAAGTTGATGTTTCAAACAAACCATCATTAAGATTGATCATAGTTTCTCATGATCAGATAACATGACAGAATATGGTTGACCAAGCATAGAAATAGAAGCTTCCAGCCTCTGCTTTGTGGCCATGTTAGAGAAAGAGAATGCAAACCAGGAGTGGCAGCTATAGTCAATGCAGTCCCAATAATCCATGGTTTATCCTGAAGTCTAAACCAACTACACTGTATCAAGAGATAAGCTGAGAAAGAGTAAGGATTCAGTTCCCTTCATCAGCACACTCCTTTTGGTGTAAAGTGTGAACTCATTTTTGGTGTAAAATATACACCCACTTTTATATATGATTGGGGCAGAGGTGTGAATAAATAGGCATGATTTCCTGATCATACCTAGCTTGACCCTTAATTACAGGGATTTTAAATCATTTCAAAGCAGCCTGTAATTGGACACAGTCCATCAAAATCAGTTTTCTGCCATATTAGTAACCCTACAATAAGGATGCTCCTTGATTAGAAAGGTGGGGGGTGGAAAGTTGCAAAAGTAAAAACCATATAATACTTGCAAAGCATGTTAATTGTGTGGCTAGCCAGTGCGTTCCTGAGATACCCAAAGTGTGCAGCCTGCTTTTACTAATCTAACCAGTGTTTCTAAGTGCAGATAGGACTCTTTCTATTTTTCTTTCAGATTTTTCTCCAGCGTCAGTGATGCGATCCTCACAGAACCAAAGAAAGTGACTGAGGCAACAGCATCACATGGGTGAAGCTCAGACTGATTTCCACCCATGTGATGCTGTTCCATCAACTGGGATACAGGTTAAGCCCCTCCCTTTTTCACTTTTTTGCCTTCTCTCTCTCTCTCTCTTTTTTAACTGTTGCATTAAAAATAATATTGATCCCTAAATAATTCATGTATGTTCAGAAGTCCCCTAAACACATTTTTCTTTCATTGGGTGCCTTCCTGCCCTAAGCACCAATAATTTATTGGGATTTTTAAAAAGCAAAAGAACTGGAAAACCAGTTATGCGTTCTTTTTTGGGGAAGGGGGCTGCCGGATCTCCTTTACAAGGTACTTCTACATTGTAGAAATGCTGAGTAAGTCTTATGAAAAATCTTTAGTGGTAATATCCTGCCCCTTCAGCAGGAGTCACTGTTGGGCAGAGAAAAGTGTGATAGCAAGAACAAGGATTGCGTAAACATTATTCGACGATTGTGTATGGAAGTTGCTGTGAGTTGCATCTTTGTGGGAGCATAGGATGTTATCTTCTCCCAGGTGAGAGCACAGGTGCATCCAAGCAGCCATGATTCTGCAGGGTTTCCTGCAATAATTTTGTCTGCCCTGCTTAGAGATGCTGAACATCAAACCTGGAACCTTTATCAGGTTTCACCACTGAACTACAACCCTTGATTCCAAATCAGATCTCTTGGTTAGCATCACTGTTAGACCTCACTTTAGATGTTCTTTTACCACAATTGTTGCTGCTTCTCTAGTGGTTGCTCCAAGCCAATAACAGGATGTCAAAGAATCCACCCATCCATCCATCTCTCCATAGTATCCACGATACTATGATGACACAGTTGAGGAACACAACAGAAAGCGGGGCAACTCACACAAACTCATGTGGGTGGAGATCTTCAGATGTTCCATTATCACCATGGAAGCAACTCTAGCAGAATCCGTAACCACACTGGTAACAGAATGTTTAAAGGTGGGAAGGGCGCATACTGTTCAGCACATGGTGTGTTTTTCCCATGTGTCACCATTGCCCAATCAAATAACAGAATGGTCTGATTATTTTTAGATGAATTCTTCAAGTCCTTTCCCAGAGCCTAAGCATGGCCGACACTTCTCCAGTGAATCAACCTATTCTCATTCTTCAGCGGAGGATTCCCGACAGGATCCAACAGGGAGCACACACTCGGCCAGTTGTAGACCTTCCTACAGAGAAAGACGTTCATGGCAAGATCTCATCGAAACTCCGTTGACCAGCTCAGGCCTCCACTTCCTCCAGACTGTTCCTTCTGACCCCGAGTACGTGAGTGGACGACTTGGGTCATCTCCGGAGAGGCGACGGCAAGCAACGCTGCCCGTCCAAAGACGACACAACCATGAACAAGATGGTCCTTTCCCACTGGTGGAGTGCCAAAGGGGTCACAGCTCTCATGCCAGAACGCAGAAGCAGCGTAGTCAAAGCCTTCCACGAAACAGAGAGATTCGGGTCAAAGGCCGGCTAAAATCCAGCGGGATAGCCGAAGAGAGAGCCGAAGAAAAGGTGCCTATCAGAAGGCAGAGTAGCTTGTGTGAAGAAGGTAAGGAGAAGTTTTCTATGGCTTGCCATCAACCCGTTCACAAAACGCTCTGCCGTGGAATTTGTAACGTGCCACAAACATGGATGTTAGCAGACAGTCAGAGACCAAATATTTATAATATATCACAGGATGGGCTGAGTACTTTTCTACTCAAACTTTGCATTCGTTCCTATCCTGCTCTGAGCCACTTGGGATGCTCATGATATCGCATCATCGCTGCTTTCAGGAGGAATCCCCAGAATCTTATTCCACAGCACCTTCTAGGACATGCTCTGGCAACCTTGCTTCTCTTGGGAGAACTCCAAGCCCCTCTCAGAGTTGCTTTTGCTTCAGTTGAGTGCAGGACGGTTGAGAAATTCATTTCAGTTATTTATTTTTTTATAAAAACTCACCAAAGTGTGCACATCCTTCATATTCAGAGTGGTAAAAAAGAGATTTAAAAATGAAGGAGGCACGATCTGACAGGTCCATCCATCTGGTGGGTTGAGCGCTTAGCTCTTAAATGCCTGGGCTTCAGTCCTTGCATTCTTGTACCATCTCTTTTTCCGGCAGCTTCCTTGTTGATTCATGGAAGCAGGCACAGGGGATAGCTTTTCCTGGGAATAGCTTTACCCAGTAATAAATCTGGCCTTCCAGATGGGTAAGAAGTTTTTTTTTTTTTTGGAGGGGGAGGGGAGAGGTGTTCAAGATACACACATTTCTTCATATTCACTAACTGAGTCAATGCTGCCCTTAACAGAGATACAGGTGTTCATTAAAGAGGCAGCGACACGTTAAAATCAGTGTCCTGCAACAGCAACGGGTTGGACCTGATGGCCTTCATGGCCCCTTCCAACTCTACTCTTCTGTGAGTCTACAATTCTATGATTAAAAGGCTTTCACTTCACCCCAGATTTTACCAACAGGGTTCCTGTAAGGTTGCTGTGCCTCATATTTAAGCACTACGCTAGAATTACCTTCGCAAAGTAAGCCTTGTGCTTCGCATTCACCCACTGCTTTTCTTCACTGTAAATATATAAGACATAAAGGTCAGTCTGATTTTATTTTCAGAACACACTGAAGATCAGGGAAAGAGTGTGGATGGTTTGCATGAGCTGTATAAGTCTCTGGAGCAGGCCAGCTTGTCAGCATTTGGGGAGCAACGTCCTTCCACCAAGCAGGAATTTCGGAGGTCCTTTGTCAAAAGGTGCAATGATCCTGTTATTAATGAGAAGCTGCATCGCATCCGAGTCCTCAAGAGCACTTTAAAAGTAAGTGTTTTCTTGGCCGTACTATGCACACAAAGAAACTGCTGTTGCATCAACATGAAGGCCCAGTTGTTGTTGTTGCTAGTCGCGAAGTCACATCCGACCCCATGGATAACACTCCATGCAACACTCCACATTGCAACCCCATGGATAACACTCCTCCAGGCCCTCCTGTCCTCCACCATCCCCGGAGTCCAGCAAAGCTCACACCAACTGCTTCAGTGACTCCATCCAGCCACCTCATCCTCTGCCGTCCCCTTCTTCTTTTGCCATCAATCATTCCCAGTCAGTACAATATCCTAAACCCTGTTATGAATAACAAAAAAATTAGAATTTTTGTTTATAATTTGTATGTTATTTTGTTACTTGGTTATTCCTGACCCTCTTCCAAGGATTTCCAGGTAATGTGTATATGGTGTTGTCCACATTATTTTCACAACAGCCTGGTAAAGTAGGTTAAGTTGAAAGGTGAAAGTCTGGTTCACATTCACAAAATGAATTTCATAGCAAAGATAGGTGTATCTTTGTACATGTAAAAAGGTGTCCACTTTTACAGAAGACAGTCCTCTGTTTGAAGGACTGTCCATTCCAAGACCATTTAAAGATAACGAGCCATAAGAAGGAAAAGCTTTGGGGGCCTTGAAGTTGCCCATCATAGCAGACTCCAGTTTTATGGCAATCTAAGTTGCGTGCTGCAGCGAGATCTACATCAGCTAACAAAAATCTGACTCTCTACCTGAACAGAATGTTGTCTTTTTCTCTTTCGGCAGTCAAAGGAAGGAGATCTGGCCATGATCAACAGCTTGCTTCATGATCCCACCCTAACCTCCAAGAAATTCAAAGAGTGGAAAACAAAGAACTATGAGTTTTTCCTGGACATTTGTGAGTACGGAGCTGCTCTAAAAACCCAGAACGGAGCCTCTGAACTTGCAATCCCAACTCCCCTGCTGACACACACACATTCCTTCATCGAAACACATGTCTGACAGGATGTAGCACTGGGAACGCGTCGGGGTCGGGCGGGGAGGGACCATGAGAAATCTGTCATGACAAAACACTGTAACCCGTGTAAATAATGTTCTCAGCTGTACTGTAAATAGGTTGGATAAGAAACTAGTGCCACAGGATGCCTACTGCATTGCATGAGGAGACAGTCCTATTTTCTTTGGAATTAGTCTGGTGGTTGGTTTGCTGTTGGGTTCTACATTAGAAAGATGCAGTGCAGAAGAGTAAGTGGGCAGAATATAACCCCAGTATATCCATGAGTACTGAACTAAAAGTCAAGAGTGGAGGTAGCAGAGCTCTCTTATTATTTTATATATGCAGATATATTTTATGTAACCATATCTATGTATATATAAAATAACATGAAAGCTGAGGTTTATTTTTAAATACTCAGAAATGCCCTTCCCCATATATCTTCTGCATTTTTTCTCTCTCCCTCTCTCTCCTCTTCCTCTTCCTCTTCTTCTAATTGTAAACATAAAGCATTGCAAACACAAAAATCTATTGGATACTTCTACAGAACAAGCATTGGATTTTTCAGCATTTCCAGTAAGTGGAAATGTCTTTTGTGAACGTAAGAAAGCTGGAGTGACACGGAAATGGTAAACCTAATTCCTTTTTGCTGTGCCTTAAAACGTATAGCTTCTCTCCAGGAAAATCTCTTTTCCCTTTGCCTCACCAGGCACAAACTGTACATGCCGTTGAAATGCTGTGCTATTTTTACAAAAACGTGCCTGCTTTTCAGGAGAGGATCGGCCCTGGACACTTGTGTGGACGCGTGTGCACACGCGTGTGCGCACACGTGTGTGTGTGCATGCATCTCTGCACGCATGCGTGCATGCATGTATATAGCACGGAAGAGGTCAAGGTTCAAGACGGTGCTGTCACGCGAAGCAGCTTCCAGCCGCCCGTGCACCAGCAAGGGGCCATAAGTTGCAGACCCTCTTTCTGAGAAGATGGCAGCAATTCCGGATGTCAGCATTTATCCACTGTGAATTTAGCACCACAGACCTGTGAAACCTAAAATTCTGGTGTTGTCCTTTGCTGCCTCGAAACACAGAAAAGAACAAACCAAGTCAGAATGGACAACGGTTACTTCTGCACTGATGCTGTCCCTCCCAGAATTGAATTAAATCCTTCCTATGTATGGGTTCGAGTCATGTTGGAATAAAAGAAGCAAAGAGACCTGTGGAAGTGACCAAAGGGACCTCTCCCCAGCTCCCACAAAGAGGCCTGGATAAAGGCTCCCGAAAATCAACCAGGGCCTTACTGGAGTCTTGTGACCACAGTGATGTAGCTGCTAAGAGGAAACAGAGATGCCCCAAGCTGTTTGGTTACTTGAGGCAGAAAAATTAGTCCCATGGTGGATAGATATACACACTCTATATCTATATAGAGAGAGACAGAGAGTAATGGAACAAAGTAACTGACAGTATATTCCCCCTTAATGGCACCTCCACCCATGTTTTCCCAGAAAGCCACCTCACTTTGCCTTATAATAGGGCCAGATCTGCTGATAAATGCAGCTTAAGTCAGTGATAAATCCAGCATTAAAGGTACTTTTGCAGTCAGGATATGATACCCTTTCTTAAAAAAAAAAAAAAAAAAGTTCAGAAATGATTGCCGTATTTTTGTTTACATGAAGACTGTGACAAGCCCTTCACCACACGCTGCAGAATCTCGGTTCAAAACAGCTGGCCGGGACACTCGCATGGAGATCCCACCCGGCCTG
Source organism: Varanus komodoensis (assembly GCF_004798865.1). Lineage (NCBI taxonomy): Eukaryota > Metazoa > Chordata > Lepidosauria > Squamata > Varanidae > Varanus > Varanus komodoensis. Next base: position 11,673,180 of record NW_025335549.1, on the reverse strand, counting down.
CGGAGAAGGTGGACAAGGCTCAGCAGCAGCGCTGGGAGAGCTGTGCATGGAAGGTTTACCACTCGCCTTGGGCAGACCTTTGGCAAAGAAAGGAGACTTGAAGGCATGACGATCTGGCAATAACAATGCATCTCCCCTCTCGCCACTCTACACCTTTGCAATCATGCCTACATTGCACATACATGCACAGATTGCTATACACGTATGTACCGTCTTTCCTTCCCCTTCCAAACTGAATTCCAAAGGATGCATCTACTGGGTATATTTATGTAGCCTCTACATGCACAGGTACTGTGTAATCCACCCAGAGAGCTTTGGCTAGGGGTGGCACAGAACTGAAAATAATAATAATAATAATATACACACAATGGGTGGAAACCTCAGGTCTGGGGCCCAATCCCTCCCCCCGAGGGCCCCTTTTCTTGATAGCTTCCCAGCTTACATGCAGTTCTTCCCCTTTCTTAATGCTTGAAGAGCCTTTCCAAGGTCTAGTAACTGGCAGGAAGAACCTCCAGCTGAGATGCCCGGGGATGCTGGCCTGGCCAGATGCCGGCCGATGCCTTAAGCCTCACCCAGTAGAGCGCAGCCTGGAGAGGTCCCAAGATTAGCCTCGGCACTGGATTAGCAGCATCAGCCCTGAACTGTTTCACTGGCACCCCTTCACTGGTGAAGGGGGTCCAGTATTTAAGACCTGTGCTCTGCACTGGTTTTTAAATGCATAGAATATACATGGCTATAGTTAGCTTTCCCTTTCACTGTTCCTTCCAGCAAACATGTTTTTGTTTTTTTTATTAAAACATTTTTATGCCGCCCCATTCGCCGAGGCCTCGGGGCGGCTTACAACAATACATTAGAAACCACATAAATAAAAATTAAAATATATACATTAGAATAATAATTTTGGCAATGGCTTTTAGACACCCATGCTGTGTTAATCTCCTTGAGAACCTTCCGCAGGAAACTCAGTACACTAAGAATACACATGTTTACTTTGCACTCAGTTCACACGTGCATGAGACTCCCCTGCAGAGCAGAGCAGGGGCAGTGAAGTCCCATCTGCTCTGGGTCTGCACAGGTGTGAAGGGGCACTCGGGACGCTTGCGGAGGTCACGGGCCACTAAAGCCGCTCATCCTCTTCTCTGCTTGTGCACCTTCCTCATGCTTTGGTTCAGATGGGGGTGGTGCTGGTGAGAAAGAGGAGTATACTAAGCAAGCAAGAAAGCGGTGGCCAGAATGAGAAAGCGGAGAAGGAACAAGAGCAGCTGATGCTTAGAATCGTGGTCTAATAAAGCCGGGAGGAGCCAAGAAGGCATCAGACCCAAGCTCTGCTCAGTGCAATTCTCTGCGATTTGTGGTTGCCGCTGTTGTTCTCTCCCACTCAATAGGCGAAGCTCTCTGGGTGGTTCACAGCAGCAGATAACATACAATACAAAAGAAAATAACAATAAAAACAGCTTAGAGATACAACACAGAATTTTAAAGTCAAGTTTGATACCAAATTTTTAAAAGCTGCAATAGATGATACAAATTAAGTGGCAAGACCTGCAGAGCAGCTGGTATTCACCTGGTGCTGAAAAGATATCTAGGTTAGTGCCAAACAGGCCTCACTGGGGAGCTTGTTCCATAATTGCAGGGCTGCCAGTGATGGCTGTCCAGCTGTCTCTTGAATGCCTCCAGGGTGGGAGAGCCTACCACCTTCCCAAGTCATTGGTTCCATTGCAGTACTGCTCCAACAGCCAGGAAATCTTTCCTGATATCTAGCCAGAACCTGGCTTCTTGTAGCGTGAGACCATTATTCCATGCCCTGCACTCTGGGAAGATTGAGAAGAGATCCTGTCCTCCTCCTTTGGAACAGCATTTCGACTATTTGAAGAATGCTATCACATCTCCCCTCGATCTTCTCTTCTTGAAGCTAAACATGCCCAGTCCTTCCCATCTCTCCTTATGGGGCTTTGTTTCCCATCCCAGGATCATCCTTGCTGCCCTCCTCTGAACCTTTCCAGCTAGTTTGCATCTTTCTTGAAGTGTGGTGCCCAGAACTGGACATAGCACTCAAGATGGAGTCTAGCTAGTGCCAAATAGAGGGGAACCAGCACCTCGTGTGGTTTCAAAGTGATACTTCTATTAATTTAGCCCAAAAAAGCACTAGCTCAATGTTCTCACCTTTCCAGAGCAAGCTCCTGCAACCAACATTTGGTTGCCTTGCTGTGCACCAGGCGCCACCTCCTCTGCTCAATCATTAGAATAAAGGATTGACTTTCTCTGCATAACACCACCCCCAGTCTGACACCCTCCAGACGTGTTGGGACTACATTGCCATCATCCCCAGCTCAAGACTTCTGGAGGGCTCCCAGCTACTCCAGATGATGGTTTAGGGCACAAACTGGGTGCAAACATCTGGATGCAGTTGTTCCCAACAGTCTGCAAAGGTGACCATTGCACATGAAACTCCAACCACGACCTTCCACTTCACCCACTTGTGGTGACTTTTAGGGCTCCAGTAAATGACACAAGGGATATTTGTTGTGCTGGCACGATCCAGAGGAAGCTGCCCGAGGGAAGCTAGGTGTCGGGAGTCAGGGCAAAGAATAATGTGAGGAGCTGAAGGCAGAAGACAAGCTGAAACAGAGCCAGGCACTGTTTTGACTTAGGAAAACTCCCAGGCTGACAGGAACTCTTTTAGGGTCTGTCTTGTCTGGACAGGTCCAGTCCAAAACCTGAGGATACATCTACAAGTTGCTCCAAAATGCAACTCTAGTGTCTGATCATGTGAAGGAGTGCGCATGGAGCCAAGGCTTCCTGATTGCAGCCCCAGAAGTTTCTGACATGATAGGGGTCTTTGCATGAGGCTCGGTGCTTTACCGGGGCTTGTCCTTCCATTTTCTTTTCAGAAGGAAGAACATCCATTACAGCTGTTGTCATTATATTTTATGATAATATTGCTACTACTATATTAATAGTATAATAGTATTCTACTATTATAATAGTATTCTACTATTATATATACTATTATAATAGTAGTAGTATTCTACTACTATCGTATAATAGTATTCTACTATTATAATCCTATAGTATAATAGTATTATATTATAGTATATATAATAGTATAATATGCTATTATAATATATTATACTATTATAATAGTGTATTATTAATATATTTACCTTTTTTTCCCTCTAGCGAGGGACCCAAAGCAGTTTATGTAGTCTTCCTTCAGACTGTTTTACTCTCACGGAAACCCTGTGAGCTTAGTGCATAGCCCAAATTTACCCATAGCCAAGTGGGGATAAGACCCTGGCTCTCCTGGGTCAGTCCAACACTCCAGACACCATGCCACACGAGTTCTTCAGATTTTTTGTCATTCTTTTCTAAAGGTAGTTCTTCTCACCCCCTTTCCAGATGTTCTATATTCCAACACACATCACAAGGTGGCACCAGTATATAGAGTGATATTTGGAAACGTCTTCCATAGCCAATTGTAGCATCCTCCAGAAAATACTGCATTCTTCTTGCTCCAAAATTCCCCAGGAAAACAGCTGGAAAGCACAAGAGCGGGCCTGAGAAAGGGGCCGTGTTGCAGAAGGGACCCATGAGCTTCCATGAGTGCACAAGAAGAGTCTTGTGTAGAAAGGCCCAGGGGGCTGAGAGAAGAAGCTGCAGTCATGAATCTGAGTGCAGCAGGTCACACGGGGCGAGTTGCTGGAAGGTATGCTAGCCAGTTTCCCTGTGCTTCCGCACACCTAATGCATGGAGAGGAAGAGCAGACACAGGGAGAAGTCTTTCCCACCATACTCCCAACTTTCCATGGCCCTTGAGTAGAACCTCCATGCCATAACTTATACAAACAGAGGGCAGAGTTGAACTCTGCCTTCCGAAGCAGCTGATTCTCAGGTTTCTCTTAAAGCTGACTTCCTCAATGTGGTGCCCTGCAGATGTTTTGAACTCCAACTCCCATCCCAGCCTACAATGGTCACAAGTGCAGGGAGTTGGAGTCCAAAGCATTGGGCGGGGGGGGGGGGGTTCATGTTGGGAAGTTTCTTCTAAGTTCTGCAATAGAAAATGTAGCACCCATCCTTTGTCCTAAGACCGCTGTCCCTGCTGGTTGCCTCACTACCTGTTATATTTGTGTGAAATGCAGCACTTCATATAAAACCCTCCCCTGATTATTAAGAACTATTTGTGAGTGCTATTTCTCCAGCGCTATTTGTCATCTTGTTTTCCCTGCTTAATTTTCTAGAGGTTATTTTGTGCAAAAACACATTCCAGAAATACATCTGGTAGCTTCTGTTTGGGGGGATGGAGGTGAGAAGAAAGGCAGAGTTGTTTATCAAGATGCCTGATGGCCTACTTCAAATGCCATGAAATTCCCTCCCTGATTCTGTGCCACGGAGGTAGTTTGCTGGTTGGTATGTGACTGTAGAAGTGGTTCGCTAGCATTGGCACAAATTCACAGTTTATTTCCATTTCTTTTTAAAGGGAAATAAACAAAACTCCACACCATGATCTCAAGTGGAAGACATATTTATGTATGGGAAGAAGTAAAGCAAGACTAGAGAATTGTTGGCCTTCTGGCTTCTGTTAGACTCCCAAATCCCATCAATCCCAGCCAGCATGGCCAGTGGTCAGGAGGGGTGAGAGCAGAGTCCAACAACAGCTGGAAGGCCAGAGGATTGGATTAGGATGCTCAGTGACAAACTAAAATGGCATGGAGAGGGTCATAATGTCACAAACAGATGGTCGAACAAGGATTGAGACTTCATTAGAGCTCATTCAGGCCTTCTTCTGGGTCCTTCTGCCTGGGCATAAGATGCAACTAGGAACAAGCAGAATGGCAAGTGGAAGAAAACTAAAGCTAGGGCATCGCCCCAGCCAGGCGGAACCGCAGTCCTGAAGCTGTATAGTTTTGGGGTTTGACTGATTGCGGTTAAACATCCAGGTATATTCCCATTGCTCTTAATTACAGTTTACTGATGTTTTCCCAGACTTCTCCATATAGGACTAGGAAAAATTCCTGCCTGAAACCCTGGAGACTTGCTGCTCATAATACCAGGTTAGATGGACCCCTGGTTTCACACAGCAAAGGCAACTGCTGCAAAGCTGTGCCTTTCTCACTATTATTATTATTTCATTTTATTGTCTGTATTGCCCAATAATCAAACTTCTTTGTGCAACAATTCCTACAGTACATAACAAATGCATCATAAAAGTTCAATACAACACTTAAAACAGAATTCCAAGCTATTTAAATAACTAAAACAAATTCCATTCAACCAGACTTGTCAAAAGAAGAAACCACTGATACAAGCCATTAAAAGCCACTGTCCCTTCTCACAGGGCATCATTTTAACCTGAGTCCAGAAGGATAGCAGAATAGGTGTGAGGAATGCCTTTGCAGAGAAATCACCCTGTTAGGGATTGTGATACCCGATCAGCCAGGTTTGGGAGAGAGAAAAAACCTTCCAGCAAGGCCTACCAGAAAAGCTCTGTACTGATGCACCCAGGAATACTGAGCAGCTCTCATTTCCAAAAAAAAGATCAGCCCTCCCACTAAGAGTCCAAATGCTTTTATACCTTTAAGAGTCGCCTATCCATCGTGGATCATCTCGATCTCTCCCCAGGTACACCTTGATCCTTCCTTCTGCCCATTGTTAGCCTTTGAAGGTAGGACATGCTGTTCTACCACATTCCACACTTTGTTGAACCCGGTCAAATGCTTGCTTCCAGGAACTCTCCTTATGAGCGTGCCTGGGCCCCAATCCTTCTGGAGGGGCACTCTTGGGGCAAACATGCCTCCTCTCCGCTTTCTGATCACCAGTTGCGCCTCTCATCCCTGGCTTGCCATGGGATCAAGCACAGCAGGGCAGGAGCAATCTATGCCTGGGAATTCCTTCTCTCCGGCAGCCCCTCCCACTGGCTGTACATCTTGGCCATTCCCAGGAACTGTCTGACTCGAGGATGCATCTGGCCATGAGTTAATCACCTCTTCTTCCTCCTGCTACTGCCTCCCAGAACCCTGGGCTAACCCATGTTCCATAGTCTCACTGATAACATTCCTCATCTTCTGATTCTGAATCAGCATCTGGAATGTGGCCAGTAGTCCGTGGGAACGCTTGCCCAAGCCTGCCATCCCTCTTGCTTCCAAGGTTAGGATCCTTGAGTCTGTAATGCAATGGGTCTATGAACTCTTCCTCACAGCAGTACAATCGATGGCCTGGGGAAAGTGGGATTCGGTGCAGTAAGTCTTATAGGCCTGGGGAGAATTATGGGATGGCTTTCCCCAAGCTAGAGTCCTTTGGGTGTGTTGGACTGCAACTCTTGTCTGTTCCAGCCAGAATGGCTGATCAGTGTTGTCGTCCAACACAACTGTTATTTAAAAGATAGCTTTTCCAAAGATGGTGGCTTCCTATGAATCGTGGCTTTTGCTGTAGGGAGAAGGAATTTTCCAGATGTTAGAGCTGCAGAGATAAACCTATGTAGGTAACATCTGCAAAACTGGAGCGGGGTGTATTTTAGTGCTTCCAAAGATGAAAGTGGGGTGATCTAGCCCCATAGTAAACATATTGCCAAATGTTTTGAAGTTCTGCAAGAACCACTATTTTATTTTTGTCCATCCCACCACCAAACCATGGTTAGTAACTCTATGCAGATCTACCTTTTATGCATACAGAGTCTAATTGCCAAATTGGGATTTTTCTGGTCTCCAAATTTGGTAGTTTGACTGACCTCACTTCTACATATTCTCCATTTAACAGCCTGCATCTAACAAATATCAAAATAAAATATTCTATTTTCAAAATGGATTTTTCATTTCCATATGGTGTACTTTCTATGCACTTAAGTCTAAATTTAATCTCCCTGAAATAAAATGAATGAATGGTATTTTAAAGAAGAAAATGTACTGTTTGTTTTTGGGGGGAGGTATGGGGATTGGGGGAATATATTTGCCCTGTGTTCTTACCTAGTTGATCACACTTTTAAAAAGATAGGAAATATCACAATGTTTATTTTCATGTATACCTATAGAAAAGAGACCATGCCTTGGATCCAGCCTACATGTGCTGCGCTTAGTTCCCACTGAAATGAGCAGCACAAGTCAGTCCTAACTTAAGTCCCATTGATCTTTCTGAGAGCCAAATGTCCACTGGATCCAACCCCATTTTATTTGTTACCCACCCGACACCGGCTGCTAAACACACCCTACCCATCATGTGCATGACATTGGGTAACTGAAGTACCATGTCACAGGCAATAAGCCACTAACATGTTAGAACATGAGGACAACTAAGACAGAAGTCAGCAGACTTCATTGTTGCTTCATTGCAAACAACCAAAAAACACTGTCGCTGAATTATTAGACATCTTTTACGTACCCTCAGGCAAAGAGACCCCAAGCGTTTCTCTTAGGGTTCATCTGTGCTCAAATACAAACTATTCTCCCACTTTTGACCTAGTTTACCTGTCAGAGCTTCCACCAGAGAACTGTGGGAATTCTTCATTAGCTCTTGTAGATCCCTTCATTGAACTATGATGGTTGGGGGGTTTTTTTGGGGGGGTGGTTGACCATTGAAGAGAATGGAAATTGCTTTACTTTTGTGCTGCAGGAGTGGCTGGAAAGATCTGGAAAGGGGGTTAGGAATGAGGGAAACAGACCACCCATCTGCACTAGCATTAAGAATCCTTTTACATTTGACATGAAGCTGCACTATACCATCAGTTGTTGGGCCATAAGTGACTCCTCTCCAATTTACTAAGTAGATAATTCATGAGACTTGTACGAATAGGGAGCCTTTTTTAAAAAGATGATGCTTACGTGTATGAAAATGTGTAACATTCTTGTATTATGGCTTGCACTTTACTTGCATATAAACTGTGAAGTAGGCTGTCGAATTGGGGGGCTTGCAGTAGCAAAGCACTTCAGATATTTCGGGGTTGAGGTAGCAAAGCACTCGGTTGTATGCTGCTGGTTTTTAACCCATACTGTGAAAGAAGGCTCAGGCTGGAGACAGATGAGAGGGTTTTTAAGAGTTGGAAGTGGCAAGAGACGGGCATCGTTTCCCTCCTTTTGTCCCATCATCATCTTGGGTCAGAGGGAAAACCCACAGCTGTTGAAAAACCCTGGAGCACGAGTCTGTGTGCTTCCGGCCAGGTTGTCCATGGAAAGGTATCAATAAACCATGAACGTCTGGCCACCAGAGACCACAGGAAAGGCTGGAATTCCAGTTCCAACCTCCGAAACGCTTTCCAAGGGTGGAGGTGGAGCTCCGACCTCAGAGTGCCCTCCATCCACCATGCATGGTTCTTTCTGCACTGGCCACTGCTCCAGGGACAGAAGACCAACCTTGGAACCAGCATGGAGGAACATTGCAGGGGATGGGGAGGGGAGGGGTCAGGCTCCACCATGTCACGGATCCTTATGGTGCCTCTCCCTTTCCTCCCTGCAAGCTTTCCAAGTGTTGTGTGGCCGGGGAAGCCCGGAGCAGATCTCTGCCTCCATGCCGCTTCCATTTGATCTCCCATCCTCCGTCCATGCCCCTTCTCTCTCTCCCACACTGGAGACATTCAAGGGGAAACTGGGCAGCCCTCTGAGTGGGATGGTGGGACTTGGTGTCCTGCGGCAGCAGGGGTTGGACTCGATGGCCTTCATGGCCCCTTCCAGCCCTACTGTCCTATGATTCTATGAGGATAGCCTTGCCCCTCTGAGTCTGACAAGTTAAGGACTTGTGTGCCCCTGCTGAAGACTTACCAACATCACCACTGGGCAAGAGGCTTGCGTCACTGACGGTTCCATTCAGACAACTGTCTAAGCCGTGGTTTGTGTAGGATGGAATGCTTTCATTCACCCTCAACATCCAAACCAGCTGACTGTGGTTTGACAGATTCAGGATGGGCAACATATGGCTCTAATGCAGCCCCCAAAAGCACCCGCGTTGTAAAATTTTGGCAATGGCAAAAAAGAGGCAGTTTGGCCTGGACGTCAGTGGCAACCCACTACAGAGACTCAACACCAGGCAGAGGAATTGTTTTTAACTTAGACACAGCTTTTGGGGTCTCTCTAGCAGCTTGCCGCTGAATTTCAAACTGCTATTTTTGTTGCAGCTGCTGTACCAGCCAATTCCAGCCACTCGGTGGCCGGATTACAACTCCCCAGAAGATCCAGGGGCTGGAAATCGGTGCCCAGACTACCTGAGGTGGCCCCACAAGACTTGCAATTCTGGTTTGTTGTACAGGCTGTTCCAACACTGTCTGATGGTTTGGATGTCACAGCAAACCACGGTTTACTCAAACAAGAAAGGAGTTGTATTCTGTGAGGAAGGGAGGGAATCCCCTCAGAAAGGAGGGAATACATTTCTATACTATTTGTTCAACATCCTCCAAAGTTTGCAGACCAAACTCTAGTTTGGCATAGCCTTCCCCAACTTCCTTGGACTGCTATTCCCATCATCCACTGAGCATGCCAGCTGGGCAGATGGGGTTTGTCACCCAAAATGTCTGGAGGGGTTGCAGAAGGCTGGTTTGGAGGGTCTTAATGAAGCCACAAAGAGGACATAATGGCTTTTCCACACCACCATCCACCCTCTGCAAAAACTCATCATCCATCTCCTGCCAGAAAAAGGTCAATTTGAAAAATCTTTTAAATTAAAGGCAGCACCTGCAGTTGACAATGGTATGGGGTCTCCATGGTCTTACTTTTGTAAATACTGAGCATTCTTACAATTTCTGTAGCAATAGGTTATAAACCAAACTTTTACTTGGACTGTTCTCAGACAACAACAGAAATTCTCTAGCGCCTTGTATTTAAAAACACACAAACACACCCACGCACACAACAAAACCATCATGGAAAACCTCTGTCTTCTGAGCATTTCTGTTTACATAATAATATGCATATATAAATATATATATATATTAGAGGCAGAACTGTTACTTATCACACTTTATGTTGTGCTTGATTATTTCAAAATGTCTTTTGTCATCTAGAAATCTTTTTCTGTAACTGAGGGAAATGTCGTTACCAGAGGGCATCCACCATACCCCACCCCACAACTAGAAGAGTGAAAACTTTAAGCAACAGTTCATCTGTATCGTGCCTATTTGTTTAGTTTTTTTTTAACCTGCTGCATGTTTTTCTAACTAGTCATGAAAGACAACCAAAATAGGATGTTAAATTTTGAACCAGGGAAGAATCCAATCTTTTCCAATGCAGCTTTCATTTTGCCTTGTAGTTTGAAAACTTTTGGCAGATTTTTGCTCTTCCCTGGGCTGGCAATGCTTCCATCCCTTCACAGGTAACAGCATTTCATTTCACAGACCTACAGAGGTAGAAAATGGACTTGGAATGAAATCCTATACGTGTCTCCTAAAAAAACTTCCACTGATCTCAGTGGAGCTTATTCCCAGATAAGCAGGCATAGGCTTGCAGCTACAGGCAGGTAAATTCCAACTCTTGGATAATACAAATCTTTCTGTGTTTGTTTCTTTTCACCAAAGTATTTTCATGTTATCCTACTTGGGGGTATGATCCACTAGTTTCTATATTTCCTAATCCAGTGCCCTTCAGCTGCATTGCAACAGGACTTTCATAACTTCCAACCAACATGGCCAATGACATCTCCCATGTTGGTCGGGGAAGATAGGAATTGTAGTTAAAAATCAGCTGTGGAGCACCAGGGGGAGGAAGGCTAGGGATTTAGGGCATTTTTTCTTCTCCTTTGGGTGGGTGAAGGAAATCGGTTCTCTGTGGATTACTGTACTTGGCTGCATTTTTTTTCCCACCACAGGTTAACTTGTTAACTTTTTGCGTGTCTACAAAGCGGAATGGGGGGAAAATCTTCACTGTGTGTTGCTCACTGGGCATATACCTCATGGTACATCGCACAGACGTGTAAGTTGTAAGTTGCACTGCAACATTATAAAAGGAACATATTGCTCTTTTTCAAAGATATTAACTTATTACAAAAATATATAGACTGTACATTATTGAAAAAAGACATTTATTCTTCCTAAACTCAAAAGTAGCTTTTGTTTGGGAGAAAAAGTTGTAAAACGTAAGTTGTAAATTTGGACTTCAATAAACTGATTCTCTGCCATTGGGGCCTTTTACTGTTCTTCTTTGGTACTTTGTATCCTTAACCAAGCATTCCTAAAAGCCCATTGATCCATGGGATCTTCTTCCAGGTAAGTAAGTATAGGATTACTGTCTTAAGGGAAACATCCAATTTTTCCTTCCTCCAACATGTGAATTACTTGCATGTGGAAGACCCACTTTAATTTGTCCAAGTGATGCATCTCAGTTTTGACATATTACCTGGAATGCATTGCTTAATCTTTAAAATGATGCAGTTAGGGTGCAGTTAGGTGGATTAGCAAGCAAATCTGTGTGGTGGCCCATAACAATCCAAACTCGATCCAAACTCGGTGATCCACCTGTGGCTTTTGCTGATACTTATTAGGATTTCTCATATTCCACTGGAGCCCTGATCCTCCTCTCCCGGCCCTAGAATCCCTTTACAGAACCTTCTCCGACTAGAAGTCTTGGAAAAGCAACATGGTAGCACCTTGAAGACTGACATGCCTATGCAGAAATATGCCTGATTGAGCCTGTGTGGGACTTTACACCCAGGCAGGGCTGGCCCAAGTCATTTTGTTGCTAGAGGACTAGAACTAGAACTAGAAAGGACTAGAAAGCATCCCCAGGTATTTGTTGGGCCAATGACCTCCAACGGGCACTGCTAGCAGTGTGCAACCGTACAGAATCAGGATCGCATACCAGAAGTTTTCAAACTGGTACAAAGGATGGGATGCATCGCCCTCCCTCTGAATCAACTTTGTGACATTGTCACAGCCAAACCTGAGCTGTGATGAGGTTAGGGATCGATGGCAATATCTCAGAGCCAACATGAAAGGAAGGTAAGGCTGCCTCTTGTGGCTCCATCACTGCCATAACTGGATTCCCAACTGATGGGAATGACATTATGAGAGAGGAACACGTTGACTCACTAATGTTATGCCAAAGCAACAGGACAAGAAGCCAAATACCTAGGAACAGGCAGTAATGAAATGGCCTTTTTGCAGTGGAAATATTTTCATGTAGATTTCAGCACCGCTAGTGGAGTTAGTTGCCCAGGGATCAAGGAACCAGGATCAGATATTTTTAAAAAATTCAGAAAAGGGGAAGTTATTTTGGCTGGAATTTGGAAATCAGTGGTGGCCATTTGAAGGATATCTTTGAGAGAATGTCTCCGTGATGAGTACCTTTTTTCTGACACTGTGGAAGACACCACTTTTAGGATAAGCAAACTACTTGGGATGCTTTTCAGTACAGAGGAAGGTTGCGCATACCTTTGCCGCATAGATGAAAGGCCAGAAATGGTGATAAAAGTGGTCCAGCAGGGCTGCATCTCCATATCTTCAATTTGGAGAGTCAAGTCTTTCATTTGGAGTCCTGAATCTGTCAGGGTCCCTCTGCTTCATGGCCCAGATGCCCCGGGCTCCTGGCTGCATCCAGTGTCCCTTTATTAGCTGGTTTTTTGCCCACATGTGTTGTATTCGCTGTTGCCTCCCACACGCTTTCAATCCTTCTGCCTGAGGCTTTTTCCTGAAATCAAATCAAATATTACTTTATTTATTTATGTGTTATATTTTTATACTGCCCATGGGGCTCTCTGGGCAGTTTACAGAATAAGAAAAATATACGGTGCGAATAAAAACAGAGCAGATAATAGAAGCAGTTAAAACCAAATATGGAACACTGACAACTGATGGGAAGAGATACACTAGCAAAAGAGTTCACATAAAAACAATATAGAATGTATCGCTCTATTAAAATGTCTAGTAAATAAAAAGGGCTTTACCTGGCACCTGAAAGCAAGCAATGACTGCTCCAGGTGCTCCTCCTTGGGGAATGTGTGGCAAAGGTGGGGAGCCAGCATGGAGAAGGCCCTGCTTCTAACCATGTCCCTCTTGCTTTTTAGGGGTGGTTCTCAGGGAAGGACCCCATAGACATTCTTAAGGACATATGCTTCACTCTTCCCTGTTCATTGATCAATTTCTGTAAACAGAGCTGCCCTTACGAGACAGAGCCCTTTAGACACACACACATTGAGAGAGTTTAGAGCTCATTTGCATATGTAAATGAGCATGTGCAACCGTGTGCATTATTCTGGGTCTCAGTCCTAGATCTTTCTGGTCCTTAGCACCGCACCTGTGGATGGAGATCCTTTCTCACCAGGCTGGCACCAAATAGCCTCTTGAAATTCTCCAGTCTAGCTGTGGCCAGAGAAATTGGCTGATGGGGAGCTGTGGAGAATGGTACTCTGTTTCTATGAGAAGGAACATTTCCAACAGTTTCTCGTGGACTGGGATCACCATCCGGCAGTGTCTCCAGTGTTCTTCCTAGGAGCTGGTAGCAGGTGCGGTTTGCTGCCAGTGCAAATTTTGAGGAATCATGGAGGGTCAGAGATGGGAATAACATTTCTCACCAAAAATAATTCAGTATTTGAATGATTGGTGAAGAATATTTGGAGAACATTCTGCAAAGTAGCCTTCCTCTTGGAGGAGCAGATTAAAAACAAAACATACCCTCCCAGAAATCTTTCCCACAAAGAACGTCTTCTTAAAAAATTCAGTTCAGCAATATTTTCCACACCACAGTCTGACTTTAAAAATAACTATATGAACTGGGGTGGGGAGAGTGAAACAAGTAATTAAAATAGAAATGTGATTTTAAATTTACATGTTTTAATTACTGGATTTCATTTATAGCCTGCCTTTTTCCGTCTCATGAAGAAAAGCTACAGTGACTTAGATAGCTTCATTTTATCCTCACAACAACAGCCCTGTGAGGTAGGATAGTCTTGGAACAAGTGACTGGCCCAGAGTCACCCATCCAAAGTTCCCCATGGTCCCAGTCCAACACCACACTGGTTCTCATTTTTTTTCTTTTTCTCTCAATTTTTGTTGTTTAAAATGTTGAAAGCCCTCAAAAACAATTTGCATTCAGTCTGATCATTAAATTTCATCATGCTCTTAAATACGGTTATATATTATCAGTAAATATAAATACTATTAATAAATATAAGCATGCAGGTTTACAACTTCATAATTAGAACACAGAATGCGAAATCTCCAGGCACCAAGCTGCAAGAGTTTGTTTTTTCTCCTCATTATCACAGAAGAGAAGATAATTAGTCCGCCACTGGATCTGAGAAGTTGCTGAAGGTTTCTCTGGGACTTCGGAACAACAATAACGTCACTTCTATTAATGTGTGTAGGAAGGGCAGACAGCTCTGAAGAACTTCTTTGTTTATTTTTGTTGTTTTTCCGTATCCCTCAGGTATAAAGCAAGGTCTTTTATTCAGGTTTGCTAAATTCCAGAACTGCATGTTAAACTATAATTATATTTGTAATGATTTTTGTAATATTAAAAATAATAAAATCTCTGTAAACATGCAGGGTGAGCAATGATATTGCAAAGATAATGCTGAGATCATAATAACATAAAAGGTCCAGGAGGGCAGAAGGAGTTTCAATTTTAATGGAGTAGTTTAAAATTTGTGAAACACATATGTGTTGCTCAAAAGTGAACCTCCTGCATGTGAACACTGGTTAGATCCAAATTGCAGGGGAAAGGTGTTTTTCTTTTTAACAACCCATGAAGACGGAATTCTGGTAAACCAGAATGGCTGTGTGGTTTTAGCACAAAACATTTTACTGACCCAAAATGCAAAAGTTCATGAAACAGTGTTGTGTTGTATTGGACATGAATGGCAAAAACATATAGACAAACCTCATAGGGTGATTGTGAGAATAACAAGATAGACCAACACAAAGCTCTTTGTGCTGTCCTGAGCATTTATCCTGGGAAGGACAGGATACAAATCAGATGAATAAATATGGTATAAAAGACACATTCCAGAATCCACTTCTGTTTAAATTCTTTTTATGTGTTTTAAATCTTTGAACTGTTGCTAGATTTTACTTTGATTTTTGCCTCTGTTTCATGCCGCAGTTTTATACTGTGTTTTATATTTTAAATTGTTATAGTATCTTCAGCTTTGGGGAGGCATAGAAACGAAATAAATAAGAATGTAGAAGCTTATATGCATATTGCTTTATTGACACCCTTAAAATAAAGTAATATATTTTAATACATTAGATTTTTTTTAAACTTACAATTAAAGAAAACAATATGGCTTTGAATAAACGAGTCCTCTGTGATTTTCCGTCTGCTTTGGAAACCAAATTGCCCTCTTCATCATTATTTTAGTTGTACAAGAAGGAGGGTCCAAAAAATATTTATGTATCTATCAGCACGTCTACTGCTGAAAGCTAACTGGGGTGAATTCCTATCACTTGCCCACCTGGAGGGATCCTGTCCTGGCAAAAAGTCAGGGGTTTCCCTCGCCTGGATAGGCAACCAAGCTGGGGCTGATGGGAGGCGAGCCGGGGGAAAGCAGGGGGTGGGCAAGGCATCCCCGTCAGCCCCAGCCAGCACAAGCCAAAGGTGAGATCGCAGGAAGCTGCAGGGCCAACCATTCTGGAGGTGCGCCCGGGGCATGGAGGGAATCACGGATCAAGCCCCCCGGGAATTGTGGGCTATTTTTCTGTCCGATCATGCTTGGGATAACCCCAAATCGGCCTTTCCCCATTCCCATCTCCCCTTCGGAAAACCTTTGTTTAGCCCACCGTTGCTTGGTGTGTCCTAATACTGGCAGTGGAATTCCGATTTCTGGTCTTAGGGACCAGCAAGGCTTAAGAACAATACCCATCCAGCATCCCCGCCGGCTCTGTCGGCTGCGGATGATGGGAGTGCACCTTGGGGAAGACATAGGGGCCGCAAGGACGCCCACTTCCCTGGTTAGCGCTCTCCAGATGCTTTGGACAACAGATCCCATCATCCCCCGTCCACAGGGCGAACGCTCAGAGGGCACGGGAGCAGCTCGCCCACATACCACGGGGAGCGTCGGGAGGGAGAGAGGGCGAAAGGGAGGGGAGGCCTCCTCTACGTCATCGCTCGTCTCCACCAACCCGCGACGGGCTTCCCCGCAGCGCCACGCCCCCTCGGTGACCTCTCGCGCAGGCGTGGTTGCTTCCCTAGCGGAGGAGGAGGAGGAGCCAAAATGGCGGCCAAGGTGAGTGGCTCGCTTGCTGTCATCTCTCGGTTCCGCCGCTCCTGCGGGAGGGAGCCGTTTCCTTCCCGGCTCTCAGGGCGAAAGCTAAGCCGGCAACCTGAACGAGGGCAGCCTTGTGCTGCTCGGAACTTTAGGAGTGTCCCTTTGGATGGCGGGCTCTTGAGCGTGTGCAGAGTTCCTCCTTTGGCGCCTCCTAGGAGCCCAATTCTGTTTGTCCTCAGTGTGGACATCTGGACGCGACGCCGGACTTTTTACGCTTTTTTAATTTAAGGAGCTGCTGTGTAGGATGGAGGTGGGCCCCTGACCATGTGCAGAGGTCCCCCTTGCGCTGCTCAGTAACCCAGTTTTGCTTCTTTTCTGCACCCACCCCCCGTCTTCTCCTCTAATAATCAGGGTGGAAATTTGAACGTGATAACTCTGATCCCTTTCTCCCTTCCCTTCCTCCTGCCCCAATCCTCATGGCGGAAATGAGAATGTGACTTTAAGGAAGAGCTGTGAAGAGTGGAGCTGGGCGCCTGAGCATGTGCCGAGAGGCCCTGGCTGCGCCGCTGAGTAGCCTCGTGTTGCATCCCTGCACGGGCGGGCACACTGCTGCCTCCGCTGAATGAATGAATGTGGACGTTACAGAGTCATGTGTTTGCTTTAAAGGGAGAGGCCCTACAGACCGGAGGGCACGTAGCTTGCACAAGTGCCCCTCCTTTGCCCATGAGGTTGCAATCCTGCGCACACTCACTAGGCAGGAAGTCTAACTGAACACAATGAACTGAATCTGTATAGCTTTGTGCTACACAACTCTCTTCTTCCTCTTGCACTCCATCTGATCATGAACTTTTTAGGTTTCCTGTGCACCTGCCTTGAACCCGAGTGGTCGCGCAGATGGGAGGGTTCCAGAGCATGTGGAAGAGCACACATCTTGTGCCATTCCACTCCTCTTCAAGAATAATGGGGAAATTTCAAGGTTGTACAGATTCTTAACGGTGTTAGAATTTGGAGGCAGCCGTGAGGGTGAAGACGGATGCGGAGACTGCAGGATCCAGCCAAGTCCCTGAGTAGCCACACTCCGCTGCCCTCCTTCCAGCTGCATCCCTGATATCCATGGGACAGTAGACTCTTTGGGGAATGGCATTTCTCTAGACCGGTTCCTTTTTGCCCCAAGGGACTGTGCCCCTTTTATCCTTACTGTCGCAACCTTTAGAGCCCCCATTTGCATAGGCTGCATCTACACTAAAGCTAATGTGCCTTGAGAACTATGTAGTTGTTTAGCTGTTCAGTCATGTCTGACTATAAGAGATCCCATGGCCCAAATCTCACCACACTTTCCGATTCCGTGCCACCTCTTTCAGCTGAGCTATGCTCTGGCTGCATCCTTTTTGATGGAGTCTAACCACCTCGCTCTTTGGTGACCTGGTTTTCTCTTGCCACTGAGCATTCCAAGCATTCTATCTTTTTCTAATGAGCTTGATCACATGATATGGCCAAAATAAGCGAGTCTCAGCTTTGTTTTCTTGCCGACCAGGAACACATTGAGAATTATACCTGCATAGAATCAGAGAAGGGGCCAAGAATGCCACTGGACCCAACCCCTGATGGTGCAAGACATTTATTATTATTTACTATTATTAGAACATTTCTATGCCGCCCCTTGCCAAAGCATTTAGTGACACCATCACATTTAGATGACTTAAATTGCTTCTTGAGTGCCTAGTATGGGAGAGCCCACAACCTCCCCAGGTGTGATAGGTTCCACTGTCATATTGCTCTGAGGAAGTTTTTCCTGGTGTCTAACTGAAATCTAGGTTCCTGCAATTTAACCCTGTTATTCTGAATACGGGACTGGGACTCGGGAGATCTGGGTTCTAGTCATTACTCAGCCATGGGGTTAACTGGGTGATTTTGAGCCAGTCACAGACTCTCAGCCCAACCTACTTCACAGGGTTGTTGTTGTGGGGATAAGATTAAGAGGAAGTGGAGAATTATGTAACCCACCTTGAGTCCCTTGAGGGAAAAAAGGCAACATATAAATAAAACATATAAATCCATGCACGTCCATGTGCCAGTTGCTATGGAGCACATGTGGGAAGATCATGTTGCCCTCATATCCTGCTCGTGAGCTTCCCCCAGCATCTGGGAACATCAGGCTGAGCCTGGTAGGTCTTTAGGCTGATCCTGCGGTTAATCTTACGGCCTTATTTTTAGGAGAAGCTACAACAAAGTGTTGCCTTGGTCTTCCCCTCCCCTCCATCTCAACAGTCAGTCAATATTCTGTGTCCGCACAGCATTCTCAGTCCTCACTGGGTTCGTTCTTCCCCCTCCCCTCCTCTTTGATTTCCCACCACCAGCACTACCACATCTTGCTCGCTTGCTTGCCCACTCTTCTCTTTCTGCTTTTCTCAGTTTCCTATTTCCTGCTTTCTTTCTTCCCATGTCTAGAACAATCCTTCCATTCTCTTGCATGAGGATCTGCCCCACTTAAGTAGGTCATCTCCGCTAGGGATTCTTTGTAGAGTACAGGTGGACTTCAGTGCTGCTTTTCCATCACTTTTGGCAAGGCTGGCTTTCTTTTCATGCAAGTGGATGGAGGAATTGCTCCAGTCACTTGCAGGGAGGAGAAATCACTCAGTTGGCACCTCACTCTGGCTTTTGTGAGCACACTGGGACCTGTAGGCCCTGCACTGAGGATCCCTAGTTTAGAGGGAAGGAAGAAAATTGTAATAAAATGTTAAATTCCTCTTTGAGTTTCTCCAAATGCAGCAAAAACAACATCGTTTTGTCAGGCAGGTTCTGACTGAGCCCTGGAATTTAATAGAATTTTTCCCCTGAATAAATCCTTTTCCTTTTTTTTTCTTTTTTTGAGTAATTGCTTGAAATAATTACTGGGCAGTGAAGTGATATACAGAAGCATTTTGCTAGACTTTACACAGTTGACTTCAGTAGGCATCCCAAAGCAAAGCAATTAGTGCCACTCAAGAACTGAGCTAATTCCAGAAGTCACCACACAGCTCTTAGTCCTGTAAATATTCTGCAATGTGTGTGTGAAAATAAATATAGCTTCATCGAACAAATAAAACATCTTCCCACACAGCCTGCGTGCTCAGCGCGGCAGTTTCCAAACATGTTTGCAGGTGGCAAAATAGATGCTTGAGCAATTTTGACGTGACGGTGCACAGGGGCGTAACCCTCTTCGTAGCCCTCTTTTTCGCACAGACTTGTAGCAAACTAGTAATGTGTGTGAAGCATCCCTCGGAGAGCCACGCGGAATTCCAAGCCCAGGGGTCAAATCCAGACCTTTGGGATTCTCCGTAGGGCCTCCTCCCATTCCAAAAGGTTGGAGGAACCTATGCACGTTCAGACAGGAAAAAAGGCCTGCAGCTCCCCCTGCTTTTCAGGCATCCATAAATCACATAGGATGGTGTCGTCTGCCCACAGATCCCATTTTCCACTCGTGTGCCTTCCTATGAGTACATCACTCCACGCTGCTGTGCTCTTCCTAATATTCTCCCTAAGCTTTTGCTTGTTTCCTTTTATAAGTTCAAAGTGTGAGACTTAATTACATGGTAGCTCTGGAGAAAATGGAAACTATGTTCCCTTCCTCCTCTCCCCAGTTCTGCCTGTTTTCTTTTAAAAGGTGCTACAGGACTGACAGTCCTTGCATACCACTGTATCCAGTTTCTTCCTTGCTCCTTCACATTAGTAACTTCTGCCTTTTTTTTTCCACCTCCCTTTCATGTGCCGCCCTTTGTCTTTGTTCTGTCAAAGCAGTGAATTAGTTTGCTTTATTGCTTTTCATGCTTTGGTGTAGCTAATTTGATTCTCACTGGGCACAGGCAACATGATAATCTACATACAAGGGTTGATTGTGGGCTGTCATTGAATGGTGGGGTGCCCTCGGAATGGGTTATGTTTTCTGAACCTAACAAACCATGGTGAACAATGCACGGTTCACAGACTAACAACAAATGATGGTTTGTTTTTGGTTAACAAGCCATAGCTTGTAGCACAGCCAGGTTCAGACAACAACATAATCCACATTTCAGCTGCAGAGCCTCTAATGGGCTCAGGGCAACTCTCATTTCCTCACCGAAGCCATGAATGTGGGTTATCAAGTTTTACAGACCTAATCACTAAGTTGGGTAGTGCTTTAGGATTGGTATGTAGGAAAAATGAGCCAGAAATAGATTGGGTTGGTAGGAGACCTCAACCCATAAAGTAGTTAAGCCAGTACCCTCAGAACAAAAATTAGCTCTAATTTCCCCCCACTATTGCACACAGAATCTAGAGTTTGATGCCAGGCAGCTCCATATTCGGTCTTTTAAGTGAAATGTGTTCTGGAAATTGCATAGGTGCTTAGTCAGGCACAGAAGGCAATGTTACTGCAGGACTAAAGGGGCCTTCAGTGAGCAGGCTGCCCCTTGACACCGTGTGGCCAGATGCTGAGCTAGCTGGACCCTTCGTGGCTCTTATGGTCTCAGGATGCAAAGGAAGCCCAGATAGTACTATTGTGGAATGGTGAACCGGAGGCTGAACTTGAATGTGGTGGGCCAGGTTGTGTATCTCATCTAACCATTATACGGGATGACTTGCCTTGCAGTTCAGAATTCCTTTAGAAACAGTGTAAGCAGCCAGTTTTCGGCACAGGAGCTTCTTGGGGTAGAATGCAACTAATGCAGCATGACAAAGACACTCTGTGCATGACTTAATTTCCCAGCCGGACTGTCGAAGCACGCTCCTCATGGGACTGCTCCTGAGTGGCCAGGAGCTGCAGGGAGTGCAAAATGCTGCAGGCAGCCTGCTGTCTGATGAGTGCTATAAATAAATGTGTATAAATAAATATAGATATAAGCAAAAAATTATGAACCATATTTCCATCCATTCAGGTCACTTCCAGTTGGGCTCAGTTCAGAACTGTTTGCTTGCATCAGCTTGGGGCCGAGATATCTGAAAGAGAGCCTACCCCCATATGAACCTGCCCATGTGATACTCATCTGAGACTTGTTATATGCCCCACCACTGAGAAAGATAACATTGCTGGAAAGGTAAAAGAGGGCCTTTTCTGTGTTAGCACCCCAGTTGGGCAATTCCGTCCCTAAAGAGACTAGGGATTCTGTGATTTCCATGCTGACAAAGAGGCTGCTCAGCCCGTGGAGTCTCAGCTCTGAAATCACAGGGACTTCGAGCTGACACTGCAAAGATGATGTTGGAAACTGTAGGAGTCTACCTTAGATTAGCCCTTAATTGCTGAGCTTTCACCTAGAGATAAAGGCATTGCTGTTGCACTCAATGTTTGCTGATTTGACAGGATTAACAGTTCGCTTTAATTTGGGGGAGGTCAACACTCTTCTTTTTAATCTTTGTTATTGTTTAAATTATTTTAATATTTGTGTGGTGCAGCAGTCTTTAAAATATTTTAATGAATAAAGAAAATTGTAAAACGCTCCCCACAGGAATAACACAACTTCCTCCACTTACAAGGCCATGGTAAGGACTGTCAGGCATTTCCTGCAGTAAAATTTTCTAAATAAAATAAAATAAATAAAAGTGCAGGATACCTTGTGTACAGGTATGGTGGCTCTTTACTGTAAAACTGGAGGCAAGATGGTAAACAGCACATAGTTAAATCCATGAAATTCTTTTGTCACAAAACAGAGTGGTGGATGCTAACTTGGATAGTTTTAAAAGAGAATTAGAGAAATTAATGGAAGATAGTCTAGTTGTGACGGATATATAGTACATCAAATATTGACACCTCCCAGTGCCAGACACTGGTGAACACATACGAGAGATTGCAAATTTCCCACTTGTGGGCTGCCCATGGGCATCTGGTTGGCTAATGTGAGTACAGAACATTGGATTAGATAGGCCTCTGGCCTGATCCAGCACAGTTTACAACTATCCATAATTTTACAAAGCTGAACTGTGTAAGCCAACAACAAACCATGCCTTCTGTTCGTGTTTTGTAGCTGGTTAATAAACAATGGTTTACAGGAAGTATTTTGACACCAGAGCAAGCCAGATTTCTTTGAATTACACCATGGCTTAATATTTTTTGCAAATCAGATCTTTGTCTCAATAGATACATTTAAAGTAATAAATGCTGTTTTTATTGTAAGACCATAGACAGAGATTTACATTTTATCTCATCATCACCCAGATAGCTTTACAAACAAAAACCGGTGGAGTACTGTATCAGAGCTTAGGTCCACTTCATGAGTAACAGTCCTGAACTATATATTTTCAAGCTACAGGCAAGGGAAGTAAATGCTACAGAAATTACAATAAGAAACTTCCCTAGCACCTAAATATGCTTAGCATAGTGTTAACCGTTTCGGTGTTTGTAATTCTGAACCTCTTTCATTGTGAAAGCTGCTTCCTCCCCCCTCCAAGAAGAGGTCGGTTTGTTGAAACGTCATTCCATGTGCATGTACTTTTGCCGTTGGTTCTTGAAGAATAGGTGTTCATTATGCCTAAAACACGTGGTGCCGCATGTATCACTCCAGCTTTTTGGTGTCCAACTTCCATTGTCTCTCATCATTGGCTATGATAGTTAGGACTGATGGACATGGTAGGCCAAGTTCTGGAGCACCACAAATTGCCACCACTGCACTGTGGACTTAACAAGTAAGAAGTCCACATTTGCATGTGGTTATAAGTCAGGTATTCTGGCTTTAAAAAACATGATGTGGTGATGCTGTTAATGCACACAGAGTGTTCACTTCACCCTTTGTAAGATTAAGCAAGCATATCAGGAAGGGAGAGCCTTGCATGGCATCTGAACCTTGGATTGTCATGTAAGTACGTACAAATGAGGCAGGGTTATAAGCATTTTTCCTGGTTTATGAATCCTGGCTTGTTTCAGTGCATTTAAGCATGATTCTGAATTTCAATAGCTCTGTCTTCCAAGTTCATTTACCTGCTTTCAAAGGAAGGAATGAAGCAGGAGTCAATACTGCTTCTTCACATCATGGTTTATTAAGCCAGAATTTTGGTTTAAAACAATGTGTGAATGCAGCTATTTTTGTTGAACAATATAAATTTGACAAACAGATTTTTTTCCTATTCAGCAATTAATTTTCCTTCTTGATTTCCCTTGGCCTCTGCTTTCCTGCCAGATGGTAAAATGGACTGCTCTTCCTACAGCTTTGGCATTTGCATCTATTAATGTATACGCTGCATCTGAGGAGGAAGCAAAATCCCATCGTGTTAAAGCACATCAGGTACGATTTGAAAGGCCTTCTCGATCTTTTAAAAATTAACCAAAAAGGCACATGCATAAATACAGGGATGACTTTCCTATATTTGCACAAGTCTAGTGAGACTGATGTAGCACTTGCATTTCCCCTTCTCCTCCAGCTTCCAATTTATAATGCACCACCTCTGGACTCAAGATACGTTGATGAAAAGCCTGGCCGGTTGCAAACTGGGATATCTTCAGTAAGAATGACCGCAAGTTACTATATTAATACGTGCAAGGTAAGAATATGAGTTAACTTAATGGGCCAGGAATTCTTGTACATGTTTCACCATGAGTGAATGCCCTGGAACACTGGGGCTGATATGAAACAGCAAAGATTCCTCTTGGTATATATGAGTAGTACAAGTTTCCCAGTACATTTCAAAATCGGAGTAATTCTTTGATGAATAATTTAAAATAGAGAGAGATATTTTTTTTAAAGGAGAATCCTATGGGCCATGAAGACCCAGTGTTCACCAAAGAATTTGTTTGCATTCAAAACATCTTTGCAAAAGTCTTTTTGCTTTTGTTCTCATGGTAGTGGTGGGAAAATTAGGAGCAAAAATGAACAATTATTATCTTTTAGGATTTGAGTTCTGTGTCTCCCTCAAGCCTTGATATGCTTTTATATGCTTGATATGTTTTGCGAATCTCTCCTCAAATTTTGTTGTATTCCTTAAGCTGGGAGATTAGTGACCTCTTGTGGTGTAAGTTCCAAATATGTGTGCTAGTATTTTTGTTCACAGAAAGTCTGCAATATAAACTGAAATGAATAGTTATGAAATGCATAGGATGAATATATACATCATTTCAATCATTTGTATACAGTTCTTGATTTGCCATATAGCTGTTGAATTGTTTTTGCTTGTTTGTTTTAGTAAACTCTTCAGCACTTTAGCTGAGGAATGGTTAATAACCTTATATATAATGTTACCTTATATAAGTGTAATATTTAAAAAGTAAAGGTTTACTGTTTGATGTTGATGCCTAAAACATTGACATTTTCTGGTGTTGCTAGAAAATGTGATACATTAAAACTCTAAGCAAAACACCATGTAAATGTGACTTACATTGTAGCAGGTAAGAGTAAAACTGGTACAATGGAATTACAATTTCTTGTTAAGTCCTTGTCAGTAGCTGTGGTGGAAGCAGAAGGAGATGTTTCTGTATTTGTTTAATTACCAAATTTATATTATGTTTGGAACAGACTTCCAAGATAGTTGATGACATGACAGCATTAATATACAATGCACATAAAAAAATGTTAGACTATATGGTGTAGAAAGGCTACATTATCTTGTTATTTCTGGACTGGGTCCTATGGTTTTGCATACCCAAGTGAATTTGGTTGTATACTCCTCAAAAAGTCCTGTGCCTCCGCATAGGTATGGCAAGACCCACGCAAAACTTTCATAAGCATCTCAGGCAATGGCACGGAGAGCCTGTTGTTCGAAGGAAAGGTGTCTGGAATTTCCTTGGGACGATGCAAAACCTTGGATGTGCCTCATAAAATTGCTTTTTAAGTCATAGCCATTATTCAATCAGGAGGAGGTAGGAGGGCTCACTTGACATAAACGTATCATGTAAATATAACATGCTGTGAGCTGATGTAGACGCCCCCCCCTCCCCGCCCCCAGCTAAACATTTTTACCTTATGAAAAGAGCAGCAACTCTTTCCAGGCTTTGCCAGCCTGGTGGCTCCCTGATGGGATGGACTTCGGACTCCCACCATCCCCGTTAGGAAGGCTTAGAGGTAGTTAGATGCCATTTGCAGCATTTGCAGGATGTTAGCTTTTCTTGCACGCATCATAAAAATTAGCCCCACATCTGGGAAAGGAGCAGCACGGCATGAGTCTCCTCTCCATTTCCTAAGAGGTGATATGTATGACAATCCAGCCATCATTACCTGTCCATCAGGTGATGAGGAGAGCAAAGTGCATTGGCATCAGCACTTGCTTTCCTCTTGCTCTGCACTCCCCCCCACAAACTGAAGAGCTTAAAAATAAAATGGAAAGTGATCTAAGGGTGGTTTCTCCTGCTTTGTCCAGGTAATCTGATATTTGTAGGTAAAAATGTGACTTTCTAACTACATTTACTTAAGTATTAGATGGAGAAATGTGACTGTTGTTTATTTTTATGCAGAATGCTTGTCTCTTTGTCAAAAATGGAATCATGTCTTCTATACTGTTTGGAAAAGGTGGGTGAGTATTTGTAACTTCTCTAAACCTAACTTCTCTGTTCACATTTGGCCATGTAAATTGCAAGCTTGGTTAAAATGAGGTGAGGCAATACCTTGGTTTCTCTTCAAAATAGATTGCCCCATTTGCAATGTTTGCATTTAGCTATGTTTCATTTCTCTGTGCTGTTCTAAGGAATTAGAAAACCATATTCAAGTATGGTAATTGTTGTTTATCTTTTAAGATGTGTATGCTTATCTGAAGAATCCTCCTCCAGAATTTCTTCCCAAAGTTGGTGTAATTACAATTTCAGGACTGACTGGACTAGTGCTATCAAGACAAGGTAAGGAGTTTGCCTTCACAGGCTACAGTGTATTGAAAATGTTACTTTGTTAAAAAAGAAAAAGAAAAAAAGCAACTTTCCAGATGACAGTTCTAGATGCAAGTTTCTTCTCTATGTTAAACTGGTAAGGATGTAGCTGGGCTACTTCATAGAAACATAGAAACAGAGGAAGTCGGAAGGGGCCTCCCGGGCCATCTGGTCACCACACCGCTCCAGCCAGCTCCACTCATGACATGCCTACTAACGTTCACTGCATTGAGGCCATGGAGCCTCAAATGACAAAGACGGCTCCAGCAGGATCCACCAGCTACGAAGCTGCTCCATCAAGGGGACTGCAACCCAGCCCAGAACAGGTGGAGCACCCTCCATCTGACTGGAGGAACCACTCACCAGCAGCATCTCGGTCCTTGCTGGGCTGGGCTTCAGTTTGCTAGCCATCCTCCAGCCCATTGTCAGAGCTAGGTATCAGTTTAGCACATCAGCAACCTCACCTTCAGAAGATGACAAGTGAAATAGAGCCGTGTGTCAGCAGC
Organism: Varanus komodoensis; assembly: GCF_004798865.1. NCBI lineage: Eukaryota > Metazoa > Chordata > Lepidosauria > Squamata > Varanidae > Varanus > Varanus komodoensis. The sequence goes on along the minus strand of NW_025335549.1, from coordinate 11,646,769 downwards.
GTACCTGGTGGCAACACAGCCCAGAATTCTGGATGACTCCATTCAGCAGTTTCCTGTAGCAGTTAAATAGCACAGGGCACAATCCCAAATGGAACCAGAAAGTCAGTCTTATTCAAGAGTGCCTGGAGCTGGTTGGCCACTACTTTGGCCACTGGTCCAGGGTCGCAAAAGCCATTCCAGTCCAGGGAGGGCTTTTTTAGGAATGGCCTCACCACCACGCTTTAAGTGGAATGGGACCGCTCCCTTTCGTAAGAGCCATTACTTCCCTGGCCGAGCTGGATGTTTCTTCCCTGCCAGCTTTTATAAGCCAAGAGGGGGTAAGGACCCAATACAGACCTTTCCAAGCACCTTGTCAACCTCCTTAAGCTGAAATGCATCCATTAAAGTGGAACAGGCTGTGTGCTGGATATACTTCTCTTGATGCAACTGCCATAAAACTGGAATCTAAGTCATGATAGACAATAGAGTTCGCCCTGGAAGTGTCTAGCAAATGCTCTACAGCAGGCTAGACAGGTAAAGAAGTCCTTGGGACCATTATCTAATCTGCCCTGGATGACCCTGAAAAGCCTTGCTAGGGAGAAGATTGAACAGATGCGATGAGACATTGGGTTTTTTGCTGCCCTCAATGCCCCTAAATATACCTGATTTATAGGCCCATACCAGTGCTCAGTTGCATCTACCCAGGAGTTTCCTCCATCTGTGCTCAGACCATCTCCTGTCTTGTTTCATTGCTCTCAGCTCTGGGGCTTACCGTGCATAGTGGATGAGCTCTACTACTGAGATGGCTGTTCAGGAGCAATCCTGGCAGCCACCCAGCACCCTTCTCTGCTCCAGAGATCAGCCAGGATGCAGCAGAAAAGTCCCTTAACAGCCCTTTGGAAACCACCCATGCTGTTAGCCTGCAGGGTGAACCATCCTAATATGCCCCGCACCCTCGCAGAGGGGAAAAGCCACCAGTACCCTACGTCTCATCAGGCCAAAGGGACCGATTCCAAGTCCTCGCCATCAGATCATCTTTCCCATGCCAAGTCAAAACAAAACAAATCCGAGTGTACCTCTGTTGGGATGGTCCCGAGGTTGTCATGGAGCCCATGCAATTCTGAGATGCTGCATAAGCAGTGCCCGCAGAACGGATGTGGACGTCTCCCGTAACTAATAGCCTGGAGGATCTCAGCCAAGATCCCCTCTGCCTGCTCAGATAGGGAGTCTCTTGAGCAGTGCACCAGCAGAATCCCTACAGCCGCAGTGACCAGCTGTGGACCTCCAGGGTTCCCGTATTTTTCCCGCCCTACCTGGAGGTAGCAAAGATTGACCCTGAGACCATCTGCCTGCAAAATACGTGGCCTGCTGCTTAACCACAGCTGTTCTTCAAAGCGGCGCATATGCTGGACCGTCTCAGGCTTTATGTGGCTCATCGGATTTGAACACTTTCCATGCAAAACTACTTTTAATCACAGAAAACAGGCATGGGAGAACTTTGTGGCTTATCCTTCCAAAGAGATTGCGACTTTATGCTCAGGATTGCTTTAGTGATTTTGTTTTGTTCTTTTCAGGGTCTCGATTTAAGAAAATCGCTTATCCCTTGGGGCTTTGCACCCTCAGCATATCACTTTGCTATCCAGTGCCGTCAGTACTGTTTACAAAGGTAAGCTCTTGTGCATTTTGTAGTGCTTCGGAGTTTCTTGCTTTGCCTTAGGAGTCTTGCTCCTAGTTACTCAAAGTTTAAGATCTGGCTCTTAGTAGAGTTGGAAGGCTCCAGGAAGGTCATCGTGTCCACTCTCTTGCTCCGTGCAGGACACCAAGTCAAACCATCCCTCTCAGATGGCTGTCCTGAATGCCTCTATTGTGGGAGAGCCATCAACCTCCCTAGGTAAAACCTCTAAAGGAGGTTGCCATACAAGCTGCTGCTTCTAGTGTTGGCTGAACCACACAATTTCATTGGAGAAGTCAATTAGCCTTGCCTGCCCTAGATTGTTTTTAACTATTTGTTCAGTATAATAACATCTCTAAAATTAAACTAGGTAACAGTTGGAAAGATATATGCTGCAAGCCATAAAACCTATGAAGCAATAGGATCGCTGTGGACGAAAAGCCCCGGTGTGAAAGAACCACTCACCCAGGATAAAAATGCTCAGGTAGGCGCTCTCCAAGGAAGCAGCATTGGGCATCCCAAGTGCAGGCAGCTTCGGTTGACTTACGCTGTGCTTAACATACACGTGCCAAAATGATAAAAAGTTGTGGAACCCCAACATCACTTTATTGCACATTGTGAGATTCAGGGGCTTAAGAGGTTTTCACTTTAGCAATATATTTGATATATTAGATGGGTTCGGGGAGGGAAAGATAACACTGCCCACCTTCAAAGATATCTTGTTTCTTACTGTTTAGTAATATATTTCCATCGGTGCACATGGCACTTTCTTGAGGGACGGGGGAGAAATAACATTTGGTTCACATTTTAATGCAGACATTCTTAATTTACACTTCTTGAATCCATATGCACACCAAAACACAGTTACGCTTCAATATTCACACTCATTTTCTGATGTGGTGTTCCAATCAGAATATGGGGGAAGGAAGTTACATGCAAAACTGAATATCACCATAAACTGCACTTTTGTGCTTCTTTACAATTTGGTTACATTCATCTGCAGGAAGTTCCAGGACCAGTCTCAGAAACAGGGCATCGCACCTCAGAAGCTTGCAAGACTGCTGGTGAATCAAAGGAAGAGGCAAAAGCATCCAAGATGCAGTTTCATGCAGAGAAGACAGATTCTGTGCCATCAACAGCTGAAGTGAAGGTGCCAAGTGTTAGAACAGGTAGAACATTCAGATTGTCCTCCCTGCCATTCACGTCGTAGACACAGTTCAGTTTTCATTAACCAGATCCCTTCCTGATTATCACGACTCAGGGCTACTTCCGGGTATGAAAGCCCTGGGCAAAGTGGCCATTAACAGTTGAACCTAATCTCCCTCGTTGCCCAAGCAGGGCACTGCGTCAGACTCAGAATGGAGCTAGTCCCAGCAACTGGGAACTGCTTGGGTGCCAGGCCAGGAGAAAATAATTAATAGTGGTGGGTCAGGTATCACTTGTGGGCCTTGCCAAGGGCCTCAAGCCCTAGCAGCTGCCCAAGAATGCCAGGCCCTGGTGCCAGCCCTAACCAGGCAATTCCAAACACAGAGACCATAACAGTGCCATTTATTTAACAGATGCATTGAAGACTTCGAAATTTAAGCCAGACCCCATCCTCATGGACCATGGCCAGTCCAGCCCGGAAGATGTGGATATGTACAGTACCAGAAGTTAATATGCCAAACTCTCCAGTCTTTAAAATATGATGGGACATTAAAATGGAAGCATTATGCAACTTGTAATTCTACTCTATGTGCCAGTCTTGGATTGAGCATTTTCTCAATCCGTCCTGTACAGCCAATTTAATCATTCCCACTGTATCCTTTTTCTACTGGAAATAGAAAAATATTTTACAGTTATTTTGGGAAGTATAACTTGATAAGGCGCGCAAAGGACTTCAGATGAGAGTGTTGTTGTCAAGCAAGTAATAAATGGGAATCACTTGGTAAAGTGTTTTCTGTACTGCTTCTGCTCAGCTGATGAAAGAATACTTTAAAAAGTATGTAAATATTCTTTATTTTCTTTATATTAATTTTTGAAATGGAAGAAGCTGTTCACCAAAACGTCCAGTTAATAAAACGGCTTTTAAAATATAACTAGCACTTAAAAAATTGCGAGGGAGGACATTGATGACATAGTATATTGACAAAGGATGTGTTACAAAATATATAAAATATAAACTAAAGATTTATTTTAAATCACGTTCCCAAAATGCTTGTGGTTCGGTGCATAATTGTAGTGTTATACAAGGTGCTTAACTTGCCCTGGCACAAGGGCCAAAATCTATTTTGGAGAAGCTCTTCATAGGCCACATTTTCGTAGTGGACGGGAAAAGGAGTGAAGGCAAATGCAAAGGGGGCAGAACTAACATGCCGGCATGTTTTGCTGCAAGGAAATAGTTCCCCCGTTCCCTCCCTCCACCATTTACAACAGGGTTGCTGAACCTGTTTTGGTCTGAAGGATGAGTTCAGTTTGGGAGATGCTCTTTGGAGCTCCGTTCCAGGGGCAGGTAGCGCCGAATGTACATGGGGCGGAGCCAAGGATGGGCAAACGTAACCGCATATTTCAGCATGAAACCTCACTGTCAGTAACTAAGCTTTTGGAGAAGCCTTTAAACTTTCTGGGATTAGGGTTGCAACAGCAGAGAAACCACCCCTTGGTGGTTGAGAAAAAGAACCAAGGGCATCTGGGGAAACTGAGTAAACATGGCTTGGGCCTTCAGTTGAAGGTTCTGTGCTCTTGATGTATATACATGGGTGCTTGAACTTGAAATCTGGATGGCACTTAAAGGTGTGACATGTTAGCAAAAAGAAAAGTTAAAGAATAGCAGGCTGAATAATAATGGCAGCATCGTATCGATTGAATTCCTGTTGCAAAACAAGCAAAGCACTTTTAATCCCTGTCGCCACTGCTGCCCTGTGTTGAGGTAGTTTTGCTGACCTGGTGAGTTTGACTGCACTCCAGGCTGGGGCAGACACTCAGGTGTCAAATCTTGCTTTTACTCTCCCGAAGCCATCTTGACGAGATGTTCTTTGTCGAAGCGGAAGAGGTGCCAGCCCTCTTCGGTAGAAAGGTCTGAAGCACCTCGTCTCATGTAGTACTCGATGGACGGCTGGTTCCAAACAACCACCAGAAAATGCATGCAGTTACATTTGGCATCGATGGCGATCTGTGAAAAGCCAAGAGAGATAACAGTGTTGGGGGTTCAGGTTCCCGTGGCAGGTGGGGAGAGGAAAAGTGCGAATAATTTGAAAATGAACTTTTGTACTAGTGACAATGATTCCTGGAGCTAGTGAAAGAAGGCTGCTGTACCTTGTATCTGTGCCAAAGCAATTTATTTTTAAGCGTCTAGATTAGCAAGTCAGATTGGTTTATTTGTATCAAAAGATCTAGTACCAAGGACACTAGATAGCAATGCAAATATTATTTGTTTCATTTCTATTCCATCCCCTAGCTGAAGATCTCTGGATGGATTGAAACAGTTCCTCAAACAAAGTAATGAAATACAGTAAAAGTATCAAAATCAGAGCACTATTAAACAGTTTAAAACAGCTAAAAACAACGATGAAGAATGACTCTGTGAAACACCTAGGATGGGTAACCCCTCAGTCCTCTGGTTAACCCAAGTATCTCTTTAAAGGCCTCAGCATAAAAGTTGAGCCAGCATAGTTAAGAGCACAAAACCAGGACTTGGGCAGCCTGGGTTCTAGTCCTCGTCTGGGCATGGAGCCAGCTAGGTGACTTTGGGCCAGTCACAGACTCTCAGCCTAACCTAGCCCACAGGTTCTCAAGTCTCGCGAGGGCCTGTCCAACCCTCCAACTACTCTGGCTTATGTGAACGGGAGCAGCATTCTAACTACTGACCATGGAGCCTTCCCAGCCCTTCCTTCTGCTTCTCTGAGCAGATTTGAAAAAGTGCTTTTAGGGTTATTCTTCTGCCAGCTGCCTTTAAAGAATTGTACTCATGCATATGGGGGTACAGAATGACTTTTCCATTGAATATATATATACACATATATTCCAACAATAACTTGCCTGGCTTAATCTTTTTAAGAGTTCCGATCCAATGCCCCAGCCTGCCAAAACACAGTTGAATATACAAGTTACCTAAGTGTATACATTCAAAAAATATGAATGAATAGTTAACTGGCAAAATGTTCATATAGCTACGCCACCCTTCTTCCCAAGGGCTCTGAGGAGTGTGCATGATATCCCCCCCCCCCCCCCCCCCAGCTGTACATCCTTTTTCTTTTAGGGATGGAAAACAGGAGGCCTGGCATGAATGGAACCTGTGTGCTCTTCCCCCATGCTTTGGAACTGCAATTTCCATCATCCCTCACCATTGGCTATGCTGGAGAGGTGGAGAAAGAGGCGTCACATCTTCCTCCACCCTGCAAGTAGGCTTATGCCACTGAGTCAGCATTTGAACCTGGGCTTCCCAAGATTAGGACAACAGTTTAGCCACTCGATTCTAGTGCCTTCCATTAGAAATGAGGTTGTGAGCAAGCAGTTTTATCTTTACCTCTATATTCATCCATGACATAGAAGTCTTCTAAGTATAACATCCTGCCAATCCAAGGGTCATAGGTGTAGTAGTACATAGCAAAACCTACAATATCAGGATCTGGGAAGAAACAAATCTGATATGTAAGAAAATCGCCTGCCACTGTGAACTCAAGAATGTTGAATTAATTAGGGTTACCCTGCCATGGCCTAAGAGGCCATGTGATTGCTCAGAGCCCAAACATGGAGTTGTCTGCCCTCCGTGCTTGCCCTGGCGGTGAAGCCCCTGCTCTGTCCCCTCACTGTTGGTGCAGAAGAACGAGTGCTGGTTGCACGGCGGGACCGCCAAATGGGGGAAAGGGTGTGATGTGATGGAGGGGAAGCCAGGGCTGCAGCACCGCAAATCCTGCACTTGACAGTAAGTGGGACTAGTGACTTCAAGATGCTTTCCTACTCTGCTATTCTATTATTGGTTGAAAAGTTGCCCTTACCCCTTAAGCCTCTTGGAAACAAGAACAAATAATTTGTTCTTTCATGTATTCAATCGGATTTACTGTGTATGGGGGTTTTCCCCTTAAAACGTAACAGCCCAAGTGTAGCAGTGAAAATGATTGCTGCGGAAATCAATGACACCATGTTTTCCCGTTTAAAGCTTACCTGCCATTACATCTTCCTTTATTGCTTCTGCTACTAAACACTGGAAGAAAGGACGTGCTCCAAACCCATCTTGAAGTAAATCTGAAATGTTACAGGCATTTGGCAGGTAACCTGGTAATTCAGCAAAGATACACCTGTCCCCCTACAAAGATTTGTAGGCCGTTAATCCCACTGAAGGGGTTTTTCTGGCCATTCAAATGCAGAATGGGAAACAAGCTGCCAATTAAGTAAGGCAAGAACAATAAAAAGCAGTTTTTAACCTTGCACAGATAGGTTGATTGAAAAAGTGTTTGTTCTCTATCGAGAAGTTGTATGGTCAGAGAAAGACTTCTTTGGTAGGATTCGCAATCTACAAATGGTTGAGGTAGTCAAGTTAAAAAAATGAAAATGTATTCTGAAGTAATATAATTTGGGCAGCAGGGGTGATAGCAAAAGAAATCCAGAGAAATCCAAACTCTGGGCAGATTTGGGTGTTCTGTCATGGTGGGTTAGGAGGACAAAAATATTAGGAGAATGCCAGTCATGGAATTTTGTTGGAGACCTCTTTGGCAATAAGAAGTAACTTTCACATGCACAAACTGTATTAGGCTACTGTGCTAATTTGGCAGATTTTAATATCCATATACAGAACTGATGCAAGGCAGGACTCTGCAGGCAGAAGATCCCTTGGTAAAATTATTTGGACCCCGCCCCCCACCACCCAGAGGTGGAGAGGATATAAAAGGACTGCGTGTAGACAGCAAGTTAGAGAGAAAGCTAGCCTAGAATCTTATCATGGGCCATGATTTAGAGCCCTCTAAGACTGATATTTCCGGTACACCAGCTCCGAGAAATAGAACAAGTTCCTGGATTGTTATGGATGGATCCAGGAACTACCTACAGCTCCCAGAAGGACTCTCCTGGCCTGGAACCAAAACTTAGTCTGTTGCTCTAAGCCAGTACTGAGACAACCTGGATAATTAATGGAGATACGGAAAAGGAAGTTAACTTCCACAAATTAACAGGGCAATTATCTCCCTGTAGAAACAGGACAGCTTTTCTAGGGCTGCAACAAGGAATAGAAAGGTTAAATTCCTTCTCCATGTCTCCAATGTGCTTCCTATGTATGTGTGGATAGGGTGGGGTACAGAAGTTAACTGCCTATGCTTCTACAAGTTCTTTTGAGGCAAGGGGTGAGGTTTAAACTGCAGTAGGCCAATAAATTAAAAATGTCTGCATTGTAACATGCTACACTTCTTCCTTACCTGTTTCTGTTATTTTGACAGCTTCAGGCATGTTTTCATAAGCAGCTAGTTCCTTCCAAGAGAAGAAAGAGAGGGCAACGAAAATAATGGAAGAACTTTGGAGAAAGTACACATATCACCTATCCACTGCTGTCAATCAGAGTCCTTTCACTGGTGTATATAAACTGAAGTTTCTACAACTCCTGATATAAAGATAGATTCCCCTATATTAGGGATACAGCCTAAGGGAATGTAGGTGTCTTTACCAAATAGTGCAGAAACACTTGGACAACAGAGAAATAATTCTGCCTGGTCTTTTCAGGTAACTCTGCACTAGATGGCTGGTAATATATGGTGCTAGAGGAGAGGTTTGTGAATTCCCTGAACTGACAGAATGATGAACCAGTGGGTCCTTGACCACATGGTGAAAGTGAGGCTGTCATACTTCGGATCCATCCTCAGAAAGCAAGACTCACTGGAGACAACAGTCCTGCTAGGGAAAGTCAGAGGTCGAAGAAAAGGCCAAATATTTTTATACTCTTCTTTGTAAGCCTCCCTGAGGCTTTCTGCGATGGGGGCGGCATAAAAATGCTATAAATAAAATAAATATGAGATGTCTGAACCCATAAAGGAAGTCACAGCCTTGAACTGAAAAGAGCTGAATGGAGCTGTCATAGATAATGACATTTTGGGAGGTTTTAATTCATGGGGTCTCCATAAGTCAGAGATGACTTGAGAGCACATAAGATCAACAGAGTGTCTTTCACCACAATACCATTTTGGAAAGTTCTTGAAGGCTGCATTATGGGGTGGAGCAGCAGGCTACAAAGAACAAGCATCCAAGCACATCCTGCCTTAAAGCCTTTTACTGCCACTAAGCCTGGGAGAAGCATTCCAAGCTTCCAGAATAAGGGAGCACACTGCACAAAAGGCCAGGAAACCACAAACAGTAGGAAGTGGTGGAATCCCATGGCCATCTCAGGAATCCTGCAGGGACAGATGGGAACCTGGGGCAAGTCAGATTTGGCTCCTGGGCCTAAGATGCTGCACAACTGAGTTTAACTGTGCCAGCAGAAAGTGCACCGTGGTTGCCAAAACTACATCGCACCTTGCACTCTTAGATAGTGCAGTCCCCATACCCAACTATGTTGCACCCATCTGCTGGCCCATGGTGGGATGGTCAGGTGGGCTTGTCTTCTGCTTTCCCTCTTACTTTGATGAGACGCAGGAGTTCTGGGCAGTCCCGTGGTTCTGCTGGACGCACCCGGAAGCGGTTCAGGGTAGTAACAGTTGACATAATGAGGCCCCAGAGCAGCAGAAAGGTCGGTCACTTCCCACAAGGGACCCGAAGTGCTGCTGAGCCTTTGCTAGGGGACCTTCATTCACCATCTCCAAGGGATTTTGTGAGGCAAGGCAGGACAGAGAAAAGAACAACAGTGTTTTCTTCACCCACTTTCCCCACTCTCTTTTTGCCTTCTCTGTTTCTGTCTTCTTTATAGACGTGGGGGTTTCGTTTTCACTCCTCTTGCTGCTGTCCTTAAGTTTCCATCCCACCTGATCCTCTGCTTGAAGGCTAAGCCAGCAGGCACTGATCATACAAAGTGTCACAATGAGGTCAGCATCACAATTCCTTACCTCCCCTGCCCTGCCTTGATTGTGTTCAGTTCTGGGCTCCACATTACAGGAAAGATACAGCCAGGTTGGAATCAGTGCAGAGCAGGGCCACAGGGATGGTGGCTGGATTGCAGGGAAAGCTGTAGGAGGCGAGACTGAGGGAACTGGGTCTCTTCAGCCTGGAGAAGAGGAGACTCCAAGGGGATCTGTTGGCGACATATACGTACATGAGGGGGTGCCACACGGAGGTGGGTAGAGACCTGTTCTCCCCTGCAGAGGAAGGCAGGACACCTTCCGGCAGAGTCAAGCTTAAGGAACCAAGGTTCATTTTGGATGACAGGAAGTACTTCCTGACACTTAGGACCCCAAGGGTATGGAATGGGCTTCCACGAGAGGTGGTTGAAGCCCCATCTGAGAGGGTTTTCCATGACCAGATAAGTATTGCTGCTCTTCAGTCAAATTGGGTGAAGGGAGGCATGTTCAACCCATTTCATTGTGGCCCTTTTCACTAGCACCAGGTCCCTAGGTGCATTGTAATGTTAAAAATGGAAGGAAACTGAACTGTTCTGGGTTCTGCTTTTCCAGAGCTGTTTGGGAGAGTACAGGCAGAATATTCTTTCTTAGAAAATTCTTTCTGGCTTGACTGCCTGGGAACAAGAAGGCAAAAGAATCTTTTCCTCGGCTTTGTGCTTGACCACCATTGCAGGGTACAGAAAGGAAGGTAAATAAGCAGGTTGTGCCGGTGAAGAGGAATAGTTCTAGCAGCTGGGTTAGGGTTAGAAAGCCCAGGTTGCAAGCACAACATAACCTATCTTGACTGATAAGGAGGGAGATGTCGCCCTCCACACCGAAGACTGGAACAAATACCTTGTTATTACAGGTGCGCATCTTTTGCTTTTCCATACATGCGATGCTTGGTTTCCACCAGTAGGTGGTAGTATTTAATTTTAGAAATACCCCGGAATTGTGGGCAAGGTGTCCTTCACTTCTGAGAGGCTTCCCAGCCTCTGCCTCTTCCCCATCCATCCCGCAATGGACATTTGCACTGGCTGTCTGTTATGTGTAAGATGTCATTAATTGCCAAGAGTAACGATCCTTCGTATTATAAGAAGAGCTGTATACAAATGTTTTTTAAAAAATGAAGTAAAAATCCAAGTATACATGGGTACCTTACGGATAGAGACCTGTTTTCCTCTGCGGAGGAGGGCAGGACGCATTCCAATGGAGCACGGCTCAGGGAACCGAGGTCCAATTTGGATGCCAGGAAGTACTTCCTGATGGTTAGGACCCCTAGGGTATGGAATGGGCTTCCACAGGAGGTGGTTGAAGCCCCATCGGTGTGGGTGTTCAAGGACAGGCTGGACGTGCACATGGTGGGCATGTTGTGAGCGGAGCTGGGGGTCAGACTAGAAGGCCTGGGAGGCCCCTTCTGACTCGCTCTGTTTCTCTGTTTCTGTTTCTGTCTAACCTGCATAGGATTGCATCCTAAGTGGATTAGCCTAATGCCAGTGGAAAAATGTATGTCTTGCAGAAGGTTTTGAAGGGGTGAAAAAAGATGGCACTTCGTAGCCCAGGAAGTGCAGGGATAGTCAAGAAGTGGGATCGTGCTTGGCGGAAAAAGTGAAAAGGATACATTCAAAGGAAGGGCAGAACAATTAGAGTTAGTGAGGGGAGCGGGAGGGTACAGGCTTTCCAGAAGCTCCCCTACTTCAGGGGGCAGTTATGCTTGGGAGTGGGAAGCCCGCTGGGCCAACTGAATGGCTTTGGGCCAGTCACAGACCCTCAGCCCAACCTACCTCACAGGGTTGTTGTGGGGATGACATTGACAGTAGGAGGAATATGATGCAAACTGTTTTGAGTTCTTCAAAAAAGAAAAGGTGGGATAGAAATCGAGTAAAAAACAAATAGAAAGGAAAATTTATCTGTATAAAAATGGGCAGTGTTTTGTAGGTTTTTGAAAAAAGGGGCATGTTTAGCTATTGGGCAATATAGAAATGTAAAGCAAACAAATTTATAAAATTCACATCCCACTTTTTCCCTGCAAGGAATCCATGAAAAGGAATAATCCTTTTCATCTCCATTTTATCCTCACAACAACCCTGTGAGGGAGATTAGAGTGAGAGTCATTGACTGGCTCATGGTTGCTTCATGGCAGAATGGGGACCAAAACGCCGCTTTCCCAAGTTCTAGTCCAACACGCTTCTGCACCATAGCAGCCCTGTAAAAAGGACCTATTTGATGACCTGTGAGCCTAATGGTGAATTGCACTTGCTCAGGCCAAAATCGCTTTAGCCCAGCCTCCTGTTCCCATCTTGGCCAACCAGAAGCTGTAATGGGAAGTTCACAAGCAAGTCATCATCATCATACCATCATCATCATCACCACCACTCACCCATTCCATTTCTATAACACCCATAGCTCTCTGGGTGGTTCACAACATGGAAGTCCCCCATCCAGATTTCAACCAGGCCCGCCCCTGCTTAGCTTCTGAGATTAGGCAGGATCAAGGCACCCCCCATCCCCCCCATCCCCCCCCCATCCGGGCTTACCAGCAACTGGCACTGAGAAGTAACTTAAGCCATAGTGGTTAGTGTAGCCACGATAGAAGCGGGAGTTGGTGCCAGTGGTCCAGATGGGAGGCAGCTGGAGCAGGTTCTCATGTCTTCTGCACCTCCCTTTCGTCATCTTTCCCGTGTCTTAGCCAATGTTCATCTTCCTTTTTGTTTACAGAAATCAGGTGTATCAGCTTTTGCTCAGGCTATCATGAGACCAGCCCTTAAGAACTGGGCACTGACCAAATATATACACTTAGAAGCTTTCAAGGAATATGGAAAACACACAAGATGACAAGGTTTAACATTCTTCTGTGAAAAATCTATCATTGAGCCTCTTCAGTTTTCTTTAAAAAGAATCATTAAGTGGGACTCAGCGGAGCTACTCCTATCAAGATGATGCAGCACACATCCATTAAAGCTGAGAAATACAGTAAGGCCACCTCTTCCTCTTGGAGGAGTATTGAATTATAAATTCCATTGGGTGTATTTCTTCTGCAGAAAGTATTCAGCAGAGTCATCTTGTACACTTTCAAAATGTCAGTTAAGATGGGAAGAAACACACCCATCCGTGGGTTGTGGTCCATGAAGACATTTTCAGAATGTTAGGATTGTTTCCCCGAGATCAGCAATTTCGTTTTTTCCTAAGCAAACTCCATGCCCACATGCTTTTCGTTTCAAACGATAGTGATTGAATTTTGTGCAGGTTTAATACTGCAAGTAGCAGATGCTATGAATGCGAAGTTAGGGCATCAAAATATTAGATCTCGAGTGTTAATTGAACAATACTTTGAAAATCTTTGTCCTGGTCGTGCCCCCTTGTGAAACCTGTGTTAAGAGTTTCACTGTAATCCTGAATTTTAGGAAATCGGTAACTAAAATCCAGACTGAAAATTAAAATGCTGCCCTGCTTTTTTTGTCCAACTGTTACTTCTGTTTAACTCAAGTGTTGCAGTTCTAAAAATAATATCCTTTGGCAGTTCTTTCCAGATGACCAGTAGCATGGCAAGGATGTACAAGAATCCAGCTATTCAACTAGAGAGATCAGCCTTTTGCAAGAGTTCCAGCGGACTATGAGTTGCACAGTATGTTTTATATTCCAAAATTTGGTAGAGAATGCACACAACACAGTATATCCCTTGCCCTCACTTCTGGTCATATGGATGTGAACAAAATCTTAAGCGATTCAAGGATTCCAAAAATAAAATTCCTGCGGCTTGGAGGCACAGCTTCATCTATCCATCCAACCCCTAAAAAGTGATAAATACAATATTCACAATCAGGCGAGAATCAAGGTGAAACTGTGAAGCCATGCTTGTGAAGTGCGGTTTTCTCATTGCAAAGATAATGCTGGGAGCTTCAGATTTTGGGATTGTGATAGAGAACAGAGAAATCGCACCATACAAAGCTTCCTTTTCATGGTCTCTTGTATGCCTGCTGCCAGTCAGGGGCATGCTGCGGCATGCATTGCAGACAGAAGTAAAACAGGTATAGTGAGTGAAAAAGCTGCCCCATTTCTTGTTACAATGCTGTGACTGCAGTATACGACCACCTCATTGGAAAGGGGAACTTCTAGACCTTATGAATGTGTCTGAGCAAACAATACTAACATTTACTGGGGTTGTGTAAATGCATGCATACTCATTTTATTTAAGATTTTTAAAGATGTTTTTAGTGTTCCTTTGGAAAAGAGCTTAGAATCCTCCAACGACTGCATGCATCCCTATCGCTTCTGTTCAAAAAGATGTGAAAGGAGTCTTTACTCAGACTCTCCTTGGGTTCAGTGGAATTTACTCTGTAGTAAGTGTATTTAGGATTACAGTCTAAAATACCCTGTTTAGTGGGATAAGCTGTTATTCTCTAATCATTGGTGATTAATTCCACAGTAAAGATGAGAGCTTTAGAGCACAATTTTATGCATGGCTTCTCACAAATGTCATTACATTTAATGGGAGTCAACTTCTAGGTAAGTTGCGCATAATTGCAGCATAGTAGCAACATCATCAATAGCACATGCCATATTTAACACAACAATCCTATAGACTCTATGAAGGGATAGTTATGTTTCAACCCCCCAACCCCCCTCCCAGTTCTGTGCAAGTAAAACTACTGAATCCAGTTGTGCTTAAAATACCCTTTATTTTGTAACGATTTGATATATTCTGCAAGAATATATTCCTGCACAAATTAGCTTTATTAAAACAAGAATATATTCTAATTTGTACAAATTTTATTAGCCTTATTATAAGCAAGCTGAGATTATGCTCCTGAAGCAAATTCCGCACTTTCCGTCGTTTCCTTAAAAATAATACCACTGCAACAGCAACAAAGGAGACGGTGCCCAGCCAGGCGTTATTCTAGGATTCCATCAGATCGTATGAACACCTTCCACGGCGGAGGCCAGCAGCCAGAGCCATGCACCATCACGGCCCGTTTCTTTGGTTCCCATCCCCTCCTCCTCCCAGTTCCTCCCACCGCAGTCAGACTGGGCGGGACGGGGGTCTCCCCCAATGTTTACGGTTCGCCCGATCCCCAGCTGCCTCTCTCACCTCTAATGGCAAAAGGGTATTGGCAGCCGCTAGCTTCACTCGCCTTGCTACGCATGCTCAGGGACGGCGGCAAGGCGAGCGCAGCTAACGGGGCGCGCGCGGGAGCGCGCCTGCCTGCCTGCCGTCTGCGCTTGAATGACGTGTTCCAGTAACGGCCGGTCTCGAGGCGGCTGGTGGGGGGAGGGGAAGGGAAGGGAAGGGAGGGGGGACTGTGTGAGTGAATGAGCAGGCCGCGCGCGCTCTCGCCCGCCTGCCGTTTCCTAGCCCTAGCCTGTGATTGGTGCAGGCCTCGGACCTGGCGGACCCCGAATGCCAGGCCCCGAAAAGCGGCAGCCGAGGCGGCCGAGTCCTCCGGCCTCCACCCCACCCGCCCGGGCCCGAGCCCGCCAAGCGAAGGTGAGGAGGGGTGGGGTGGGGTGAAAAGGGCGTCCAGTCGCAGGACGGGGGTCGAAGGGGGAGAAATACTGAAACTGAGAATAAAAAAGGGCGGAGGCGGGGGTAGAGGCGCGCCAGGCCGCTTAGGCCTCGACGAAGGCCGCGCCCCGAGGCCTACCCGAGGCGACGCGGGCCGCCCACGCAGCCGGCCGTTATTACGCTGCTTTTAAACCGTGATTCTCGTTTGGCCCCAGCGTAGAACCCGCGCGGCCCCCGAAGAAGGGAGCGAGTGAGTGAAAACCTCGCTTCGGCAATGCCGCATAATGTTCGGCCGGGGCTGTGGCCAGGCCTGAGAGGCAGCCAGAAAATGGCGGAAAACAAAATGGCGGCGGCCGAGATTCAGCCTGGCGGCCCTTTTCTCTCCCCTCCCCAAGCGGATTCTTCTAAAACAGATCTCAGCAATAACCTCTCCCCGCCCACCCCCCTTTCCCCCTCTACTCCTCGCTTTAAGCGGCCGCCGTACCAGGCCTCTCTAACCGCGGCCTCGTAGGGCAGCGGGACGTGTCGAGACGCTGAGATGGGCGGATAGGAGGGGCAGCCCCGGCGGGTGGAAGCGAGACCCGGCGGTGCGGGGAGAGCTCGCCGCCCCCGCGCTCTAGTGCCCTCCCTTGGCTTCCGCGGAGGGGGCTGCGAGCCAGAGCCGCCCCGTGTCCTCTTGCCCTGGGCGCGCCTTTGTGTCTCCTGCGGCCGACGGGCCCCCCGGCTGTCCGTCTCGTCCGCGGGCCCCGCGCTAGGCATCGCTGGCTGGCTCCCTGCCCTCCCTCGGCCGCGCAACACCGCCCCGGGGAAGGATGGGTACAACCCCACCCCCTTTCGCCCGACTCGGGCTGCAAAGCGCCGCTTTATTGTTTGCTCATCACGGGCGCTGATTGGAAGCGAGAGGATGAGGAGGCTGTGTGTGTGCGAGTGAGTGTGTGGTGTTCGTGGGTATGCGCGCCGCCGCCTCACGCACGCGCATTTTTGTGAAGCCTCTTGCGCACACTTGAGAAGCCCTTGCTTTGGCACAAGCACGAACGCGGATCTGGGCGCGCGGGGGGAAACCATTGCAGAACAGTATTTTAAGACGCGAGTCCCTCCGCTGGCTTGCGAGCAGAGTTTTAACTTCTCAGAGACTGTAGCGATCTTCTCCGCACGCTGACTCCGATGCGGGCTCCGGGTTGAGTTCAGTTGAGGTTTACGCGGAAGGCAGTGTGCAGTAGGACTGCAGCTGCTTGCCTGTGCTGCTGCTTGTGTTAAGAATTCTAAAACGCCTTTCTTTAGAAAATGTTGGCGTAAATCTGCTTCATAACATCCGTATAATAAAATGCGTTTCATTTCGTGTTTGCTGTCACAGATTTTTTTTTTTGCATGGTTACTAATCTGGAATTTGTCCCTTGGGAAATAGCAAGCTTTGTTGGCACACAGTGGAACTTACTCTCAAGTAAATAGGAAAACGAATTGAGAACTAGGTTTCCAGCTCTAAGCGAGCATACTTGCTGCTGCTCCTCCTCCTCCTCCTTCCTTGGGGTAGTTATATGTGTGCGTGCCGAGATTTCATGGGGTATATCAAGCCACTTCCATCAACTGGTGTCCTGCAACAGCAGGGGGTTGGACCAGATGGCCTTCTTGGCCCCTTCCAGCTCCACTATTCTATGATTCTATGATAGGCTTAACATGTGGTGATATGAATTCTCTTGAGCCCCTGTACTTTTTTTAGATGCATAATATATGTGTGTCTCGCACTGCAATTTACACTTCATCATCCAGCATCTCACTATCTACAGAATTTGAGGCAGTCTTTTAGCCTGCAGTGTTGTGTCTCAGAGTGGTCAAACTGTGGTGTGTGGGTCACATCCATCCTATTAGCTTTTCATCCAGCCTCAAGTTGGCAGCTGGTTGATAGTGAACCTGCCAAATTGCCTTGCCCACTGCCATGATCATTGAGACCTGTGAAAGACATTTGTAGCTGCATCCTTTAAAAAGCCATTCACAAATCACTGCTGCTTAAGTGCTGGGTAGCAGCCCTGCCTGCATTTGGGGATACAAAATTTATCAGAGAGAGAGAGAGCACTTTGAAGAACTAGAGATTGTTCTTTGTTCAGTGAGAATGGTTAGTTTGTATTTTTTTAATTTTTTTATATTATATACATAATTCACTGATATAATATTGACAATTAAAACAATTAAGTTAACCAGTTATTAAATGATCTGTTTCTGTGGTATTAAAACCTACTAGTCCAGAAATCCAGGTAATCAGCAGGAGGTCCATCCACTCTTATCAGACTATCTGATATAGTTCAAGAATGGATACCAAATTCTAATGAAATCATCTTTATTTCCCTCTATCCAGATGGAAGGGAATGGCTAGCTTTTCCAGCAATGCCATTGTCCATATCCTATCAAGGTATTTCCTAAATGAGAGCCCTTGGGCATCTTTCTGAAACCTTACAATCTCAGCTCTTGCAGCTCCCAAAAGTACTGCCATCTTTACAATTCAGTCCTTCATTTTCCCCAGTAAGCAATGAAAAAAAGTAATAGGGTTTCATCATTATTGTTTGTTGTGTTAGTTTATTTAACCACGCTATTCATGCCAGAAAGATTTGATTTTTAGATAGAATAACCACATATGTTCAAGTGAACCCCTTAAACTACAGTTTCTCCAGCACATATCTGGCAGTTGATAATTAATTTACAGAACTGGCTTGTGCCATAGGTAGTATACATTTAATTCTTTGCAAATGTGGTGTTTCTTCAAGAAACAAAGATTTGTGGCAGGGTTCATGTTTCTGTATATTTAATAGTAATGTATGTCTGTAATAGTATTACAAATATTGCAAAAGCCAAATGTTGCTTGTGTATTCTGTGTATTGCTCACATGAACTTTGTTATAAAGAATAAATAAATTCCTTTGTGGTATAATCCTACAAAACTAGATAGTGTCTGGGAAACCATAGGATATTGCATATTTTTACCTTCAAGGCCATAGACAGAGCCAGAGCTTTGGAAGAGAAGATCTTTTCTTAAATATTCTCTGGAAGCTCTGTGGTGGCTTATCTTCTGAAGTCAGCATTGATCTGAGACAGAGAAAAGAAAAATGGGGTGTGCCAATAGGAGGAGAGATGTATCTCTCTTATCAGCATAACTATTAGACCCACTAAGAGGCCTTTCACCATTTTTAAAGGAAGGACAAAGTGAGACTCACCTCCACTTAACACCCTGGCCTTCCAGGAAGCTTAGAAACCTCCAATTGTGGATGTTTCCATCCAGCAGGTGGCAAGTCATGATAAGATTATGGACAGAGCCCCCAAATAATAAAAAGGTTAAAATGTTGAAAGGTTAAACATTTTAGAAATGCATCTGTTTGATGTCATTATGAAAATACCATTTTTTCATTTCTAATATTTTTATTTTTTTTATATAAGAGGAAAAAAGTTGACGGACTGTAAAGTGAATCAGTACTGCAAACCAGTGGATTAATATGGTATTGAGAAATGGCACTGCTAGTTAATGAAGTCTCAGAATTCATTTGGTTCTGAAAATTCTGAAATTTGGGTTGAAGTTTTGGAGGTGAATTAGACTTTTATATACATACCATAAAATTGTTTGGGTTAGTTTTGGAAGAGCAGAGGCTCAGAAATGGTCTTTCGTGGTGGTGGTGGGATAGCACATCAGCCTTTTCTTTGACAGCAGTTGATCCATTGCATAACTCTCTTACCTCATATTCTAAACATGTAAAAACAGTGAAAAAATCCTTGTTCTCCAAAAATTGCAGGCACAGTATTTGCTTATTTAATTGAACATATCTACAATATATGGTGTTTTATCTAGCTGCACCACTCTATATTCAGTGTAAATAGCAATGTTTTAGATTGAAATCCTAGGCACATATACTCCTGGGAGTAAGTCTCATTGATCACAATTTATCACAATGGGATTCATTTCTGCATAAGCATGTTTAGCATTGTATATATATGAGTAGCTTACATAAAAAGAGATGCTGGCTGAACTATTATTTGTAAATAATTTTTGAGAAAGGAGGAAGAGCACATCACATTTGCTTTTCAATTCTGCATAGTGGTAAAACAGTATTTTAAGTCAATTACCTGTATAATATTAGTGCAAATAGTAATTTCTGTATATTTCCTTTTTGCAGTTTGTGAATGAGCATAGATGATTATGGATCCAGGTGGTGGAAGTCTTGGGCTGCAGACACAGGAATCTAAAATGCCTCACACTATGATTATGCAGGATTTTGGTAAAAATGCAATATAAACTTCTATTTTATTTAATATAGTTGCTAATTGTTTGCATTGTATTGTGAATGAACAGTCTAGGGCATGGGTACCAAAAGTGGGGCAGCGAGTAGGAGTTTGGCATTCCTGGTTATGGAACATTGTCATGCCGGTATTGACTGCCTCTCATGTGCTGTACTGCTGCAAGTTCTACCTTGTATAGGCCTGGAGGATGCATATGGACTGAAGTGCACACTAGAATGCTGCTATCTCTTATTTTGGTTTTGCTAAAATATTTGGCAGAACAATTTCTGATGTTCTGTCATCATAAAAGAGGCTGTGTGCCCTTTTAGCATTGCAGGTCCAAGACCATGAAGCCTAAACAGCTCAGACATGACATATAGTAAAGGGATGCTAAAATGTGCACCTCATGGTTATCAGATTGGTGAAGTACATGATTAAATTTAAGGGGATAATATGACCTCTGCTTAGATTGGGAGAAAAAAGACCCCCCTACAGCTTCCAGTATTCCCTCCAGCTTGACTGACTTCAGAATTCTGGGAGCTGTAGGACCTTTCCTGTCTAAA
Organism: Varanus komodoensis; assembly: GCF_004798865.1. Lineage (NCBI taxonomy): Eukaryota > Metazoa > Chordata > Lepidosauria > Squamata > Varanidae > Varanus > Varanus komodoensis. Next base: position 11,626,805 of record NW_025335549.1, on the reverse strand, counting down.
CATACTTAGGATTGCATCTTACATTAATTTAAATATGTCCACATATTTGAACTCCACACTATATCATCTTCAGTCTCTCAGTTTGCATAGCTTTGTAGTCAATAGTTTAAAGCCAAGGTGGTGAGATTAATCTGAGGGACAGAGTTATGTGGTTGTTTCTTGCCCCCTGCTTTGGGGCAGGGCATTCCCTTAGAAAAATGGAGCAGTAGGCTTCTCTTTAAAGGGGGTTATAGGGATACACCATGGCAGGGAACAACTTAGAGATCCCAGAGGCTACTGCTTTATTCAGATGGGGTGGACATGGTGTGTCCAATTCTGAAGGCTTCAATATCATACTAAGGACTGCCCCAACCTTTTTGGAGGTGAGCATGCCCTCTAGTTAAACAATAGTATCTATATCAGGTGGGCAGAAAGTAGATCTCTATCTGTTGCTAAAGCTGTTGTGATTTGTGATAGATGAGCAAGTATTTCAGATTCTTAATTATTTAACAGTAGCAGAAACAAAATCATTCCCTCACACTTAAATTATGGTGCTAATTTTATAAAAAATGAATAGAGACAGGTTTTTGTGTGGAAACATAGAAACATAGAAAACAAAGCAAGTCAGAAGGGGCTTCCCGGGCCATCTAGTCTGACCTCCGGCACCAGCCGGCTCCGCTCACGACATGCCCACCATGTGGATGTCCAGCCTATCCTTGAACAGCCACACTGATGGGGCCTCAACGACCTCTCGTGGAAGCCCATTCCACACCCTCGGGACATGAAAGGACATGAGCACTATGCGGTTCTCATATTTGCAACATATTCCAAGTTTCTGTGTGCCATTTGCACCTTACTCTGGTTGGATTTTGGGGTTCTAGCAAAATAGATCCTACAGACCTGAAATCTGCCATTCTTGCTATATTCGATGGCAGGAGAGCACATACATTAATTTTCAGCTAGTTGTATTTTATGTACAACTATCCTAAGCATGTTTACTCAAAAGTAAATCCTGTGATTTTTTTGGTTCTTACCCCCTTCTTAGCTTGAATGTGACATCATAATTCTATGTTGACACAGAAATATTTGCTAGTTCTGGGGTAGCACAAGTGGAAATTGAACAAATAGTCACAATTAAATATTCACCAGTGTAGCTGAATTCTTTGTATACACTGTATAAGAACTTGTCATGCATCCTTTCCTTCAGAAGGCCATATCTCAAGTGTTCTGTTGTCACACTCAGCTACAGAACTCTTACTCTCTATGTCTATATATATATATATGGATATGGATATGAGAGAGAGAGAGAACGAACGAACTATAGCCATATTGTAAGAGTTTAGATAGCTATTTAGCTGTACTCCTTAGATGCATGTTACTGTGCTACAGCAATACAAATAGTTATTACATTTCTATACCAGTAAATAGTTGAAGCTCTGTATTAATATATTTACTCATTCACAATTGTTCTACAGTGACTGGAATGGCTGGTACTGCTCATATTGATGGAGACCATATTGTTGTATCAGTCCCTGAAGCTGTTCTAGTTTCTGATGTTGTCACAGATGATGGGATAACCCTTGATCATGGCTTAGCAGCTGAAGTTGTCCAAGGACCAGATATCATAACTGAAACTGATGTAGTTACAGAAGGTGTGATAGTTCCTGAATCTGTATTGGAAGCTGATGTTGCTATTGAAGAAGCACTTGATACCAGTGATCATGTTTTGACTTCAGATCTAATAACAGAAACTGTTAGAGTTCCTGATCAGGTTTTTGTGGCTGACCTGGTAACGGGCCCCGATGGACATTTGGAACATGTGGTACAAGATTCTGTGTCAGGAGCTGACTCTCCCACAATGGTTTCAGAAGAGGTGCTTGTAACCAATTCAGATACAGAAACTGTAATTCAAGCTGCTGGCACTGTTCCTGGTTCTACAGTTACTATCAAGACTGAAGATGATGATGATGGCAAGAGCACGTCTGAAGACTATTTAATGATATCTTGTAAGTGAAGTAAAGATACACACACGCACGCACACAAGTTTGAGCCTGGTTGGGCAAGAAATTATCTAATGATGAACGGTATAATCCGTTGTGAATTTGAGTATTACTTTCCTGTTAGCATTAGGGAAGAAATAGAATAGCTTCACTCAGCAGTAGTTATTATGCTGAAGTATTGCATTCCGGTATTAGATAACAAGAAATAAGAAAGGATTCAGAGGAAAGCCACAGGGCTGATACAGTATCTAGAACACAAAAAATGTGAGCAGAACTGGACATTGTGTAGCCTACAAAGGAGAAGATTGAGACTCTGTATCAATACACTGTTCTCAATTTCTTTTGAATGCAGAGTTTGCAGGATACATCAGAATCCTGTACTTTTTTTCTTTACTTGTGCTCAAATGCTCTTCCCTCTCCCACTTGAATGTCTTCCTCTCCTTCCTTTTCAGCACAACCTGTGGCTGCATCTGCACAGAATCATTCATTAACTGCAGTTTGCATTAAACCAGAATGTAAAACTGGTTATGGGCACAATCCTATGCCCGCTTAAACAAACAAACAGTCCAACAGCTTCCACTGTTCCCTAGGCAATGTAGGCATAGGATTGTGCCCTAACTTGAAAGATTTTGATGTAAAGCTGCTAAAATGCTAAACTATGTTGCAGACCTTAAAGCTGATCATGCTTGATGCTAAAAGGAAAGCGGAGGAGTGTGTGGAGCCTGAGTGGCATACCTGGTATCTTGAGCACATTTAAGAGATGTTCTGATCTCTTAACCATGGTCAGGAGATCAAATTCAGGGAAAATGCAATGAAAATGGAGCAGGGTATCCTTTTCAGAATTTCAAGGGATATCAGAAAATGTTCAGTTTTTGGATAGCAGATAATATCTAACCTCACATATAAAATAATCACACAGCCCATATGTTCCATGATCTGTTGCTTGTTTAAACAGTTGTATGTTCATATGCAGCTAATCCATAAGGGAATGAACCTTTGATTCCCAGTGCAGACTTGTAATTCCTGATAATTGTATGGGCAGCAGTTTTATTCAATAAAATTTATAATTCAAGAGATGAGCAGTATACTTCAAACTGCCAGTTGAGATGAAAACACTATGTTTAGTTTTTTTTAGTTTTCCAGACAATATGTTTGTTATTTCCCCTACCCTTACCCACTGATACCTGGACTATTCAGAGTTTGGAAATTGTGTTATTTCATTTTGAGACAGTGAGTCCTCTCTAATAAATGTATTGAAATGACTATTCTGACTAATTAGTGGAAGTGCTTCCAGATTGCAGACATTTCCATATTCTGAAAGGCCAGATTAAACGTATTGATCAATAAAATATAAATGATTCCTAAAAATTAGATGTATATAATTTAATTAATCTGATTAATTTCAAATATTCATATGTGTATTATACTGAAATTCTGTCTGTATAGTTAAGCAAAAGGATTCGTGGCAAGAATGTAACATTTTGGAAGATACAAACTACAGTAATCTTTGACTGCCCCCCCCCCCACCCCAACAAATACACCTTTTGCAGTTGTGGCATAGCCACATAAGACATCACGAATTTGGCTTCTTTGAAATCTTGAGAACATTTTTCCAAATGAAGTTCATGTATTTAAAAAAAGGGTACATTTTTGAAAGGTAAATTTATAAAAGTTATCTAACTTTCATAATGACCAGTCACAGGAATTTCATGAAAAATACAAAGTGTAACTTGGATAGCCAGTGTAGAATTTAAAAAAAAAAACATACAAGTAACACAGAGCTTCCTTTTTTTGTTTGTTTGTTTTTCAGGTTTGTGATGTTCAGGCACCCACAGTGGATTGCTAGCTCTTGATCCATTTGATGGCACTGCATGCACAATGCTGGTGATCCTATGCCCACTACAGAACCACACTGGACCTGTCTTTTAGGGGTAAGGTAATATATCACCACCACCTCCTTTTAAAAATCTATTACAGTATAGCAAGGGTGGGCAACTTTTTTCTTGCTGCTGAGTCATTTACCCCCAATAAGGAGCATGTCTTCATTCATTCTGTTAGGGTTCCAGCATCCCTAGTAATGGCAGGATGGTGAGGTGTGTCACCACCGATGCCTAGAGTTACACCATGGATCATGAGCATGTAAGCTTCAGCCCACATGTTCACAAAAGATGATACGGGCAATAAAATGACTGGCCACATCATTCATTTGGCCCAAAGTTATCCACCCCTGCAATACCATGTTGCATAGTTCTTTAAAAATATAAATACATTCCTATATTGTTCCCTGTGAGAGCGAAACTGGGAAAATCAAATTTTCAAAAATTTTGCACAGCTATAAAACTATGGCATGTATCCCACGGATTTCTGTGGGGTATCACCAGCATAGTGCATGCCTTGACGTCACATGAGTTGGGAGCTGGCAATCTACAGTGAATCTGAACATCTCACACCTGGAAACAGCTAAAAGGTAAGCTGGGGTAATGAAATTTTCATTACTATGACTTGTGCTGTGAACAGCTTAATAGGATATTCCAATCATTGCTGTTATTTTAAGGAATAAATTAGTTTCTTTCTCCTTCCATGCTTTTACTGTCTGGCCCAGAAGGTAATTGTCCTGACACTACTAGTTTTAAAACAAAGCTTTTGGTGAATAGTATGGCCTTTTGAGCCTGGATGGGGTTGCAATGGGTCGGACATGACTTCACGACTAACAACAACATCATGGCCTTTTGAAACTGAAATTTGAGGTGTTTGAGACTGAAATGTATATATTCATAACTCTATAATCCTGTTTATTTTTATACACATCTTCCCATGTGTATTATTAATGCAAGGATATTAAATCTAGGTGAGTTTAACATCTAAATAAAGAAACATTGAATCTGGAGACTAAGTGGGGTGCGGGGGGAGACTTGTGTGTCTGCTTTAGTAATATACAGTTATATAGCTACAGCAGATGTGAAGTTTCAGTTGACAGGTGCAGTGCATTTGTTTAATACTTTTACATCAGATTTTGTCCTCAGCCACAAAAAAAGAAAAGGTATTCCTTGACAAAATGATTTGTTGTACTTTTATAAAAGAACCTAACCCTAACTTTGATCCTAACCCTTAATAAAATGGTGGTGGCAGTGGGCAGCTGCAAAATAAACTCAAACTATATACATTTCTTTTCCCCAATTTCTTTCGTTCTTACCTCAGCATTCAGTATTTTTCTTGCCCTATTAAATCAAGAATGTTCACTTACAGGAAGCACTTTAAGACTTCCTTTGGCATTTTATGACACTTTTTGACTGAGTGGGAGGTATACATTGGTGTCTTGCAACAACCGGGGATTGGACCTGATGACCTTCTTGCCCCCTTCCAACTCAATTATTCTATGATTCTTTTGGGCCAAGATCAACCATGTTTAACTGAAAATGCAGAGTAACTGAGCCAGCAGATACAGGGGTCCTGCTGTACTCAGTAGAATAATTAAAATATAATAAAACATGGTTAACTACTTAAGAAAACATAACATATCCTTATCATCTATGACTGCTAATGAATCATATATTGCCTTATAGCTTAAGAGTGCAATTCTATGCATTACTTGAAAGTAATAGGACTTTACTTGAAAGTCCTGTTGAACTCAATGGAGTTTGTACTCCAAGGTAAGTGAATATAGAATTGCAACCTTACACTATATTCATTTGTATGCTTATTCAGAAATATGCCCCACTGAGTTTAGTCGGGCTACCACCATGTAAGTGTATATAGAATGTAGCCTAAAGGTTTCTTTTTCCCAATCAGTCTAAATTCATGTAAACTTAACCAGCATGAGTGGCTGCTGGGCACTGTAGGACTTCTTTTCTGGGTTAACATGCATAGGATTGCACCTTTAGACAGGTGTAAACATTCAACTCTCATAAATGCTGAGAGTTGAAGGACTTCTTTTTGTCCTAACATGCATAAGATTGTACCCTAAATGTTTCAGTTGGGGTATATAGAGGAAACATTTAAACACTTTTCCTTACTGTGTAAACCACCAGTATAGGAAAGGTTTTTTACCTGCTATTCCAGATAGCTAGTATTGTTCCAGTCAGCTTTTATATTTTCATATTTAACTATTACCAAGAGAAATTTAATAGCAAACTCTGTTCTATAAATTTAGATCACTTTATTTGATTTAAAACACCCTAGCCTTGCCTCTTGGTTACATTGAGGATATTTTATCACTGGATTAAAGCTTTCTTCCTTTTAAGTAACTGTTTTTACTGAGGGCTAGTGTGGCATAGTGGTTAAGAGTGTGTGACTGGGACTCAGGAGATCTGGGTTCTAGTCCCCATTCAGCCATGGAGCAAACTGGTACCTTTGGGCCAGTCGCATACTCTCAACTCAATCTCACAGGGTTGTTGCTGTAAAGCTAAGACTGAGAGGAGGAGAATTACGCAAGTTGCTTTGTGTTCCTTGAAAGGAAAGAAGGCAGGGTATAAATAGAATTTTTAAAAATTTAGCAAATGTTAATTCTTTCAACTCTAATTCCAGGGCTATTATTTCAAAGTATCAGTTAATTAGGACATTAAGTGTTGTAAGGCTGGTAAGTTTCAGACCAGAAAGTTAACACTTTCTAACAAGTATGTTGTGGAGCAGGGAGTATTTTAAGAGGTATGATACTACTCCTGTGTTTTTTATGCCACCATACATAATGTTATAAATGCTTTTCTTATTTTTACAGTAGATTATCTCAGATTAAATGGTTTTTTCCCCAATGCAGTTACTATTTTAGAGTAGGCATGTTTGTGATAAAGCATGTGGTCAAGAAATGGGGAATACTGTAATTACAACTGGAACACTTGAGTTCTTATAACAAACTCTCAGTCTTTTTAGAATCTCTCTCATACGGAACTCATTCACTGAAATTTACACTGGATCAGTGCAGCAGGAGACCATGGATGGCACCAGTGTTGGGCAAGCCAACTTGGACTTGCACAGCATAACTTTCCCTTCCTCTCCTCCCACTGCAATCCTCCCCTTTCCCCCAAATTACTCCAATGGGTTCTTTATCCTTCTGACATGGATAGGGGGGCTTCAGGATAAAGACTGATAACATTTCCTGTTGACATATGTCATTCTGTTTGCAGAAAGACACAGAGTCAGCCCCATGTCTGTCTGTTTTTTGAGCAACTTATAAAATCAACATTTCTGCTTCTTAAACATAAAAATGGTAAAAGATAATAAAAAGCAAATCAAAACTTGTATGGTACTTGCATGAAAATTGCATTTGTTTATAAGTGGCATAACTAAAGTAACTACAAATAGCTTTCAGTATCTAAATAAATGAAATTTCTAACTTTATTTTTGGTTTATCCTCTGAATTTGGCTTCCCTAGCACCATAAAAGGCAAGATGGCATTCTTTATTTTGTTCCACAGGTTTATGTTATTACTGCACATAAAAATCCTCATTCTTGTTCTCCCTGAATTATTTTTGTGACTAAAAATAAACCATTGCATGCAAATTTGCAGAATTTGTCTATGTATCAAAAAGGCTAACAAAAATATTTCAACTAGAACCTTGTTTAAAGGAAACTATAGTAATGCAATATTGTCTTCCAAATGTCATGTATTATGCATGTTTTGACAGCATCTGTTTTAGTACAGATCCTTTGGTTGTTGAGTCTAACAGGAGTTTCACTGCTTCTAAAGAGCCTGATACTCCTTAGGCATGACAGTCACAAGCATTGACCCACTGCATGAGGGAGCCCTTTTCTTTCCTCATCTGTTTGGCAAGTTAACCATTTCTTGTGGTGGAAGGACTTTCTGTATGCAAATCCAGTAGCCTTACTCTTCTCCAAGTCTGCAGTGTGTACACTGTTCATGTTTGGAGAACTGTTGCATTTATCTCTGAGCTGAGCTGAAGAGAAGGGCTTCATCTGTGGTGATGCCCTCACATACATGCAGGAATGCAAGTTGTACAGGCAGGAGGGGATGGATTATGCCCATTAAAAAACCTTCCCATTTAAAAACAAACAAATCCAACAACATTTATTAAGACAGAAGTTTGATTTTGCAATGGTTAACAGTAGCACTACTGATAATTTTTTAAAAATTTTAAGTGATTAGCTTTTTTATTTCTATTTAGTTCTGTTTTCAGTAGCTCCAGCATTGTTCTGACTCGTTCACAGACTTCTGAAATACAAGTTTCATCAGTGGCACCAAAAACTGCTGCAGTTTTAGCAGGTATCATTAAATGACATCCAGCATAGGCAATATGAGCACACATGAAGCAAAAGATGCACTGTTTTAGTGTTATATATTATTAGTTATACATGTTGTACTTAGCTTTATAAAAGTGTTTAGAAAAGTATTTATATGTGAATCTTTGCTTACTTCCCTGGAAGAATGTATCTCTTCAAATGTATTTGGCCTCTTGCTTGAAGTGCTATTACACAGAAGTGCTATTTTGGCCACTGAAGTTCCAACTTCCAGTGAAGTAAATTGTGCTAAATTTGCTTAGATCAAAGCATCCCTGCTTAATGTTACAGTTAATTGTTGAAAGGGAGTAATTAAGTGTGCTGCTGTTGTTTTTCAATTAAGATTTAGTTTCAATGTAGTAATAATGCTCCCAGCCCTTTATTAGAGGCTTCCTTCCCCCAGCACACCATCTTTCTTGCCTTTCCATTGCAAGCTTTAACTATGGTTAAGACTTTCATTGGAACTGGTGTTAGCCATGGTTTATTCTTAAACAAGATGCGCTGATTGCTATATGTAGTTCATTAACATATTTGAATTAAGAAAGAAATTGCGTCAGCCATATTTGTGCTTAAGGTCAGTTGGATGTTTTTGCGGGGATTAATATGCAACAGCAGAGAGTTGGAGATTAAGTAGGCAGTCGCACTTTGTGGCTTAAGAAATTGGAAGTTTTACATTTGCCCCACCACTTACAGGGTGACTCACTAATTTTTCTGCCCCACCCCTTCCAGGGTAACTTTCTACAACTCTGTTGTAGTTTTGTCACAATTACATCTTTTAAAAAAATGTTTTACCTTGGAAAGCAAGCGAGATCTGTGTGATTAAAATCTTAGCTTTGTTTGATATACTGAAGATTTTGCAAAGATAAATATTGACAGTGTTAATTTCTATTTTAAATTGGTAGCATAGCATTTGTATGCTTTAATACTATTTATTTTGAAGTGGAGGAAAAAAACCAGCAATACAAAGTTAAAATACCATGGCTTATTCGACGCTTAATCAGATATTATAATGTAACAAATACATTCTACAGTGCATTTGCTGATCATTTTTGGTGGTGAAATTAACAGTGTTGATTAATTAAAACTGTATAATAAATATTAAAACAAATAGATTTTTGTTATGTGAAAACTTCACAAAATAAACAAAGATGATTGGTTTGCATGCCAGCTTTGTAATGGCAATCATAATGGCATAAATGAATTAAGAATGCTTGGGCAACATTGCTAATAATTGTTTTGCACTTGTCCCAAATTTAACTGTATTCTTTTTATTTTTGTAGTGGATGATGTTGGGGAAAAGCTAGACCATATTGGAAACACACCATTAAAAATCAGCACTGAGGTTTCACATGATGATGTATCTAAAGACGATGGGTTTGGTTCTGAAGTTATTAAAGTTTACATATTTAAAGCTGAAGCTGAGGATGATGTAGAAATAGGTATGTATTTTAACTCCTGTTCCTGCAGTAGCTTGTAATATTTAACAAAATTTAACTGCCTGCGTTGTGTAAAACTAATGCTTCTTTGTCATGGCCTCCAGTGAAACCCCCTTTAATAAGAAAAGCTAAACAAGTAACTTGCAAATCCAAAGTAAGAATGGTGTGTCCATACATTTGAAATGGATTGAAATGCCTCCTGCTTTGGTCAGCTCACTCCAGTTCTAGAACTTACCTCTCTTCCCAAGCTCTATAAAGAATCCTTTAATTTTGTTTTTCCTGCTATATACCTAAACCCACGACTGTTGTATCATGCTACAAACAAATTAAACATGTTAATCGTACTTTAAAACATTTGTTCACCTTTTATTTCACTTAGCATACAGAAGAGAAATCAAAACATTTTACTGTTTCTGTTACTTTTACCAAAATGAAAATTATTCCTTCTCTTCAAGGTGGAACAGAAATTGTAACAGAGAGTGACTTTCATAATGGGCATTCTGTAGCTGGAGTTCTAGAGCAAGGAGGTGTTGGCAGAGTACAGCGAGAGAAGATGGTTTATATGGCGGTTAAGGATTCCTCTCAGGAGGATGAAGATATTAGTAAGAACAACATTTCTTGTGTCATTAATAAATTAACCTTGTCATTTCTTTCTTTTACAACTTTTGAACTATAAATTTTAATGGCTTTTTCTTCATATTGTAAAATGTTGATTCTGTGCCTCAAAAGATAGCAGAAGTTCTAACAAGCATACCCATTCCTAGCTCTCCAACTATTTAAGCCATATTTTGCATGTCAGTCAATAAAAAATAGAATCTTAGCATTTGCAAAATCCATACTGAGAGGTCATCACAAAGCTAGTCATGTGTGCTGTGGTTCTGTATTATGTTGCCACATCACTGACTTGGTGATCTGATATGGGCACTTATCTAACTGCTATAGGTAGCACAATCCTTTATGCTGTTAGATTTGCTTATACCTATACAGCATGTACAGTATGATTTAGTTTATATGTTACAGTGAATGTCAGAAATTTCTTGCTGTTGACATTTGCATAGGAATAAGAGATGTTTTGTAAATGTGTGAAAATGGGTACCTATCAGCAGTCTGTGTAAGGGATTACCAGACCATGTATGTACTCAGGTGCAGAAATCTAGACCAGAGAAGGGAGGGAAAAAGAACAGCTTGATTTTACTGCTTGAAGTATAAAGCATTGCCCCCCATGTCTCCATATATTACAATTGACCCTGACTGTAAAGCAGGATTATAATGACCAAACAACTAAAACCTTAGTTGCTGCCTCCAAGAAAGGGTAAGAGTAGTCTGTTCTTCAGTAAAAGTGAGTCCTGACTATTTTCCTTTCAGTTCATTTTGATGATGATGATTGTCAGCTGCCTTTCATTCTGTTATTCAATCACTGATAAAATCAGAATGTTTCCCTTGAGAAAAGTATGCAAAAACATACACCATGAGTTTGTTTTCAAATGTATGTATATTACTGTTCTGCCCAGTAACTTTTTCACAATTAAATTTGTGTACAGTTCCAGGAAGTAAAAAGAATTAACACATCAAAAGATTCCGCTCTGTAGAATTCATTGAAATCTGAAATCATTTCAAGTTTCTCTGACATACGTGCACGTTTAGATTTTAAACTTCTTATGCTGCTTGTATCTCCTTGGTAATCCCTTGTTCTGTTTTCTTGTGGATTTCATTATTTGGGTCCTCTCTTTATGTCTGTATCCCCTTACTAATGTAATCAGATTTTACCACATCTACAAATGTTCATCCCATACAAGCCCTGATCTTCTAACAAAGGCTTTTTGCCACACTGGACCCCCATCTGCAGTGGTGCCTTGCTAACTGGACCCATCTGCAGCAAAGAACATGTGTTCATAGAAATAGCCTTAGGAATGCTGACTTTCCAGTGTAAGTTATTGCCACAATTTACTGTTCTGATGTCTGCCTTTTTGGACATTCCAAAAACATTTTTTTTTGTTACCTTGTTTTGTATTTTGTGAGCCACTTCAGCTGTCTGGCAGTATAGACACTAAATAAATAACATACACAAATAAGATTTCCTATATGTACCCATGAGTAAGTGCTTCCTTAATTATGTAGGCTAGAATTAAAGTAGCATAGATAGTGTCATTAACTAAGTCTCCTTTAAAACCAAATCTAGGTTGTGCTGAAATAGCAGATGAAGTTTACATGGAAGTTATTGTTGGTGAAGAGGAAGCAACATCTCTTCCCGATGCACAGCTTGAAGACTCTGGTGTGAATAAAACTTTTGTTCCTGTTGCATGGGCCGCTGCTTATGGTAGGGTGACTTCATGAGAGTCTCTTCTCCCCTTTCTCCCTGCTCTTTTAATGTATAAACAAAATCCAGGAGGGAAAAAAATCCCAAAACCATCATAGCTTTGGGATTCTATCTTTCCCCCCAACTCTGGATTTTGGGTGTTTTAAGCATGAATCAGCATGACTGGCATTGTTTTTCAATTTACAATATGACTTTGGAGCTGGGAGCACACAGCCAACATTTCAAAGGTGCTCCAGAATGCTCTCGACCTTTCCTGTTCCTGTATGGATTGAAATAATAATTAAATACTTGAAATAGTATTTGTAAACTGATGTCTTTCAGTTTAGTATTTAGTGAAGGAATGCCACAGATTTTGCTCAATGAACATATTTTTACCTATTGGATGGTACAGAAATTAAATGAATGATGATATTCTGTATAGATGTGCAGAATGTAGAAAACCCATTCACACATCTATGAATCCAGCTCCTTCTCATTTACCTAAAGGGTACCTAAGCTCTATTTCCAAACAACTTTACAAAAGCTTTTCATAGAGTCAGAATAGTAGGGCTGGGAGGAGCCTATAAGGCCACTGAGTCCAAGCACCCTGATCAATGCAGGACTCTTGTTAAAGTATCCCTGTCAGCTGCCTTTCCAACTCTTATCTTGAATGCTTCCAGTGTGGGAAAGCTCATGGCCTCCCTAAGTAATTGGTTTTATTGGCTTACTGCTTGAACAGTTGGGAATTTTTTCCTGCTGTCCTGTTGGAATCAACCTTTCTGTAACTTGAGCCCATTAGTCCATGTCCTGCACTCTGGAATGATTGAAAGAGATCCTGGCCCTCCTTTCTGGTGCTTGAAGAGTGTTATTGTACTTATGGTCAGTCTTCTCAGGACTAAACACACCCAGTTGTTTTGATCACTTCTCATGGGGCTTCGTTCCAATCCCCAGATGACCTCTGTTGCCTTCTCTGAGCCTTTGCCAGTTTGTCTGCATCTTTCTTAAACTGTGGTACCCAGAACGGGATGCAGTGTGCAGTGTTCTAGATGAGGTCTAAGCAGTGCTGAGTAGAAAGGAACTAAAATATCATTTGATTTGGAAATGCTACCTCTTAATGCAGCCTAAAATAGCATTTGCCCTTTTTGCAGCCACAACACGTTGTTGACTCATATTCAGCTGTGATCTACAACAATTTCAAGATCCTTCTCATTTGTAGTAGTGTTGAAACTAATATCTCCCATCTTGTAACTGTGTATTTGGTTGCCTTTTTGTAGATGGAGAGCTTGGCATTTGTCCCTACTGAATTTCATTCTGCTGTTTTCAGCCCAGTGCTCCACTTATCAAGATCACATTGAATTTTATTTCTGTTTTCCATATTTTGTGTCATCTGCAAATTTAATAAGCGTTCCCTGCACCTTCTCATCCAAATCATTAATAAGAATGTTGAAGAGAACTGGTCCCAAGACTGAGCCCTATGGTATCCCTGCTTGTTACCTCTCCCCACTTTGAGAGGGTGCTATTGAAGAGCCTGACTCCAGTTCTGTAACCTACTGTGGATTTACCTGATTGTTGTTCCATTGAGCTCACTTTTGTCTAGTTCTCTGCCCAGAATTGGCACTTTGTCAAAAACTTTGCTGAAATTAATATACATTAGGTCCACAGCTCACAGTTCACAAGGGTGGTTACCTGATCAAAAAAGCTCTGAAAAAAACATGTTCTTAATTCATCCTGGCTTCTACTAATTACTCGATTGTCTTCAAGATGCATACAGACTGACTACTTCACTATCTGCTCCAGAATTTTCCCGAGGATTGATGTCTGATTAACTGGTCTGTAGTTTCCAGGATCCTTCTTTTTGCCCTCTTTGAAGATAGGGACAACATTAGCTCCCCTCCAGTCCTCTGGCACTTAGCCCATGCGTCATGATTTTTCAAAAGATAACAGACAGTGGTTCTGAGAGTTCTTCTGCCAGTTCCTTTATTACTGTAGTATACAGTTCATCCACCCCTGGAGATTAGTATTCATTCTAAGAAATTAGGTGTTCCTTGACTTTTCATTTATTAATCTCAAGTTTCAGTCCTGACCCTTCAGTTTGTACTTCATTTCTGCCGTGGTGGTTTTAGAACTGCTTTTGCAAAAAGACTGAGCCAAAGTAGAAATTGAGCACTTTGGCCTTTTCTTTGTCATCTGTTACCAATTTGCTCTCCACATTGAGAAGTTGAACATTTCTCTTCTCCGTCTTTTGAAAGGTATTGCCACTAGATGGCAAATTGAGACAGTGTTATGTAATGAAGGTACAAACCGTTTAAGCCCAGTACAAAGCTAGAATCTACCAGTATAGCTACTGCAGTTGCCATGGTATTTCTGGCAAAATTACCAGCAAGGAAAAGCTAATGTTTCCCACTCTAAAAGAAAATTTCAGATTTTTTTCTTTTAAGCAACTGAACACCAAACATGCCAAAGAGGCTGCTGCTATGCTTTCTTTAGACCTGCCCAGTGCCCACAGTCTTCTGATTAACTGAGCAGATACACACAGCAGCTTTTGAAAACTTCCCTTTTAGTTCCCTGTTTCTGTTGGTGCTGAAATCTTTGGGCTCATAGGACTTCCTTAGTGTATTGGAGTTCTCACCCCACCTCTGCCCTTTGCTTAGTCTTTTGGGTGGGTTACTTGCCTCCCATGGATGTCATTTTGTGGTGGTGCCTCAAATTGTTGAACTGCCAAATGTGCCTGCAACCTGAAAAGCTTGCCTACCCATGGACAGTAGCAAAGGCAGGTACATGAAAAAAATTGAAAAGGCCTTAATTCCTGGAAGTTACTCCCAGAGCAGACAGTATTAGACCAAATCTTTTGACTTGTTGCAAGAGAGAGTCATATGTGCCTCAAAGAGTAACTAAATGCTTTGCATTTAGATTGCCAAATAGCATGACATTTCTATTGAACTGCACTTATCGGACAAGTGTTTGTGGACATTTAAAGGCCAACTAGTGCTTATTTGTCCACATAATAAAAGTCGATGGTCATTAATGGCATAAAAATAAGAGTGCTTCAGAACTGACATATGCATATTTTTTGATGTAGCTGGTGGAAATCATACATGTTAAGTACAATTTTGTGTGAAATTAGTTTGGGTTGGCACCCTTGGAGTGTTTGAAAAAAGTTTGCCAAGTTATAAAAGCTACTTGTTAGCTCAGTTGTCTTCTCTACCTGACTGTTCCAAAAAATGTTCATGAACTTACTATTTGTGAACCAAACTACACTTTCCTCTTTTAGGAGATGACAGAAGACTTCCAAGGAGGTATGAAGACTGTCAGATACCAGGTAAGATGATGAAGAATTGCTGAAATGTTTGCTGTTATAAAGGAGCTCTTAACAACACACAAGCTCCATCACGATCTATATATGACTATTAACATTACAGATAACTAAATTTAAAAGGAAAAAATGTTACGTTGATCATTTCCAGTGCTGCTTGTGTAGAGCTGCCACTGCTGTGATAATACCAAAGCAAACTATCTCACAGTTCTTCCTTCTTGACTTTAAACCTGACACTAGCTAGTACAAGTAACAACTTTTGGGTTCATTGGTGGGTAAGGATGCTGCATGAGGAAGCTGATGGATAGAGGAAAGAAGCTGGGAGGGAAACAGAATTGAAATACAGAGCTGTCCAGAGTCTGTGATGGACTAGTTCTTTGTGTCTTTCTCTACCACATCCAGTTCTAGAACCAATTAATATTTCAGTATAAGACACTTGCAGCACAATCCTAAGCATGTGTACTCAGAAATAAATACCGCTGATTTCAGTGGAGCTTATTTCCAAGTAAGTGTGTATAGGATTATGGCCTGAATGTAGCAAAAATATATGAGGATGATAATACCTGTTGCTCATTCATTCATTCATTCGAAGTATTTTAACCCCACTCTTCAGCCAACCATGTTCCCAGACAACTTACCAAATTTAAAAAAAAACAGCAACAAATCATTGCCTTCTATGTGTTCTATCAAACAAAAGTATATTCTGTTGCTTCTAGCAAAGTTATATTCAAGTCTCAGTGCAAACACAAACCTAACAGATCATAATTTCTGCAAACAGCTTCAGTTTTCTAAATAAGCTCTTACAAGGAAATTGCTTGCAACATTGTGATGAGTATCTGGTATTTCATATCAGGAACCAACTTGGATGCAAGATTAGAAAACAAAAATGGTAATGCAACACAATACCTGCAAATCTGTGATAGTATTAGCACAAATAGACTGCTTAAACAGAAGGCCAAGAAAAGGAGAAGAGGGGAAGCAAGGCAGTGGCAAACAGGTAAATCAACTTTCTTGGCTAGCTTTTAACATTATTAAACTGAGAGAGAGGTGTAGCTGTTTCTGCATGCTTGACTCATTGGACATTTTCTGACTGGAAACTAGCACAAGCTTTTTTAGAGTCTCCTTACATTTTATCAGCTACTTCAAGTGAGCAGTGTGTTTCCTGACTTGTTCACAGTACCATTTCATCTAGCATTCCTGTAGCTGCTACGTTCTTTTTATGTTAGTGTATTTCTAGGTTTATTTGGCTGAAAATGGCCAAAGTGCAGTTCTCTCTCCTGTTTTGTGCATGCAAAGTGGCCTTCCTAGAAGATTATTTAATGTCAGTAGCTAATAGCATAAATAGATAGTGTAAACAAAATATGTCATTTAAAGCTAATACTTAGGATCCAGTAGGAAATGAAAGAAGAAAGCATGTATCTTCCCTTATCTATGGTTGGTTGGGTAAAAATTGTCACTTAAATAAAATTAGAAATGGAATCTATAGATCAGGCTAGGATATTGAATTGAGGGACTTAAAAACTTTCTTCTGTGAAAGTTTGGTACAATAGATGGCAGTAATGACTAAATTAACTCATTATATTAGAACAAAAGAAAATAGAGATAGGATTCTTTTAAAGAAAGGGGAACCTTGACTTATCATTGCAGATCTTCTGGGTTGGGGCCAGTGGTGTAATTCTGCTGGTGCAAAGCTTCTATTGCTTGCAGAAACCCCATGTTCATCCTTATCCAAGTGTCAAACCCACCTTCCCTGCACAAGCTCATTTACAAGTTTGTGCAACCATGTTGTACAAGGTGTTTGCACAATGCATTGCAGAAGCTGTTGTGCACGTATAGAGAAGTGTATTAAGAACACATTGAAGCAAGGATCCTTTATGCCAACTAATGAAGATCATAGAAGAATGGGAAGAATGTGTGACCACACTGTCATAGTTCTAAACATTTTTGCTGTCACAGGCTGAAATACTATACACACTTTACTGGGAGTAAATCCCAAGTACCTCATAAAAAGGGGCCTTCTGAGTAGATTAAGTGTAGGATTGCACTGTTAGCTTTCTAAACTACTGGGAGTGTTGCTTTCTGTGCAGTGTTCTTGCATGCCTCAAAGTCTTATTTTTTCCTTAGGATTTACTAAATGATTTTTCTGTTTTTTAAAAACAGCTGTTATAATAGGTCCTGATGGACAACCCTTAACAGTCTACCCTTGCCACATATGTGGGAAAAAATTTAAATCCAGGGGATTCTTAAAAAGGCATATGAAAAACCACCCAGATCACATGATTAAGAAGAAATACCAGTGCACAGACTGTGATTTCACAACTAACAAGAAAGTAAGCTTCCATAATCATCTGGAAAGCCATAAGCTTATAAACAAAGTTGACAAAACACACGAATTCACGGAGTACACCAGACGATACAGAGAAGCAAGCCCCCTTAGTTCGAATAAACTGATCTTAAGGGATAAGGAACCTAAATTGCACAAGTGCAAATATTGTGACTATGAGACTGCGGAGCAAGGACTGCTCAATAGGCACCTGCTCGCTGTTCACAGCAAGAACTTTCCACACGTCTGTGTTGAGTGTGGGAAAGGATTCCGCCACCCTTCCGAGCTCAAAAAGCATATGAGGACCCACACAGGGGAGAAGCCTTACCAGTGCCAGCATTGCGTCTTCCGTTGTGCCGATCAGTCCAATCTGAAGACACACATCAAAACCAAGCATGGTACTGACTTGCCCTTTAAATGTGAACATTGTCCACAGGCCTTCACAGATGAGAAGGAACTCCAGCAGCACACAGAATTGTTTCAAGGGCATAAGACCCATCAGTGCCCACACTGTGATCACAAGAGCACCAACTCAAGTGATCTGAAACGGCACATAATATCCGTTCACACAAAAGACTTTCCTCACAAATGTGAGGTATGTGAAAAAGGTTTCCATCGTCCGTCGGAGCTCAAAAAGCACAGTGAAACCCATAAAGGTAAAAAGATACATCAGTGTAGGCACTGTGACTTTAAGACTTCAGATCCTTTTGTACTTAGTGGGCATATCCTCTCAGTTCATACCAAGGACCTGCCTTTTAAATGCAAGCGATGCAAGAGAGGATTTAGGCAGCAAATGGAACTGAAGAAGCACATGAAGACCCACAGTGGAAGGAAAGTCTATCAATGCCAGTATTGTGAGTATAGCACTACAGACGCATCAGGCTTCAAGCGGCATGTCATATCGATACACACAAAAGACTATCCACACAGGTGCGAGTACTGCAAAAAGGGATTCCGTAGACCTTCAGAGAAAAATCAGCATATAATGAGGCACCACAAAGAGGCCCAAATATAAAATATGAGCTGCGGAAGAAAGCAATTTAGAAACTGTGATATGCTAATTGGGGAAGAAAACTCTCACGAACTGTTTCTCCTGGTTTCAAAGCTTGATATTAAATCATAACTTTACATTCTTTGTATTAAAAGTCTTAAAAGTCTTAGGGTTGACAGAGGATCTCATAGCCCTATGATTGTTGCTCATCAGAACTTAAAGAACACTATAAATGCAGAGAGATGAATGAATGTTTGGGAAGCTGCAGAAAGAGACCTTGAATGTCTTCTGTTTAAAGTATTATACATTATTCAACTAAAGAAAACACTAAAATCATTAGCCCTTATCAATGACGCCATTTACCTCCTTAATGAAAACCAGGGATGGGAGCCATTAAAAATATTTGCTAAGGAAAGGCTACCAGATGCAGTTTTTGAACAGTGAACCTAGATAGAAGTCAGTCAATTTGGTCATTATGTGTTTTAATTATGCTTGGAAATAGTATCCAAGGATTGATCCAATTTTTAGGTCTTTTTTGTTCGTTTATTTTTACAGCAAGCATATATTTTGTTGGGAATCTTTGTTCATTTAGGTTCAATGAGCAATTTCTAAGCATTTGTTTCAGAGATGCTAACCTATTTTATTGCAAGATATGGTATTAAAAATTAAGCATTATGGTTTTGAACTCAAAAGGTGTTGTTCGGTGCTAGGGTTAAAGACATGTATGTATATAATTTCCCTTTTTATCTGCAACTGCAGTTGAATGTTCAGTATGGCACATATGACAAAAAGTACCTTTTGACTGATCTAATTATTATTTTTTTAAAAAAGGAAAAAAAATAGATGGATGCAGCTGTTGGTGCTAAGACTTGGCACTGTTCTTTTTCTTGCTAGTTTGCTATCTTCCCTTAAAAACAGTATCACTATAGAAAGCAATCACTTTTTGGGAAAGGCTAGAGAATCTTTAGGGAGCAGCGTTCCTAGCAAGGTAGGACTACTGCAGTCTTTACTTGCAAATAAAAAATCAGTATAGACATGAAAATTGCACCTTTTTAATCAATTCATATGAAATGTATACCATACTATAAACATGCATTCTCAATCTGTAAGAAAGTTATATATGCAGTATTTAACCAGAACAATATGCTGCCACTAGAGTTTGGAGATGGATTTTCAGTTTACAGTGTATACATTTGAAATATGCATCCCTTTAAACAATGCTTTGTGTTAGCATGCTGCAAATCAAATGGCGCTTAATATAACAAGCTGGTCTAGGGCTATTTAATAATTAAAAACTGTTCATAAATGTTATGCATATAATGTGTCCTTTTTTAAACTTTTTTTAAGTTGCTTCATGTTTGCACACAGCTGTTCACATGATAAAGTGTAACTTTACTTCATGCTACTCTATTGTGGGTTTGTGTTTCGGATAATGTTCATACTTTGTTTTTGCACCAGATGAGAATCAGTTCCTTGAGAATAAATTTTTTTTATATTTCTAAACTTCAGAAAGTTAACTTTGGGAAACCTTAGAAAACTACTTGTGTTTTATGTGGCTGTAAAAAATGATGTACACGCTGTAAAATAAGATTGTCACTGTTATGTGGGGTTATTATTTCAAAATGTGTTACTCATTGTAACGAGCATACAATAAAATGCATCTCTTGCACTCCAAACTTTTTGACAAAATTTGCATTCCTTGATCATGCTAATTGAGAAGTATGAATTCATCATTAACCATTTATTAAGAGGCCAGGATCTCTTCTTGATTATTCCATGTCTTGCCTTCTGAAATAAAGGGCTTATGTTGCAGGAAACCAGGTTCCAGCTGAACATCGGGAAGAATTTCCTGACTGTTAGAGCAGTATGACAATGGAGCCAATTACCTACGGTTATTGTGGGCTCTCCCACACTAGAGACATTCAATGTGCAACTGGACAGCCATCTGAGAAGGATGGTTTAACTTGGAATCCTGCACTGAGCAGGGGATTGCTCGATGGCCTTCTTAGCCCCTTCTAATTCTACTATTCTATGAATCTGTGATGGAAGGTGCAGTTGAGTGCTTCCTGCTTTCAAAGCGCACAAGCCTCCGAAATGATGGTCCTCCGGTGAGGTAGCGGCAGCAATCTTGGCTACTGCCCTGCCCTGTACCTTTCATTTAGATGCCTGTTTTCAGCCATCCAGATAAAGTGGTGGGGAGGGGAGGGAACATGGTTGAGGTACCAGTAGCATAGCAAGCATGGCCCCAGCCCCCAACACACCGGCCCTGCTTCAAGGCACATTTGTACTATTGGAGAGGCAGCTGGCACAGTTCTTCCTGTGCCAGTCACAAGTGGGTTGGGTAATCTCAGTGCCAAGGTTGCAGATGCCAAAAGATTCTATGTCCCCTCAGACAATGTCAGAAGGACATAGGCTTGCACCCTTAAAATGGCTGCTCAACAGCTCCTATTCCGTTAAAACTCTTGCAACTTCAGAAAAGGCTAGGGAAGGGTGAAAGGGGACTGGAGAAGGCATGGATCTATACACGGGCATCTTTTCCCCTGCCCCTAGGAAGATAGAATAGCTAAACAGGCCTCTAAACCCATCAAGATCAAAATCCGTTTAAGGAGAAATGGGAAGCAAAAGCCTCTGTTCCTCACCCTGCTGATCAGGGCTGAGAATAAATGGCTCTGAAATCAAAATTCTCCATCTAGCAAATGGAATATGCTCTAAAGCACAATCACAGTAAGCTTGTGAAATGGTTGTGCCTTTGAATTTTCTTGGAATGGGCAAAAACTCATGTAGAGAAATGGTTTAAATGGAATTTGAGTACTTTCCAAGAAAATGCAGTTTTCCAATGTTAAAAGTACTATTTTTAGGTGGGGGTCATTTATTTCTAAAATTGCCCTATAATTAATAGCTGTTGGAGGGATGTACAATTAAAAATTTGTATCAATAAAAACTAGTTAATAAAACGGAAAGAAGAAAAAGGTCTTTCCATGTTATCAAAAGCATAATCCACCCAGGGGCTTGAGGGAGATTACATAGCCACATGTTTTGCAAAGTAATTTCAGCTATTGTCTGTTTTAGGAGTTTAAAATGTATATTTTTTCCCGTTTTATGACTTTTTCTGTATTTTTTGTCTGGGTCTTTTTCCGGTTGTAAATTGCCCAGAGAGCTTTAACAGAAGGGCAGTATGAAATGAGATGATGCTGATGATACCCTTACTGGAATAATGATAAAATCACTGATACTTTATGTGGAAGATTACTTCTTCACAGAAGCATATAGACTTTACAGCTGCTTATTCAGCCATAAAAACATTTTTCTTTTACTTTGATGGAGCCATGGGGAAGGTCATTGAATCTACATATAATGCATGAAAGTAGGAATTCCAGTTGATCACCAATATAAGAGAGTCTAAAGGGAAGAAATCCTTAAGTGAATAATTAGATATCATTCTCCAGAAAAGTACTATGTTTTTTGTCCTAAACTGCCTGGATTAAGTGCTCATGTTGCCACCTCATTCACTTTCTTCTTCCTTGCCACTATTTGTTTGTAAAATTCTTTAGTGCTTGAAGATGTTGGTCATTGATTGTACTAATTGACTTGATAAATGTTTTTTTAAATGTTGATCAGGATCCAAATACTGGGCTCAGCTTTCTCAAATGGTAGCTCCTGACCCTCACGCAATCCCTCTTCTGAAGCTAACAAGAGCATTTTCAAAATCAGGGTTGGATCCATCCTGATGCTTCATCAACTTTGCTCTCTGAATTGAAGTTCCCTACACCTTGCAACAATGTCAGCAGACAGTGCAGGATGGACGAAGAGGAAACGGGGTCTCTCAAAATGAGGTAAAGGAATCTTCTCCAAGTTGGGCCCTTCTTGTGGAATGTAGATCCTTGGTCCAGCAACTCATATGGTCATTGTGATGCGACAAAGTGAAATACTGTATTCAAGTCATTGGGCCTGACTAATTGTTCCACAGAATCTTGGGGGCAAAGTATAAGCAACACTTCAAGAGTCATGAATATAATTTATTGCATTCTTAAAAACAGTTAACCTTGTCACCGGGAAAAAGATTCTAGAGAAACAGGTTCTGCCCCAGTTAACAGTTCTAAAGAAGCAACTGGCTTGATGCTGAGAGATGATAGTTGTAGTCCAGTCCCAACCCCAGGTAAGGGACCGGGTTGAGGGAGCCTGCACCAGACCACATTAGCAGCTTGCTTGGCCATATGTAGTTGGTCTCTTTTGACGCTTGAGTTGCCAACACCCCTCCCACAGAGAGCTCCTGTGTTTTAGCAGCAGCTAAAGTTCCTGCATAGCAAAGCAACTGCTACAGTTGCAAGAGTCCACCTAGCTCTCAATGTAAACCCAAAACTGGCAGCTTGACTACCAGATACATCACATTTGTTTGCATGCTTGTTTTACTTAAACCACTAGGAAAAAGTGCTTGAAAATCTGTGTTTTTAGATTTTACCTTGTTTTTATTCTGTACATTTAAACATTTTACATTTTGTTTTATATTCTGTGTTATCATGTTGTATCATATGGTTTTAACAGCTGGGAAACAGCAACAACTTTCAACAACTCACCACCAGGAATGAAAGTAATAGGATGTCCCAAGGATAGCTAAGAAACCAAGCTTACAAATATCTTTATTTTATTTAAGAAAGACAGTCAGATCTGCCTTTATACAATGTCAAGGCTTATCAATACAGATACAGACTATATGTGTTGACTCCAAAATGGTCATTATCCCTTAAGTTGGGAGAAAAGAAAAGGAGAATCCACACCCACAAACCAAATCATTGCAAAAACCCATTAAAGCAACGCTTTGAAACTACATACCCCAACTCCCACTTTGAACCATTTAGCCACAAAACTCTCCATCTTCTGGCTTTGTAGTAGAGAAGTACTTGGGAATTGTGCCAGGTATATCCAAGCATACTTGTCCACTTGCCATGTGATTTCCTGGCTTCACAATCAACTTTGCCCTACACTTTGCTTTCCCAGATTCCAGCAATATTGTATAGAAAAGAAAGCAAGAGACAGAGAGGTGCACTTCAAACTGTATTTTGGCACAACAAAAAACACCGAGAGCTTCAAACAGATTCCATTTCCTTTTTTCCCCTTTTAAAATAGGTCTATTCAAAAATATAAATATAAAACATATTTAAAATATAAATAGGCCCATTCAATTGACAGCAGAGATCAGTTACTCACATATGGCACCCAACTCAGGGGGCCTTACTCAGCTTTTTCTTCCTGCTCAGGAATGGAAAAAACAGGAGAAAACATACTGAGAGCCACTGCGCTTGGCTGAAAACCCAGATCAGTCCCCACTTAGCCTTGAAGCACACTAGATGACTTTAGTCCAGGCACTTGCTCTCAGCTCAACCTACCTCACAGGGCTGTTGTTGCGAGGATAAAATGGACCTAAGTCACCTTGGGTTGCTCACAAGAGGAAAAGATGGGGTGTAACTGCAGTGTAATAAATACAAGAGGCACAAGCCTGTATGTGGTGGTCAGACATTGTGACCTATGAATTGCAGAATCTTCTCTAAATCAATTATGATTGAGACATTTCCATTTTGTAATTGTTACCACTAAAGAAAGAATAGAAGAAACAATAAGCCTCCAAGTAATTCACTCGCTTATGTATAACAGAATGAGCTCCAAGCTGGTTTGCCCTCCTGTCACATTAAATAGAAACAAACCACCCACCACCCGGAACATTTTATTTCCATGCAGTTTCAGATCGCACTGACATCTCAGTGTGAACAGAGATATCCAGTGAGTTTGGTTTTTTAGTTCACCAAATCTCCTTCAAAACATACAACTCACATATGGATACTTCAGGGCCAAGTCTACCCAAAAGTAAATTCCACAGACTACAACAGGAATAACTTCTATATGCATCAACAGAGCTACACTCTTAAAGCAGTTGCTAGGGAGTATCAGGAAATCAATTCACACTAATAATGCCAAGTTGTTATTTCATTAACAAATAGCTTTATTGGGCTCTGGGTTTTTCAGTATAGAAAATGACAAAGGAAAATAAAATTTAAGGCACAATGTCTATATAGGCCTGCTGGGAACTGCAGGATTTTAAAAATTATTATCTAAACATGCATAGGATTGCATCCCATACAGTCACTACAGTATCGGGAAAATTTAAGTACACTTCCTAACAGTCCCCACTGTTAAAACAGAGCCAGTATTTTTAAAAGGCGTTGTCCTCTTGAGAGCTGAGTCTATTCCAGCACTCCTGAGGACTTTTTTTTTTGGTTTATTCCCCTTGTCCACTTTTGTTTATCAAACACAGTTCCTATCAGTGACTTGGGAAGTGATACAAACTTTTGCTGCAACACCACCCATAATTTTCAGCATGAAAGCACAAGGCAGTTCACTCCCTTTCTGCTCTCCCACCTAGAAAGGGGCTTCATTCATTATGAGGGCAGTCCAGAGAAAGCTGGGTCAAACTGCATCCAACTGGGAGGAAATCTATGCTGCTACATGCATAGTTAAGACATCCTCTGTAAACATGTCACTGCTCTTCCATCCCCTACCACAATCCTAAAGTTACATACTTCCCAAGCTAGGTGGCACGGCGCAGAATCAGCAATAGCTTGAGTGGAGTAAGATGAAACTTTGCTTGTGCTCATGTGAATCCAAAGAGTGCTGGCAAACTCAAAATCGCACGGTGATAATACAATTCCCAAGTCACTTCTGAAAATGCCCATACACCGGATGTAATTTACTTTGGATGGCATCCATTAAGTTTTTCCATGCATGTTCTACAATGGAAAATGATCAATTCATACACTGACCATGTAAGGGGTTTTTTTTTTCCTTACACCAACAGATCTACTACATACAACCTACACTACAGGTTTACTACATACAACCTAACTTTGGTTGTGCAAGCCTTTCTACCTGACCAGAGAGAGCAGTGTGACAATAACAATGAAAGGACAGAGCAGTAAACAGGATTAGATTTCAAAACTGGTACAACTGAAGTCTTTCTTTAAAATGCAGGAAGGACATTACTTTGGCTAAAGGGTAACGGTTGCTTCTGTTGAGCTGTCTGGTTTTCAAAGAAGAGGCTGGAGGGCAGAAAGGTGTCTCTACCTAATGGCATGGTTCACCAAGGGGCAAGTGACAGCAAAGGAGAGTTCCTGGAAAACAGCTGATCCACCACCACCGATCTCTCTGCCATGGGCCTAGAGCGCTCTAGATGCAGCTTGATCAAATAAACCAGAGCAAGCAAAACTGTGAGGAAACATCTCTGTGGTGGCTGATCTCCTGCTGTTTGTTTAACTCTCAGGCTCATTTCTCATCTGTCGGAATAAAAGGTGAGGAGTAATTAGCTGCTTTAGTCAACATCTGTATGAGCTCTGCCGGGCCAAAGACCGTGATAACACACGGGAGTTCACACAGAGTTCTACATAGTCCCAAAGGATGGTTTACAGGGTGCTGCAGTTCAGCTGCCCTGCTTGCTGAGCCACTGTGTTTCCTCTCACTCTGGCTTGCAGACCGTAGGAGGGCTCTTGTGAACAACTCGATCAGCTCCTGCAAGCCCAGAAGCTGCCCACGCCTGTGCTGGGCCAGCTTCTCCATTCCCATCGCTTAATGGGAAAAGGAAGCAGGCCTGGCTGGAGCACGGCAGAGAAGCTGAGGCTGAAGGCCCCTGGAGGACCAAGACTGACCCACCCCACCCACCACCATGAAACCTTTGTGCCTGGCATGGTTTCCTTCAAACCTGGCTGCTCTAACGTCTTAGACTTGAAGCGATAGGGCGGGGAACAAACAAGCCGAAAAATATTCTAACAAGATTCATTTGTACGTGAAAGTCCTCTGATCAGCCGCGACTTGTCCGTGGGACTTGTTCATTCCTGAAAGAAGCAAGCAGTTCTTTAATGGGAAGCAAACGGTGCCTTTTTCAAAACAAGCGAGACATGTTATGTATCTGCACGTGCTCATTAGGGAGATGCTTGAAAAGATAAAATACTATTTATCCTGATCTCATGCTCAAACCAGTCTAATTGCAATTTTTGCATTCCCCTCCCACCACCGGCACCAAATTAAAACTGTCCCATCTAGGATAGAAAAGGTTGCTTTCACATGCCCTAGGTCCAGGACTGGGGAGGGGAGCCTTCGGCATAAAATTCCCAGCAGGGCACTGAACACTCAGAATTCTCCTATTTTGCACCTGAACTTTGTGAATATTTAAAAAGATGGCATTGGGGAACTGGGCCTTTTGCTGGTTCTGGAGTTTTAACAAATGCCCTGCTTTGCTTTCTCTTGACATCAGTCCTGGCCCTACAGCCTGCAAGCCTCAATGGAAGGTAACCTTGGATATGCAGAAATGGATTGGAGCGGCTCTCTCTGTACAGGTGGGGGGGATCCTTTCTGCCTGTAGCTAAGCTTCAGGAGAGGAATTTCCAGCTTAGGGGATGGGGGAGGGAATAGATCCCGGATGGGATGGATGGAGCTCCTTCAGAGATTCTGTAGATCTGCTTATGTCTACAGAATCTGCTTAATCTGTAACTGAAAGGTGCCTACAGAGATTCCCGCCTCCCCAAGCAGGGAGAATTGAGCTCACAAAAAGGACCACTGGAATAGCAGATCTTGCTTCAGTGGTTCCCAGAACAAACATTTCCTTAGAGCCGGCTTACCTGCTTCCATGTTTCTCCAGTTTTCTCAATGACAATTGTCTGTGATTCCTTGAGGGATGAACTGGTGTTGTAGTCATCAGACAAGAGGCCAAGGATGGGGTATTGATTAACGTACCTGGCATTTGAAAAGCATCGGTCAGTGTTGCTGCTGAAACACTGGACATGACACAGTAAGCACTCTAGCACTACCACATTTCAAGTGGCTTCAGGGAAGAGAGAGGAGGGGGCAGAATACTTGAGTTCTTGGTTTTAATGGAAGCAAAAATGGAATGTAGTCATACACATACACTGGATTTACACTGGATTTGGGGAAAGTTGATTTTAATAAACTTGAGACAATGGTAATTAAGGTCCCATGGCAAGTGACCTTAAGGAAAAGGGGGGTCCAAGATGGTGGGAGTTTTTAAAAAGAATTTTTAAAGGCACAATTCCAAACGATTCCAACAAAAAAGACAGAAAAAACTGATGTGGCTGCACAAAAAAACTTCGAGTTGAGCTAGAAACAAAAATGGGCATGTACAGGAAGAGAAACTGTGATGGCCGTATCTTCAAGTTATTCATCCCTGCTCTGCTGTAACTCCACTGGAACACATGCAGTGGCAACAAAGCCGTGTTGCGCCCTGTGTATCTCCGCCTCTTCCTTCCCTACTTCTATTCCTCTGTTGTTCCCCCACATCTCAGCTAGGCCTGCCAAGTTCCTTTCAGCAGAGACCTATCTCTGCCATCACACACACTACCAACAGCTGGCTGAGTCAGATTTGCAATATCCTCATGCACCCTTCCTCAGCCTGCGGCTCTCTCCAAACCCAACAAACTACAATGCCCATCCTCCACACCCACCACAGCTTCCCCACTTTGCCAGCCTGAAACCACTCCTTCAGCATGTGCTCCAAAAACAAGGGCACACTGTTTCTCTGCTTACCCATTTCCACTTCCTTTGTTGCTTTCCTTTGTGCCAAATTTTAACTGTAGGCTCCTTGGGGCAGAGATCCACAGACTGTGAATGTGCCGTACACCCCAATGGCATAGTATAACAATAGTAAAACCAGTAACAACAACAGTAATGGAAGCTAGGTCCAGTGGGCTTACTTTTTGGTGATGATTGTTTTTGTTATTCCTTGGGTTGGGCTGACTGCTAGTTTTTCTTGCTTCAACCTGAAGAGCTCCTGAGAGATATTTTAAAGAAGATTTGAGGCCAAAGGGGTTCTTGCTTAAGACATATTAATACATTAAATATCACAAGTAAAACATTAAATTCTCCAATCCTCCAGAAGACAAAGGTTTGCTCTATCTAAGGACTGCTTTACTTCCCTGTCCCGATCAAGAGAAATTTAGCTATTCTGAGTCTCACTCAATTCAGTGGGGTTCTAATTCATGGTAAGATTGCAATACGAGGGATTAAGTCCTGCTAAACCTACTGACTCACTTCCCAGCAATACAGAATTTTGCTGGACTTTTCACTGATTTCGTGGGCTGGATCCCCATTTCGTCATACTTATGAATAGACCACATAAATCCATGGTCCTTGGCTAACTGAACAATAACACGAATCAAATTATTTTTCCTCTCTTTACTGTAAAGTAGAAATACACAGAATCTCCCTGGAAAAGTGACTAGACCAAGGCTTTGGGATCATCCTGCCACATGGGGCAATGCCCAGTTTATCCTCCAGGGCAACAGCAGGCCACTCCAATCATGTACCTTTACCACAGCTGTTCTCAAAGCTTACCTCTTCATACTGCCTGATGCAAGACTCCTTCTCTTCCAGTTTTAAAGTCAGCTCCTGCAGCCTCATCTGAAGGTCCACATCTGTCCCCTGCTTCCTTGAAAGATCCCTCTGGAATTCACAGAGCTGGGACTAGGTAGAAGTAAACAACAGAACACATGCTGAGCAGCAGAAGAAAGACCACTTTGTGACAGACAAACTAAGAGAGTTCCTTTTCTGAAGCAGAGCAGCAAATCTTGCCCCACCCCGTCCCACCCCACAACATCCCCAAATCACAGGGCCCGGTATCCAAAGTCAGCCAAACTATTTTGGCACATGAGGCAGAAAATCCCGTAAGCAGCTTCCCCCGTTACCAGCAATGGAAATACAATTATTAGGCAAATCACTAACTCCTCACTCCAAAGGACTGGGCAACAAGGTAACCCACGCCAGGCAGGGCTATTGGGGAACGTCTGCAAGCTTGGCGGGGGAAATCAGACCCAGGGCTTGCTTCCCTCCCGGAAAAAATATGAACCTGCTTCATCAAGACCCCTGAATGGAACTCCTTCCCAAAAGACAGATAGCGGATTCCATTCACAGCTGCTTTTAGGGTGGTGGTAAAAGCATCCTCGTTTTTGCAGGCTTTTAATTGAAAAGGTCTCTTGGCAATTGCTGCTGATCAATACTTGGGAGTATTTTAATGGGCTTATTTTATTTTTAACTCGAGGTGCTTTGAGAGCCGCTATGGTGCGGTGGTTTGAGTGTTGGACTGGAGACACTGGAGATCCAGGTTCTAGTCTCTACTCGGCCATGAAGTCCTCTGGGTGTATTTGGGCCAGCCGCTCACTCCCAGTCTAGCCTACTTCACAGGGTTGCTGTTGTGGAGCTAATTGCTTGGGGTTCTTCACAAGAGGAAAGAAGGTAGAGCGTAAATGCAATACGATGAAGATAATCATATTGTCGTATAGCAGAGCAGGTGTGACTATCGAACTGACAGAGAACTTTTTATATGGACACAGATTACATTGTCAGTTGCCTTAAGGAAAGCAAGGTCTTGACTGGCAGCTGTGCAAAGTCAGTCCCCATCACACCGACATACCCGAAGGCTGCGGATCTCTCGGTCTTTATCCTCTCTGAGTTGGTTGATCATCTCCACATAGCGGCTGGACAGTTCGTCAGCTGTAGTCTGAGCCAGAGGGTTAGAGGAAGCCTGTGCAAGGGAGGATTTTTGCATCAAAGCAGAATCATAGAATAGAAAAGTTGTAAGGGGTTGTGAAGGCCATCCAGTCCACCCCCTGCTGTCGCAGGACACCACGTGACACCATCCCACTCAGAGGGCTGTCCAGTTTCTTTCTGAATGTCTCCAGTGTGGGAGAGCCTACCAGCTCTCCAGGCAGCTGGTTCCACTGCCACAGTGCTCTGACAGTGAGGAAGCTTTTCCTGATGTCCAGCCTGAATTTGGGTTGTTGCAACTTGGGTTGATTATTCCGTGTCCCACACTTTGGTTTCAGCAAGAAAGTGAGTGCAAAAAAGATCTCAGATCTCAGTCATTCTCACCAAATGGAAATCACTGATTCTTCGAATGGACACATTAAGCCATTTATAATTACTGCCACCATCAAGACCTCTTCATTTTTCTTTCCAAACCAGGAGCACATGGAACTAGATGTGGAAAAGCACAGATCTGTGCTTTGCTGCCCAGTTCTGCTCCCCTCTTTTACCTTGAATCAACCCCCAAGCCCCAACCCAGGCCAACATTTTAGAATTCCAGATGTCCGGCCCAGCGTGAACAATGACAACGGAGAGCCGCCTTTCTTTACCTGGAGTCGCAGATTCTGGATTTCTTGCTCCAAGGCCCGTTTGCTGTATTCCAAGTCTTTCAGCCGGAACTCCCGCTCTCCATCATTGTGTCGGAAAGAAAGCAGCTGCTCCTCCAGGGAGCGGCACTTCAGAGTGTATTCTCTGAGGGCTTGCTGTGAACACACAACCCAAGAACGAGTGAGCCTTTATGAGCATCCTCCTCCTAGTTTCGGAGAATCTACTCACAGCAGGAATTTGCTGTCCTGCAGTCATTCACATAGAATGTGGTGCATTTTCATCTCTTGTTAGAGCATAGCTGGGGATCTAATTTTGTGAAAGGGGGACCCAACCACCCAGCTAGCCCTCTCTGGGCTGAACGGCACCCTGCAAGCACCAGCCTAGTGCAATGCCCCCCCTTTCCAAGCAGAACCCTCTTAGAGCACACAAGATAAGATGTCCTGCCCACATCCTTCACAAGTCCTCGGTTGCCTCCAGACCAGGCATGTCCTTTGGAAACCATGGAGGGAGGCCAGGGATGGTGGCATGGCTTTGAAACCCCCACGAGCCAAATCAAGGGCTTCCTCAACCCCCCAGAATTCTGGACCGTCGTTAGGCACCCCGTGCCACATTGCAAGCTGTTTTTCAAAGCATGGGTTACAGAAGGGTAACTGGGAAGGGATAGCGGAGCATGCCCTGCCTTGCCTGCTGGCTGCCAGAGGAAGGGGGGTGGCTCTTGCCAGAAGGCTGAATAACTCTTTGCAGAGGGCTTTCAAAACCAGGCTGTGAGCCACAGAGCTGAAGGGCTTCAGGTTGCAGCTCTTGCGTTAGGGGAGCATTCCAACATGTATCCAGTATCCAGAACCTTACAGTGCAGGAAGAGTTTTGACCCCCTGGTTTTGCTGAGAGTACAAACCCTTAACAGTTCCAAAGGAATGGTACCCTCCAGCTTTGTTCCCACAACAATTTCTTTCCCAATTTCTGCACCCACCCAGTGCATTACGATCCCCCAATTCCAACTTTGAGGGACACCTGAAAGGGACATTCTGCCTACCAGCCCTTTTATTCTGCCTCCAAACCATCCTTGGCTAAGGCAGAATTGGGAGTTTCTGATTCACGCATAAACATGCGCGCTTACCTGCTGTTGGCGGTTATTCTCTCGCACTGATGCCAGAAGAGTTTCGTACTCTTTTACTTGAGCTTCTTTGAAAGACAGGTCTTTCTCAAGCAACATCTTATCTGTTTCCAATTTCTGTAAAACCAGGAGACACATGCATTTTTAAGGTCTGCTTTAAGTTAAAACAGCACGAGCACTTCAAGAAAATAACTGATGAAAAGGACCCCTTTTTACCTTCAAGCCCAACCTGAAAATGATTCAGAAATGGAAAGGTATTTTTCAGCGTGCAGGAAATGGGGCAGAACTCTTCAGGGCCAAAGCCAGGAAATTCTTCACATTTAGGTGAGGAGGAGGTGAGTAGAGCAGAAACACAATCAGCGCTGCATCAACCACCGACCCACGCCATGATCCAAGATTGCCTTGCCTAATTCCACCAGATACAAGTATGTTGCTTTATCAGTCCAGTCTTGGATGGCAGCCTTGGACTGTAAAGTATGAACCAAAAAGTCAAACACAAGTGGACACGGGCTACCCAGCAAGGTTACTCACCCCCAAGTCACCCTGCAGATGGATTAGCTCCTCCCGAAGGTTGCTGAAGGTTGCAAGGACGAGTCTCATCGACTTATTGGCTGTTACTCTCATCTGGGAGGAAGCGAAAGGGAAGATTTGGGGAGTAAGAAGATATCAATTGAAAATCAAAACTATCAAGGTACAAGATACAGTTTATTTCTGCTCAAGGCATTCAACTGACTTGAAATTCCTTTAAAGGATTTCTTAGCTTATTCCAAACATTTCACAAAAGGATATGTATGTATGTTATACATACTTATTAGAAAATTTGAAATAATTAATGAGCAAATATTACTTCCTGAAAAGTCAAAGTAGTATTTCTGCAATACAAACCTGAGCCAAAACCCTCTCCCTATTTTCCCACAAATTTTAGTGTTACTGTTGTTTAGATAATTTTCAGGCAGATTCCTATGCACATTAGAGAGAAAAAGGTCTACTACTCCCAGCATGCTCCAGCCAGCATAAATTTGCCTAAATGTGCATGTCTAAACTTACATAGAAGAGGCGCCTTACTGCATTTCATACCTTTGCACTGCTGCTTTGTTTTATTTTGGCTTTTATTTCTATTTTGCACTAAACTTTTCTGGTGAATGCTGCACTCTGTGAACCACCCAGACAGCCTTGTTTACAGGTTGGTATAAAAATATAATAATTACATAAATATTCCTGCTCTCAGCAACACACACTCATGCCCCCCAACCTTACCTCCAGGAGGTAACGGATTTGCTGCTTTGTTGATTCAGAAAGTGCTTTGGGGATCAAACTCTCAATGTCTTCCACCTATTTTGTTTTCAAAGGACACAAGAAAGAAAATCAGGCATAAACACCCTCCTTTACATTCAAGAGCGCTGTTCTCAGTCAATGCATTTATTTTATTTATTTATTTATTTATTTAAAACATTTCTATGCCGCCCCATTCGCCGAAGCCTCGGGGCAGCTCACAACATTGAGTTAAAATACAAAACTAACAATATAAAATAAGTCGCCCTTTTCCTGTTACTGCCACACACTTGACACACCAACAAGTACATAGCCCGCACATTTTTGGCAAGCTAGTTCCAGACAACTAGCTAAAAACAGAGCGCCCACCAAATCTCTTGCGGTCAATTTCTTCCAAGTGGAAAAGCCACCATGCCACTTTATCCATCGTTTTGACCAAGGTGTGGCTGCAACAGAGCTCCCTCTTGTGACTTGTAAACATCAAATATCCCTTGTAACACCCTTCTGCATCATCCACTGTGGTCTAAGAGGGACCTCAGTATCACCCAACGCACAACAACCGAGCATTCTATCTGCTCAAAGGCCATCACCCCCAGCATTTCCTCTCGAAGTTTATCAAGCAGACTACAGCAATTTTCTCTCCCTCTTTGCATCCTCCAGGGACAGGTCCTTGCCAAAGCCAGCTAAACCTCTTGCTTCTCTGTTATGTTTGGGACCTTAACCGTAAGGCAGCTCACAATCGTGAAGCTCTCTGACTGCATGAGAGCAGGAAAGTTGTGAGGGGTATGCTAGAATTCAGCCACCGATCACAGCTGCTGGAGATCTTTGGTGTACTTACTTGACTCAGAGATTCAATTTCGTATCTGCTGTAAGAAAATACAGGGCGACATTAGAACAAAGCATTTCCAAATCCACTGAATAATTTTAGGGGATACTATTTTTATAATTTCTTTTATGTCCTCCTCTTGAAGTACGCACATCTAAGCTTTCATATTATTATTATTACTTTAATAAAAAGGCGTTTCTGTTTCTATAGTAAGGAACTCCAGAACATTTCAACCATCTGGGAAAACGATCATGACACACTCCAATTATGCTGCGTATCGAGACCTGCTCCAGTCTGGGTTCAGGCCTGCTTTTGGAAGCAATCAGCCAGCGTGAGATCGTTATTGGGCTCCATAATGGCTTGGCCACAGTGCCTTAGATATTAGTCACCTCGAGAGGGGATTAATTCAACTCACTTTATGCTCAGCTCTAGTCCAGAAACTGCAGCTAGCACAGAATGAAGCTGGGAAGCTGCGGACATATTACACCTTTCAGCAGCATGTTCCCCTTCTCTTAAAAGGACAGCATGGGCTGTTAATGAGCTACTGGGCCACGTTTAACATACAAAGTCCTCAGCGACTTCGAAAGGTACCTTAGACCAGCACCTTCAGTTCTGATCTTTGCACATCTGCTCAAGGCTTACTCCTTCCCCAAAGGCCTGTTATGCATTACTATTTGATCATTGCATTTTACGATTTGCTTGCCGCTTTGATAAGTTTTCTTAAACATATATAACAGCAATATGGATGGCGCAGCCCAGCATGCAGAACTGGAGGGAGCTGCTTGCAGAGAAGAACCCAAGGACCTCCCCCTTCCTGATTCCTTTCCAAGAAACAAGCTTTCCCAAGCAAGAAGCAAAGAGTCGACAGCAGCACACAGAAAGCAGCTGTGGAATGTGGCCTGAGGAGCAGTTGAAAATCCCCAGGATTCCAAGGAAGCTACAGGTAGGGGCAGAGTCGCGGCGTACCTTCTGCCGAGCTTTTCCACATGCTGGAGCAAACAGCTGTACAGGTCATTGCTTTTGTGGTGCAGCTCGGCTAGGAGCTCACCAAAGTATCGCGAGTCCAGCGGGTCATTTGTCTCTTGAAAGCATTTCACCTGACAGGAGGCAGTAAAGGACACTGTTGCAGCTTCTTCACTCACAGATCCCATGTTGTTATTTTTAAAAGAAAACGTAACAGCCAGTGTGCAAACTGTTGATCCGGGATATTATTATGCTTCTGTTTTTAGTTACAAGGATGAATTTCTTACCCAGTTTCAACTTTCACTTTCTATAGCATCATTTAAGTTTGTACTACAGTTTCTTTGATCTTCTTGTATGCCATGCATCAACAGAGTATTTGATTTGCTACAGTTACAAATTGAAGTTTAAATCACAAAATGTCCTCTAGAACAGAAGGGGAAGGGCTGCACTGGAAAAACAGTGAGGAGGTTATTAAGATTCAATAGTGTTCAAAAGCCGGGATGGCTTTGGGAGTCATTCAAGGCCTTATGAACTTCAGCTTGTTCGGAAGCACACCAGTGATAATCGGTTTGAGGTCACTTTCCTCAAATATATTAATTAGACAAGAGCTGCTTTTGGCCATGAGAACAAAAGCTGTTTCCTTTACAATAGCAGCTTCCCTGCTCCCTCTTGCAAATCCCAGGAAGGCGGCCTGTTAATGCCTGTAATAACAACCTCTGAAACAGTGGGAGAGGAACCCTATAAAATCGATGGCAAAAGGTACTGTCTTTTGTTCTTCACCTGTGGAGAGAAACAGGTGCATTTTTTGCCCAAGCCACTGGAGGCCTCTGGAAAACCCACTGGCCTTTTCAGGGAACCAGATGACCACAGCTAAGGGGTGACAGAATAAACTTTCCTTTGCTTGTTTATATTCTGCATCCTTATTTCATCACTGAATTCAACAACCGATGCCGATTTCCTTTCTTCCTAAGCCTCCTCGATTTGTGAGGTACCTTGGCAAGACTTGGCCGCTAGCAACTGATGCAGGTACCTTAAAGACTAAAACAAATATTCTGGCCTAAGCTTTCATGGACTTTGTAATTCTGATTATGGATCTTCAAGGCTAAATTGTTTACCCAGTGGCAGATTGGGTTGCTGAAGCCCAGGATAAACAATTAAAAAAACAAAATAAAGGGAG